>NW_028292246.1:0-312500 GCF_963383615.2 Lipophrys pholis
CAGATGAAACAATCAGCAAATAAAAGTCAAATGAAGAAAACGTACAAGGGCTTATTAGTCAATGATATCAGTGATTTCATGTCTGTTTGTTTTTTTACTATTTCCAATAAAAACCACAGAAAGATTAAAAGAGACAACAGATGGATATCATTACAAATGAGTCAGAAGAGAGGAATCCCTGGATAAACTAGTTATTGAGGTACAATCGGATGACTGGGAACTCATTTATAAAGGAAAAGACGCCCTGTCACTATGAGTGTACAATCAAACAATACAAGAGAAAGTGAAATATGGATCTGGACTCTGGGAGCAGTGGGCGGAGCTGAGGTTGCACCGTGAGAGAGAGCGAGAGAGAGAGAGAGAGAGAGAGAGAGTGGACAAAGATAGAGACTGAGACTGAGTTTTACACTCGGACTTGGACTTGGAGTGGAGTGGATTAGTCTGGAGGCCCAGGCACATGACCACCTCAGCTTCAACTCAGAGCCCAGACCAGCTGTTCAGATTTGGACACTTGGAGCTGAGAAGGGGGAGGCTCCATGATTCCTCTTCATGCAGAGGTTTTATTTCCCTTTGCCACTGAAGGCAACACACTCACTAGCCACCAGTCCACAGATGAAAACACAAAATCATATGTGTACACAGAAAGTCCAGTTAAGATGGAGACGGGTTGTGAATGACACAGATGCTACTGGTACAGTATGAGAGTCTGACTGCTTTCAAAAGGTCCAGTGATCATACAAGCGTATCAGTCACTCTCATACTTTCTCATGGTTCTATTGACAATGAGAAGCAACAACACAACACTACTGCTTGGACATGTTTGCTGGATCACATCATGGATGATGGATGATGGATGGATGGATGGATGGATGGATGGATGGATGGATGGATGATGGATGTAATATACAGACATGACTTATGTTCACTCTGGAGGTGAGGGGGGAACTCCTGTTCTCACTTTCATTGTCACTTTAATTTGAAAAAAACATATATTCTATTTTCACCAAGATGTTAGTGAGTTAGTTTTACCAGTAAATGGCTGCTCCATCCTCACTTCTCCTATAACCAGGCCCAAACACACCCCCCCCCCCCCCCCACACACACACACACACACACACACACACACACACACACACACACACACAACAGCCGGGCCTCCAGGGGGTCGTTTGGAGGGTCATAATTTATTTACACATGTTATAGATAATATCAAAGTAAGTGATGTATTAGTCAATGATATCAGTGATTTCATGTCTGTTTGTTTTAGTTTTTTTACTATTTACAATAAAAAACACAGAAACATTAAAACAGACAACAGATAGATGTCAACACAAATGAGTCAAAACAGAGCAGTCCCTGGAAAAACTAGTTATTGAGGTACAATCAGATGACTGGGAACTCATTTATAAATACGAGAAAAAGTGAAATATAAAGATGTTTAATGGATGACAAAGGGCTTAAAAAATGCATCCAAGGAGAAGAATACATGACATAGAGAATCCAATAAATGATGAACGAAGGAGATGGAAAATAAATCCAAGAAATGTAAAACAAAGTTCACTCATATGATGAGAAAATGTTAGAAGAATTATTTTAAGAAAGTACCAGAAAACAATAAAGACCATGTCAGCAGTACATAGAAGGTTCTACATAGTATCATTCAACAGGCTTCCGGTAAGGATACCGTTATTGAAAACAGACACACTTCACAAACTACAGACCCACAATTCTCCCAAATCCTAGAAAAACTCTTCAACGACATACTAGATACATTCAGAGAAATGAAATCTAATTCATTAAATCTAGGTCAAACAAAAATCATGATATTTGGAAAATATGAAATAAATAAACAGGTAAAGGTTCAAGTAGAGAGTGTAAATAGAGAAAAGGTGATTGAAGACAAATTTCTAGAAAAATGTAAGGATGAGTACGAGCACATTACAACTCTACAAAGCTGATTTCCTTTGATCTGAGCGTCTCCATGGCTCCAGTGCTGATCTCCTATCAGATCAAAGGAGATCAGGGCCTTTTGCCATGGAGATGCTCAGATCCAAGATTTCCTCCGGCTTTGATCTCCGTTGATCTCCATCCGGTGCCTCTCCCATCCACTTTGTGATGAAAGGCTCATTATTGTTCTTTTTCACAACCTTGGTGATGACGTCATCATTAGATTCAGGTATGATGAAGCAGGCAGAGAACTAAAACATGCAGGACACCAGCACTCTCTGACCCAGTTTGGACACCCTGTCGTAGACCATCAAGAGACAGCTTAGTTTTATCCTACTGATGACGTGTTGCTGCAATAGTCATCTTGCTCAGTTTCAAGTTTTTTCCCACAGACATCAGAGCACTCTGTAACAGGATTTGACAGATAGTGACGGGGCGCGGCCAGCAGGGGCCAGCAGCGAGGCTGACTTGCTCTTTGACCGTGTGACTGTGGTGACCAAATCCAGGGGGCGTATTACATTGGTTATTGATGTAGCTTAAAGAGGTGGAACAGATTAAACATTCAGATGAAACAATCAGCAAATAAAAGTCAAATGAAGAAAACGTACAAGGGCTTATTAGTCAATGATATCAGTGATTTCATGTCTGTTTGTTTTTTTACTATTTCCAATAAAAACCACAGAAAGATTAAAAGAGACAACAGATGGATATCATTACAAATGAGTCAGAAGAGAGGAATCCCTGGATAAACTAGTTATTGAGGTACAATCGGATGACTGGGAACTCATTTATAAAGGAAAAGACGCCCTGTCACTATGAGTGTACAATCAAACAATACAAGAGAAAGTGAAATATGGATCTGGACTCTGGGAGCAGTGGGCGGAGCTGAGGTTGCACCGTGAGAGAGAGCGAGAGAGAGAGAGAGAGAGAGAGAGAGAGAGAGAGTGAGTGGACAAAGATAGAGACTGAGACTGAGTTTTACACTCGGACTTGGAGTGGAGTGGATTAGTCTGGAGGCCCGGGCACATGACCACCTCAGCTTCCACTCAGAGCCCAGACCAGCTGTTCAGATTTGGACACTTGGAGCTGATAAGGGGGAGGCTCCATGATTCCTCTTCATGCAGAGGTTTTATTTCCCTTTGCCACTGAAGGCAACACACTCACTAGCCACCAGTCCACAGATGAAAACACAAAATCATATGTGTACACAGAAAGTCCAGTTAAGATGGAGACGGGTTGTGAATGACACAGATGCTACTGGTACAGTATGAGAGTCTGACTGCTTTCAAAAGGTCCAGTGATCATACAAGCGTATCAGTCACTCTCATACTTTCTCATGGTTCTATTGACAATGAGAAGCAACAACACAACACTACTGCTTGGACATGTTTGCTGGATCACATCATGGATGATGGATGATGGATGATGGATGATGGATGATGGATGGATGGATGGATGGATGGATGGATGATGGATGTAATATACAGACATGACTTATGTTCACTCTGGAGGTGAGGGGGGAACTCCTGTTCTCACTTTCATTGTCACTTTAATTTGAAAAAAACATATATTCTATTTTCACCAAGATGTTAGTGAGTTAGTTTTACCAGTAAATGGCTGCTCCATCCTCACTTCTCCTATAACCAGGCCAAAACACACACACACACACCCCCCCCCCCCCCCCACACACACACACACACACACACACACACACACACACACACACAACAGCCGGGCCTCCAGGGGGTCGTTTGGAGGGTCATAATTTATTTACACATGTTATAGATAATATCAAAGTAAGTGATGTATTAGTCAATGATATCAGTGATTTCATGTCTGTTTGTTTTAGTTTTTTTACTATTTACAATAAAAAACACAGAAACATTAAAACAGACAACAGATAGATGTCAACACAAATGAGTCAAAACAGAGCAGTCCCTGGAAAAACTAGTTATTGAGGTACAATCAGATGACTGGGAACTCATTTATAAATACGAGAAAAAGTGAAATATAAAGATGTTTAATGGATGACAAAGGGCTTAAAAAATGCATCCAAGGAGAAGAATACATGACATAGAGAATCCAATAAATGATGAACGAAGGAGATGGAAAATAAATCCAAGAAATGTAAAACAAAGTTCACTCATATGATGAGAAAATGTTAGAAGAATTATTTTAAGAAAGTACCAGAAAACAATAAAGACCATGTCAGCAGTACATAGAAGGTTCTACATAGTATCATTCAACAGGCTTCCAGTAAGGATACCGTTATTGAAAACAGACACACTTCACAAACTACAGACCCACAATTCTCCCAAATCCTAGAAAAACTCTTCAACGACATACTAGATACATTCAGAGAAATGAAATCTAATTCATTAAATCTAGGTCAAACAAAAATCATGATATTTGGAAAATATGAAATAAATAAACAGGTAAAGGTTCAAGTAGAGAGTGTAAATAGAGAAAAGGTGATTGAAGACAAATTTCTAGAAAAATGTAAGGATGAGTACGAGCACATTACAACTCTACAAAGCTGATTTCCTTTGATCTGAGCGTCTCCATGGCTCCAGTGCTGATCTCCTATCAGATCAAAGGAGATCAGGGCCTTTTGCCATGGAGATGCTCAGATCCAAGATTTCCTCCGGCTTTGATCTCCGTTGATCTCCATCCGGTGCCTCTCCCATCCACTTTGTGATGAAAGGCTCATTATTGTTCTTTTTCACAACCTTGGTGATGACGTCATCATTAGATTCAGGTATGATGAAGCAGGCAGAGAACTAAAACATGCAGGACACCAGCACTCTCTGACCCAGTTTGGACACCCTGTCGTAGACCATCAAGAGACAGCTTAGTTTTATCCTACTGATGACGTGTTGCTGCAATAGTCATCTTGCTCAGTTTCAAGTTTTTTCCCACAGACATCAGAGCACTCTGTAACAGGATTTGACAGATAGTGACGGGGCGCGGCCAGCAGGGGCCAGCAGCGAGGCTGACTTGCTCTTTGACCGTGTGACTGTGGTGACCAAATCCAGGGGGCGTATTACATTGGTTATTGATGTAGCTTAAAGAGGTGGAACAGATTAAACATTCAGATGAAACAATCAGCAAATAAAAGTCAAATGAAGAAAACGTACAAGGGCTTATTAGTCAATGATATCAGTGATTTCATGTCTGTTTGTTTTTTTACTATTTCCAATAAAAACCACAGAAAGATTAAAAGAGACAACAGATGGATATCATTACAAATGAGTCAGAAGAGAGGAATCCCTGGATAAACTAGTTATTGAGGTACAATCGGATGACTGGGAACTCATTTATAAAGGAAAAGACGCCCTGTCACTATGAGTGTACAATCAAACAATACAAGAGAAAGTGAAATATGGATCTGGACTCTGGGAGCAGTGGGCGGAGCTGAGGTTGCACCGTGAGAGAGAGCGAGAGAGAGAGAGAGAGAGAGAGAGAGTGGACAAAGATAGAGACTGAGACTGAGACTGAGTTTTACACTCGGACTTGGACTTGGAGTGGAGTGGATTAGTCTGGAGGCCCAGGGACATGACCACCTCAGCTTCCACTCAGAGCCCAGACCAGCTGTTCAGATTTGGACACTTGGAGCTGAGAAGGGGGAGGCTCCATGATTCCTCTTCATGCAGAGGTTTTATTTCCCTTTGCCACTGAAGGCAACACACTCACTAGCCACCAGTCCACAGATGAAAACACAAAATCATACGTGTACACAGAAAGTCCAGTTAAGATGGAGACGGGTTGTGAATGACACAGATGCTACTGGTACAGTATGAGAGTCTGACTGCTTTCAAAAGGTCCATTGATCATACAAGCGTATCAGTCACTCTCATACTTTCTCATGGTTCTATTGACAATGAGAAGCAACAACACAACACTACTGCTTGGACATGTTTGCTGGATCACATCATGGATGATGGATGATGGATGGATGGATGGATGGATGGATGGATGATGGATGTAATATACAGACATGACTTATGTTCACTCTGGAGGTGAGGGGGGAACTCCTGTTCTCACTTTCATTGTCACTTTAATTTGAAAAAAACATATATTCTATTTTCACCAAGATGTTAGTGAGTTAGTTTTACCAGTAAATGGCTGCTCCATCCTCACTTCTCCTATAACCAGGCCAAAACACACACACACACACCCCCCCCCCCCCCCCCCCACACACACACACACACACACACACAACAGCCGGGCCTCCTGGGGGTCGTTTGGAGGGTCATAATTTATTTACACATGTTATAGATAATATCAAAGTAAGTGATGTATTAGTCAATGATATCAGTGATTTCATGTCTGTTTGTTTTAGTTTTTTTTACTATTTACAATAAAAAACACAGAAACATTAAAACAGACAACAGATAGATGTCAACACAAATGAGTCAAAAGAGAGCAGTCCCTGGAAAAACTAGTTATTGAGGTACAATCAGATGACTGGGAACTCATTTATAAATACGAGAAAAAGTGAAATATAAAGATGTTTAATGGATGACAAAGGGCTTAAAAAATGCATCCAAGGAGAAGAATACATGACATAGAGAATCCAATAAATGATGAACGAAGGAGATGGAAAATAAATCCAAGAAATGTAAAACAAAGTTCACTCATATGATGAGAAAATGTTAGAAGAATTCTTTTAAGAAAGTACCAGAAAACAATAAAGACCATGTCAGCAGTACATAGAAGGTTCTACATAGTATCATTCAACAGGCTTCCAGTAAGGATACCGTTATTGAAAACAGACATACTTCACAAACTACAGACCCACAATTCTCCCAAATCCTAGAAAAACTCTTCAACGACATACTAGATACATTCAGAGAAATGAAATCTAATTCATTAAATCTAGGTCAAACAAAAATCATGATATTTGGAAAATATGAAATAAATAAACAGGTAAAGGTTCAAGTAGAGAGTGTAAATAGAGAAAAGGTGATTGAAGACAAATTTCTAGAAAAATGTAAGGATGAGTACGAGCACATTACAACTCTACAAAGCTGATTTCCTTTGATCTGAGCGTCTCCATGGCTCCAGTGCTGATCTCCTATCAGATCAAAGGAGATCAGGGCCTTTTGCCATGGAGATGCTCAGATCCAAGATTTCCTCCGGCTTTGATCTCCGTTGATCTCCATCCGGTGCCTCTCCCATCCACTTTGTGATGAAAGGCTCATTATTGTTCTTTTTCACAACCTTGGTGATGACGTCATCATTAGATTCAGGTATGATGAAGCAGGCAGAGAACTAAAACATGCAGGACACCAGCACTCTCTGACCCAGTTTGGACACCCTGTCGTAGACCATCAAGAGACAGCTTAGTTTTATCCTACTGATGACGTGTTGCTGCAATAGTCATCTTGCTCAGTTTCAAGTTTTTTCCCACAGACATCAGAGCACTCTGTAACAGGATTTGACAGATAGTGACGGGGCGCGGCCAGCAGGGGCCAGCAGCGAGGCTGACTTGCTCTTTGACCGTGTGACTGTGGTGACCAAATCCAGGGGGCGTATTACATTGGTTATTGATGTAGCTTAAAGAGGTGGAACAGATTAAACATTCAGATGAAACAATCAGCAAATAAAAGTCAAATGAAGAAAACGTACAAGGGCTTATTAGTCAATGATATCAGTGATTTCATGTCTGTTTGTTTTTTTACTATTTCCAATAAAAACCACAGAAAGATTAAAAGAGACAACAGATGGATATCATTACAAATGAGTCAGAAGAGAGGAATCCCTGGATAAACTAGTTATTGAGGTACAATCGGATGACTGGGAACTCATTTATAAAGGAAAAGACGCCCTGTCACTATGAGTGTACAATCAAACAATACAAGAGAAAGTGAAATATGGATCTGGACTCTGGGAGCAGTGGGCGGAGCTGAGGTTGCACCGTGAGAGAGAGCGAGAGAGAGAGAGAGAGAGAGAGAGAGTGGACAAAGATAGAGACTGAGACTGAGTTTTACACTCGGACTTGGACTTGGAGTGGAGTGGATTAGTCTGGAGGCCCAGGCACATGACCACCTCAGCTTCAACTCAGAGCCCAGACCAGCTGTTCAGATTTGGACACTTGGAGCTGAGAAGGGGGAGGCTCCATGATTCCTCTTCATGCAGAGGTTTTATTTCCCTTTGCCACTGAAGGCAACACACTCACTAGCCACCAGTCCACAGATGAAAACACAAAATCATATGTGTACACAGAAAGTCCAGTTAAGATGGAGACGGGTTGTGAATGACACAGATGCTACTGGTACAGTATGAGAGTCTGACTGCTTTCAAAAGGTCCAGTGATCATACAAGCGTATCAGTCACTCTCATACTTTCTCATGGTTCTATTGACAATGAGAAGCAACAACACAACACTACTGCTTGGACATGTTTGCTGGATCACATCATGGATGATGGATGATGGATGGATGGATGGATGGATGGATGGATGGATGATGGATGTAATATACAGACATGACTTATGTTCACTCTGGAGGTGAGGGGGGAACTCCTGTTCTCACTTTCATTGTCACTTTAATTTGAAAAAAACATATATTCTATTTTCACCAAGATGTTAGTGAGTTAGTTTTACCAGTAAATGGCTGCTCCATCCTCACTTCTCCTATAACCAGGCCCAAACACACACACACCCCCCCACACACACACACACACACACACACACACACAACAGCCGGGCCTCCTGGGGGTCGTTTGGAGGGTCATAATTTATTTACACATGTTATAGATAATATCAAAGTAAGTGATGTATTAGTCAATGATATCAGTGATTTCATGTCTGTTTGTTTTAGTTTTTTTACTATTTACAATAAAAAACACAGAAACATTAAAACAGACAACAGATAGATGTCAACACAAATGAGTCAAAACAGAGCAGTCCCTGGAAAAACTAGTTATTGAGGTACAATCAGGTGACTGGGAACTCATTTATAAATACGAGAAAAAGTGAAATATAAAGATGTTTAATGGATGACAAAGGGCTTAAAAAATGCATCCAAGGAGAAGAATACATGACATAGAGAATCCAATAAATGATGAACGAAGGAGATGGAAAATAAATCCAAGAAATGTAAAACAAAGTTCACTCATATGATGAGAAAATGTTAGAAGAATTCTTTTAAGAAAGTACCAGAAAACAATAAAGACCATGTCAGCAGTACATAGAAGGTTCTACATAGTATCATTCAACAGGCTTCCAGTAAGGATACCGTTATTGAAAACAGACACACTTCACAAACTACAGACCCACAATTCTCCCAAATCCTAGAAAAACTCTTCAACGACATACTAGATACATTCAGAGAAATGAAATCTAATTCATTAAATCTAGGTCAAACAAAAATCATGATATTTGGAAAATATGAAATAAATAAACAGGTAAAGGTTCAAGTAGAGAGTGTAAATAGAGAAAAGGTGATTGAAGACAAATTTCTAGAAAAATGTAAGGATGAGTACGAGCACATTACAACTCTACAAAGCTGATTTCCTTTGATCTGAGCGTCTCCATGGCTCCAGTGCTGATCTCCTATCAGATCAAAGGAGATCAGGGCCTTTTGCCATGGAGATGCTCAGATCCAAGATTTCCTCCGGCTTTGATCTCCGTTGATCTCCATCCGGTGCCTCTCCCATCCACTTTGTGATGAAAGGCTCATTATTGTTCTTTTTCACAACCTTGGTGATGACGTCATCATTAGATTCAGGTATGATGAAGCAGGCAGAGAACTAAAACATGCAGGACACCAGCACTCTCTGACCCAGTTTGGACACCCTGTCGTAGACCATCAAGAGACAGCTTAGTTTTATCCTACTGATGACGTGTTGCTGCAATAGTCATCTTGCTCAGTTTCAAGTTTTTTCCCACAGACATCAGAGCACTCTGTAACAGGATTTGACAGATAGTGACGGGGCGCGGCCAGCAGGGGCCAGCAGCGAGGCTGACTTGCTCTTTGACCGTGTGACTGTGGTGACCAAATCCAGGGGGCGTATTACATTGGTTATTGATGTAGCTCAAAGAGGTGGAACAGATTAAACATTCAGATGAAACAATCAGCAAATAAAAGTCAAATGAAGAAAACGTACAAGGGCTTATTAGTCAATGATATCAGTGATTTCATGTCTGTTTGTTTTTTTACTATTTCCAATAAAAACCACAGAAAGATTAAAAGAGACAACAGATGGATATCATTACAAATGAGTCAGAAGAGAGGAATCCCTGGATAAACTAGTTATTGAGGTACAATCGGATGACTGGGAACTCATTTATAAAGGAAAAGACGCCCTGTCACTATGAGTGTACAATCAAACAATACAAGAGAAAGTGAAATATGGATCTGGACTCTGGGAGCAGTGGGCGGAGCTGAGGTTGCACCGTGAGAGAGAGCGAGAGAGAGAGAGAGAGAGAGAGAGAGAGAGTGGACAAAGATAGAGACTGAGACTGAGACTGAGACTGAGTTTTACATTCGGACTTGGAGTGGAGTGGATTAGTCTGGAGGCCCAGGCACATGACCACCTCAGCTTCCACTCAGAGCCCAGACCAGCTGTTCAGATTTGGACACTTGGAGCTGAGAAGGGGGAGGCTCCATGATTCCTCTTCATGCAGAGGTTTTATTTCCCTTTGCCACTGAAGGCAACACACTCACTAGCCACCAGTCCACAGATGAAAACACAAAATCATATGTGTACACAGAAAGTCCAGTTAAGACGGAGACGGGTTGTGAATGACACAGATGCTACTGGTACAGTATGAGAGTCTGACTGCTTTCAAAAGGTCCAGTGATCATACAAGCGTATCAGTCACTCTCATACTTTCTCATGGTTCTATTGACAATGAGAAGCAACAACACAACACTACTGCTTGGACATGTTTGCTGGATCACATCATGGATGATGGATGATGGATGGATGGATGGATGGATGGATGGATGGATGATGGATGTAATATACAGACATGACTTATGTTCACTCTGGAGGTGAGGGGGGAACTCCTGTTCTCACTTTCATTGTCACTTTAATTTGAAAAAAACATATATTCTATTTTCACCAAGATGTTAGTGAGTTAGTTTTACCAGTAAATGGCTGCTCCATCCTCACTTCTCCTATAACCAGGCCCAAACACACACACACCCCCCCCACACACACACACACACACACACACACACCCACACACACACACACACACAACAGCCGGGCCTCCTGGGGGTCGTTTGGAGGGTCATAATTTATTTACACATGTTATAGATAATATCAAAGTAAGTGATGTATTAGTCAATGATATCAGTGATTTCATGTCTGTTTGTTTTAGTTTTTTTACTATTTACAATAAAAAACACAGAAACATTAAAACAGACAACAGATAGATGTCAACACAAATGAGTCAAAACAGAGCAGTCCCTGGAAAAACTAGTTATTGAGGTACAATCAGATGACTGGGAACTCATTTATGAATACGAGAAAAAGTGAAATATAAAGATGTTTAATGGATGACAAAGGGCTTAAAAAATGCATCCAAGGAGAAGAATACATGACATAGAGAATCCAATAAATGATGAACGAAGGAGATGGAAAATAAATCCAAGAAATGTAAAACAAAGTTCACTCATATGATGAGAAAATGTTAGAAGAATTCTTTTAAGAAAGTACCAGAAAACAATAAAGACCATGTCAGCAGTACATAGAAGGTTCTACATAGTATCATTCAACAGGCTTCCAGTAAGGATACCGTTATTGAAAACAGACACACTTCACAAACTACAGACCCACAATTCTCCCAAATCCTAGAAAAACTCTTCAACGACATACTAGATACATTCAGAGAAATGAAATCTAATTCATTAAATCTAGGTCAAACAAAAATCATGATATTTGGAAAATATGAAATAAATAAACAGGTAAAGGTTCAAGTAGAGAGTGTAAATAGAGAAAAGGTGATTGAAGACAAATTTCTAGAAAAATGTAAGGATGAGTACGAGCACATTACAACTCTACAAAGCTGATTTCCTTTGATCTGAGCGTCTCCATGGCTCCAGTGCTGATCTCCTATCAGATCAAAGGAGATCAGGGCCTTTTGCCATGGAGATGCTCAGATCCAAGATTTCCTCCGGCTTTGATCTCCGTTGATCTCCATCCGGTGCCTCTCCCATCCACTTTGTGATGAAAGGCTCATTATTGTTCTTTTTCACAACCTTGGTGATGACGTCATCATTAGATTCAGGTATGATGAAGCAGGCAGAGAACTAAAACATGCAGGACACCAGCACTCTCTGACCCAGTTTGGACACCCTGTCGTAGACCATCAAGAGACAGCTTAGTTTTATCCTACTGATGACGTGTTGCTGCAATAGTCATCTTGCTCAGTTTCAAGTTTTTTCCCACAGACATCAGAGCACTCTGTAACAGGATTTGACAGATAGTGACGGGGCGCGGCCAGCAGGGGCCAGCAGCGAGGCTGACTTGCTCTTTGACCGTGTGACTGTGGTGACCAAATCCAGGGGGCGTATTACATTGGTTATTGATGTAGCTTAAAGAGGTGGAACAGATTAAACATTCAGATGAAACAATCAGCAAATAAAAGTCAAATGAAGAAAACGTACAAGGGCTTATTAGTCAATGATATCAGTGATTTCATGTCTGTTTGTTTTTTTACTATTTCCAATAAAAACCACAGAAAGATTAAAAGAGACAACAGATGGATATCATTACAAATGAGTCAGAAGAGAGGAATCCCTGGATAAACTAGTTATTGAGGTACAATCGGATGACTGGGAACTCATTTATAAAGGAAAAGACGCCCTGTCACTATGAGTGTACAATCAAACAATACAAGAGAAAGTGAAATATGGATCTGGACTCTGGGAGCAGTGGGCGGAGCTGAGGTTGCACCGTGAGAGAGAGCGAGAGAGAGAGAGAGAGAGAGAGAGAGAGAGAGTGGACAAAGATAGAGACTGAGACTGAGACTGAGACTGAGTTTTACACTCGGACTTGGACTTGGAGTGGAGTGGATTAGTCTGGAGGCCCAGGCACATGACCACCTCAGCTTCCACTCAGAGCCCAGACCAGCTGTTCAGATTTGGACACTTGGAGCTGAGAAGGGGGAGGCTCCATGATTCCTCTTCATGCAGAGGTTTTATTTCCCTTTGCCACTGAAGGCAACACACTCACTAGCCACCAGTCCACAGATGAAAACACAAAATCATATGTGTACACAGAAAGTCCAGTTAAGATGGAGACGGGTTGTGAATGACACAGATGCTACTGGTACAGTATGAGAGTCTGACTGCTTTCAAAAGGTCCAGTGATCATACAAGCGTATCAGTCACTCTCATACTTTCTCATGTTTCTATTGACAATGAGAAGCAACAACACAACACTACTGCTTGGACATGTTTGCTGGATCACATCATGGATGATGGATGATGGATGGATGGATGGATGGAAGATGGATGTAATATACAGACATGACTTATGTTCACTCTGGAGGTGAGGGGGGAACTCCTGTTCTCACTTTCATTGTCACTTTAATTTGAAAAAAACATATATTCTATTTTCACCAAGATGTTAGTGAGTTAGTTTTACCAGTAAATGGCTGCTCCATCCTCACTTCTCCTATAACCAGGCCCAAACACACACACACCCCCACACACACACACACACACACACACACACACACACACCCACACACACACACACACAACAGCCGGGCCTCCTGGGGGTCGTTTGGAGGGTCATAATTTATTTACACATGTTATAGATAATATCAAAGTAAGTGATGTATTAGTCAATGATATCAGTGATTTCATGTCTGTTTGTTTTAGTTTTTTTACTATTTACAATAAAAAACACAGAAACATTAAAACAGACAACAGATAGATGTCAACACAAATGAGTCAAAACAGAGCAGTCCCTGGAAAAACTAGTTATTGAGGTACAATCAGATGACTGGGAACTCATTTATAAATACGAGAAAAAGTGAAATATAAAGATGTTTAATGGATGACAAAGGGCTTAAAAAATGCATCCAAGGAGAAGAATACATGACATAGAGAATCCAATAAATGATGAACGAAGGAGATGGAAAATAAATCCAAGAAATGTAAAACAAAGTTCACTCATATGATGAGAAAATGTTAGAAGAATTCTTTTAAGAAAGTACCAGAAAACAATAAAGACCATGTCAGCAGTACATAGAAGGTTCTACATAGTATCATTCAACAGGCTTCCAGTAAGGATACCGTTATTGAAAACAGACACACTTCACAAACTACAGACCCACAATTCTCCCAAATCCTAGAAAAACTCTTCAACGACATACTAGATACATTCAGAGAAATGAAATCTAATTCATTAAATCTAGGTCAAACCAAAATCATGATATTTGGAAAATATGAAATAAATAAACAGGTAAAGGCTCAAGTAGAGAGTGTAAATAGAGAAAAGGTGATTGAAGACAAATTTCTAGAAAAATGTAAGGATGAGTACGAGCACATTACAACTCTACAAAGCTGATTTCCTTTGATCTGAGCGTCTCCATGGCTCCAGTGCTGATCTCCTATCAGATCAAAGGAGATCAGGGCCTTTTGCCATGGAGATGCTCAGATCCAAGATTTCCTCCGGCTTTGATCTCCGTTGATCTCCATCCGGTGCCTCTCCCATCCACTTTGTGATGAAAGGCTCATTATTGTTCTTTTTCACAACCTTGGTGATGACGTCATCATTAGATTCAGGTATGCTGAAGCAGGCAGAGAACTAAAACATGCAGGACACCAGCACTCTCTGACCCAGTTTGGACACCCTGTCGTAGACCATCAAGAGACAGCTTAGTTTTATCCTACTGATGACGTGTTGCTGCAATAGTCATCTTGCTCAGTTTCAAGTTTTTTCCCACAGACATCAGAGCACTCTGTAACAGGATTTGACAGATAGTGACGGGGCGCGGCCAGCAGGGGCCAGCAGCGAGGCTGACTTGCTCTTTGAACGTGTGACTGTGGTGACCAAATCCAGGGGGCGTATTACATTGGTTATTGATGTAGCTTAAAGAGGTGGAACAGATTAAACATTCAGATGAAACAATCAGCAAATAAAAGTCAAATGAAGAAAACGTACAAGGGCTTATTAGTCAATGATATCAGTGATTTCATGTCTGTTTGTTTTTTTACTATTTCCAATAAAAACCACAGAAAGATTAAAAGAGACAACAGATGGATATCATTACAAATGAGTCAGAAGAGAGGAATCCCTGGATAAACTAGTTATTGAGGTACAATCGGATGACTGGGAACTCATTTATAAAGGAAAAGACGCCCTGTCACTATGAGTGTACAATCAAACAATACAAGAGAAAGTGAAATATGGATCTGGACTCTGGGAGCAGTGGGCGGAGCTGAGGTTGCACCGTAAGAGAGCGAGAGAGAGAGAGAGAGAGAGAGAGAGAGTGGACAAAGATAGAGACTGAGACTGAGACTGAGACTGAGTTTTACACTCGGACTTGGACTTGGAGTGGAGTGGATTAGTCTGGAGGCCCAGGCACATGACCACCTCAGCTTCCACTCAGAGCCCAGACCAGCTGTTCAGATTTGGACACTTGGAGCTGAGAAGGGGGAGGCTCCATGATTCCTCTTCATGCAGAGGTTTTATTTCCCTTTGCCACTGAAGGCAACACACTCACTAGCCACCAGTCCACAGATGAAAACACAAAATCATATGTGTACACAGAAAGTCCAGTTAAGATGGAGACGGGTTGTGAATGACACAGATGCTACTGGTACAGTATGAGAGTCTGACTGCTTTCAAAAGGTCCAGTGATCATACAAGCGTATCAGTCACTCTCATACTTTCTCATGGTTCTATTGACAATGAGAAGCAACAACACAACACTACTGCTTGGACATGTTTGCTGGATCACATCATGGATGATGGATGATGGATGGATGGATGGATGGATGGATGATGGATGTAATATACAGACATGACTTATGTTCACTCTGGAGGTGAGGGGGGAACTCCTGTTCTCACTTTCATTGTCACTTTAATTTGAAAAAAACATATATTCTATTTTCACCAAGATGTTAGTGAGTTAGTTTTACCAGTAAATGGCTGCTCCATCCTCACTTCTCCTATAACCAGGCCCAAACACACACACACCCCCCCCACACACACACACACACACACACACACACACACACACACACACACACACACACACACACACACACACACACACACACACAACAGCCGGGCCTCCTGGGGGTCGTTTGGAGGGTCATAATTTATTTACACATGTTATAGATAATATCAAAGTAAGTGATGTATTAGTCAATGATATCAGTGATTTCATGTCTGTTTGTTTTAGTTTTTTTACTATTTACAATAAAAAACACAGAAACATTAAAACAGACAACAGATAGATGTCAACACAAATGAGTCAAAACAGAGCAGTCCCTGGAAAAACTAGTTATTGAGGTACAATCAGATGACTGGGAACTCATTTATAAATACGAGAAAAAGTGAAATATAAAGATGTTTAATGGATGACAAAGGGCTTAAAAAATGCATCCAAGGAGAAGAATACATGACATAGAGAATCCAATAAATGATGAACGAAGGAGATGGAAAATAAATCCAAGAAATGTAAAACAAAGTTCACTCATATGATGAGAAAATGTTAGAAGAATTCTTTTAAGAAAGTACCAGAAAACAATAAAGACCATGTCAGCAGTACATAGAAGGTTCTACATAGTATCATTCAACAGGCTTCCAGTAAGGATACCGTTATTGAAAACAGACACACTTCACAAACTACAGACCCACAATTCTCCCAAATCCTAGAAAAACTCTTCAACGACATACTAGATACATTCAGAGAAATGAAATCTAATTCATTAAATCTAGGTCAAACAAAAATCATGATATTTGGAAAATATGAAATAAATAAACAGGTAAAGGCTCAAGTAGAGAGTGTAAATAGAGAAAAGGTGATTGAAGACAAATTTCTAGAAAAATGTAAGGATGAGTACGAGCACATTACAACTCTACAAAGCTGATTTCCTTTGATCTGAGCGTCTCCATGGCTCCAGTGCTGATCTCCTATCAGATCAAAGGAGATCAGGGCCTTTTGCCATGGAGATGCTCAGATCCAAGATTTCCTCCGGCTTTGATCTCCGTTGATCTCCATCCGGTGCCTCTCCCATCCACTTTGTGATGAAAGGCTCATTATTGTTCTTTTTCACAACCTTGGTGATGACGTCATCATTAGATTCAGGTATGATGAAGCAGGCAGAGAACTAAAACATGCAGGACACCAGCACTCTCTGACCCAGTTTGGACACCCTGTCGTAGACCATCAAGAGACAGCTTAGTTTTATCCTACTGATGACGTGTTGCTGCAATAGTCATCTTGCTCAGTTTCAAGTTTTTTCCCACAGACATCAGAGCACTCTGTAACAGGATTTGACAGATAGTGACGGGGCGCGGCCAGCAGGGGCCAGCAGCGAGGCTGACTTGCTCTTTGACCGTGTGACTGTGGTGACCAAATCCAGGGGGCGTATTACATTGGTTATTGATGTAGCTTAAAGAGGTGGAACAGATTAAACATTCAGATGAAACAATCAGCAAATAAAAGTCAAATGAAGAAAACGTACAAGGGCTTATTAGTCAATGATATCAGTGATTTCATGTCTGTTTGTTTTTTTACTATTTCCAATAAAAACCACAGAAAGATTAAAAGAGACAACAGATGGATATCATTACAAATGAGTCAGAAGAGAGGAATCCCTGGATAAACTAGTTATTGAGGTACAATCGGATGACTGGGAACTCATTTATAAAGGAAAAGACGCCCTGTCACTATGAGTGTACAATCAAACAATACAAGAGAAAGTGAAATATGGATCTGGACTCTGGGAGCAGTGGGCGGAGCTGAGGTTGCACCGTGAGAGAGAGCGAGAGAGAGAGAGAGAGAGAGAGAGAGAGAGAGAGAGAGAGAGAGAGAGAGAGAGAGAGAGAGAGAGAGTGGACAAAGATAGAGACTGAGACTGAGACTGAGACTGAGACTGAGACTGAGACTCGGACTCGGACTGGAGTGGATTAGTCTGGAGGCCCAGGCACATGACCACCTCAGCTTCCACTCAGAGCCCAGACCAGCTGTTCAGATTTGGACACTTGGAGCTGAGAAGGGGGAGGCTCCATGATTCCTCTTCATGCAGAGGTTTTATTTCCCTTTGCCACTGAAGGCAACACACTCACTAGCCACCAGTCCACAGATGAAAACACAAAATCATATGTGTACACAGAAAGTCCAGTTAAGATGGAGACGGGTTGTGAATGACACAGATGCTACTGGTACAGTATGAGAGTCTGACTGCTTTCAAAAGGTCCAGTGATCATACAAGCGTATCAGTCACTCTCATACTTTCTCATGGTTCTATTGACAATGAGAAGCAACAACACAACACTACTGCTTGGACATGTTTGCTGGATCACATCATGGATGATGGATGATGGATGGATGGATGGATGGATGATGGATGTAATATACAGACATGACTTATGTTCACTCTGGAGGTGAGGGGGGAACTCCTGTTCTCACTTTCATTGTCACTTTAATTTGAAAAAAACATATATTCTATTTTCACCAAGATGTTAGTGAGTTAGTTTTACCAGTAAATGGCTGCTCCATCCTCACTTCTCCTATAACCAGGCCCAAACACACACACACCCCCACACACACACACACACACACACACACACACACACACACACACAACAGCCGGGCCTCCTGGGGGTCGTTTGGAGGGTCATAATTTATTTACACATGTTATAGATAATATCAAAGTAAGTGATGTATTAGTCAATGATATAAGTGATTTCATGTCTGTTTGTTTTAGTTTTTTTACTATTTACAATAAAAAACACAGAAACATTAAAACAGACAACAGATAGATGTCAACACAAATGAGTCAAAACAGAGCAGTCCCTGGAAAAACTAGTTATTGAGGTACAATCAGATGACTGGGAACTCATTTATAAATACGAGAAAAAGTGAAATATAAAGATGTTTAATGGATGACAAAGGGCTTAAAAAATGCATCCAAGGAGAAGAATACATGACATAGAGAATCCAATAAATGATGAACGAAGGAGATGGAAAATAAATCCAAGAAATGTAAAACAAAGTTCACTCATATGATGAGAAAATTTTAGAAGAATTCTTTTAAGAAAGTACCAGAAAACAATAAAGACCATGTCAGCAGTACATAGAAGGTTCTACATAGTATCATTCAACAGGCTTCCAGTAAGGATACCGTTATTGAAAACAGACACACTTCACAAACTACAGACCCACAATTCTCCCAAATCCTAGAAAAACTCTTCAACGACATACTAGATACATTCAGAGAAATGAAATCTAATTCATTAAATCTAGGTCAAACAAAAATCATGATATTTGGAAAATATGAAATAAATAAACAGGTAAAGGCTCAAGTAGAGAGTGTAAATAGAGAAAAGGTGATTGAAGACAAATTTCTAGAAAAATGTAAGGATGAGTACGAGCACATTACAACTCTACAAAGCTGATTTCCTTTGATCTGAGCGTCTCCATGGCTCCAGTGCTGATCTCCTATCAGATCAAAGGAGATCAGGGCCTTTTGCCATGGAGATGCTCAGATCCAAGATTTCCTCCGGCTTTGATCTCCGTTGATCTCCATCCGGTGCCTCTCCCATCCACTTTGTGATGAAAGGCTCATTATTGTTCTTTTTCACAACCTTGGTGATGACGTCATCATTAGATTCAGGTATGATGAAGCAGGCAGAGAACTAAAACATGCAGGACACCAGCACTCTCTGACCCAGTTTGGACACCCTGTCGTAGACCATCAAGAGACAGCTTAGTTTTATCCTACTGATGACGTGTTGCTGCAATAGTCATCTTGCTCAGTTTCAAGTTTTTTCCCACAGACATCAGAGCACTCTGTAACAGGATTTGACAGATAGTGACGGGGCGCGGCCAGCAGGGGCCAGCAGCGAGGCTGACTTGCTCTTTGACCGTGTGACTGTGGTGACCAAATCCAGGGGGCGTATTACATTGGTTATTGATGTAGCTTAAAGAGGTGGAACAGATTAAACATTCAGATGAAACAATCAGCAAATAAAAGTCAAATGAAGAAAACGTACAAGGGCTTATTAGTCAATGATATCAGTGATTTCATGTCTGTTTGTTTTTTTACTATTTCCAATAAAAACCACAGAAAGATTAAAAGAGACAACAGATGGATATCATTACAAATGAGTCAGAAGAGAGGAATCCCTGGATAAACTAGTTATTGAGGTACAATCGGATGACTGGGAACTCATTTATAAAGGAAAAGACGCCCTGTCACTATGAGTGTACAATCAAACAATACAAGAGAAAGTGAAATATGGATCTGGACTCTGGGAGCAGTGGGCGGAGCTGAGGTTGCACCGTGAGAGAGAGCGAGAGAGAGAGAGAGAGAGAGAGAGAGAGAGAGAGAGAGAGAGAGAGAGAGAGAGAGAGAGAGAGAGAGAGAGAGTGGACAAAGATAGAGACTGAGACTGAGACTGAGACTGAGACTGAGACTGAGACTGAGACTCGGACTCGGACTCGGACTGGAGTGGATTAGTCTGGAGGCCCAGGCACATGACCACCTCAGCTTCCACTCAGAGCCCAGACCAGCTGTTCAGATTTGGACACTTGGAGCTGAGAAGGGGGAGGCTCCATGATTCCTCTTCATGCAGAGGTTTTATTTCCCTTTGCCACTGAAGGCAACACACTCACTAGCCACCAGTCCACAGATGAAAACACAAAATCATATGTGTACACAGAAAGTCCAGTTAAGATGGAGACGGGTTGTGAATGACACAGATGCTACTGGTACAGTATGAGAGTCTGACTGCTTTCAAAAGGTCCAGTGATCATACAAGCGTATCAGTCACTCTCATACTTTCTCATGGTTCTATTGACAATGAGAAGCAACAACACAACACTACTGCTTGGACATGTTTGCTGGATCACATCATGGATGATGGATGATGGATGGATGGATGGATGGATGATGGATGTAATATACAGACATGACTTATGTTCACTCTGGAGGTGAGGGGGGAACTCCTGTTCTCACTTTCATTGTCACTTTAATTTGAAAAAAACATATATTCTATTTTCACCAAGATGTTAGTGAGTTAGTTTTACCAGTAAATGGCTGCTCCATCCTCACTTCTCCTATAACCAGGCCCAAACACACACACACCCCCCCCCCCCCACACACACACACACACACACACACACACACACACACACACACACACACACACACACACACACACACACACACACAACAGCCGGGCCTCCTGGGGGTCGTTTGGAGGGTCATAATTTATTTACACATGTTATAGATAATATCAAAGTAAGTGATGTATTAGTCAATGATATCAGTGATTTCATGTCTGTTTGTTTTAGTTTTTTTACTATTTACAATAAAAAACACAGAAACATTAAAACAGACAACAGATAGATGTCAACACAAATGAGTCAAAACAGAGCAGTCCCTGGAAAAACTAGTTATTGAGGTACAATCAGATGACTGGGAACTCATTTATAAATACGAGAAAAAGTGAAATATAAAGATGTTTAATGGATGACAAAGGGCTTAAAAAATGCATCCAAGGAGAAGAATACATGACTTAGAGAATCCAATAAATGATGAACGAAGGAGATGGAAAATAAATCCAAGAAATGTAAAACAAAGTTCACTCATATGATGAGAAAATGTTAGAAGAATTCTTTTAAGAAAGTACCAGAAAACAATAAAGACCATGTCAGCAGTACATAGAAGGTTCTACATAGTATCATTCAACAGGCTTCCAGTAAGGATACCGTTATTGAAAACAGACACACTTCACAAACTACAGACCCACAATTCTCCCAAATCCTAGAAAAACTCTTCAACGACATACTAGATACATTCAGAGAAATGAAATCTAATTCATTAAATCTAGGTCAAACAAAAATCATGATATTTGGAAAATATGAAATAAATAAACAGGTAAAGGCTCAAGTAGAGAGTGTAAATAGAGAAAAGGTGATTGAAGACAAATTTCTAGAAAAATGTAAGGATGAGTACGAGCACATTACAACTCTACAAAGCTGATTTCCTTTGATCTGAGCGTCTCCATGGCTCCAGTGCTGATCTCCTATCAGATCAAAGGAGATCAGGGCCTTTTGCCATGGAGATGCTCAGATCCAAGATTTCCTCCGGCTTTGATCTCCGTTGATCTCCATCCGGTGCCTCTCCCATCCACTTTGTGATGAAAGGCTCATTATTGTTCTTTTTCACAACCTTGGTGATGACGTCATCATTAGATTCAGGTATGATGAAGCAGGCAGAGAACTAAAACATGCAGGACACCAGCACTCTCTGACCCAGTTTGGACACCCTGTCGTAGACCATCAAGAGACAGCTTAGTTTTATCCTACTGATGACGTGTTGCTGCAATAGTCATCTTGCTCAGTTTCAAGTTTTTTCCCACAGACATCAGAGCACTCTGTAACAGGATTTGACAGATAGTGACGGGGCGCGGCCAGCAGGGGCCAGCAGCGAGGCTGACTTGCTCTTTGACCGTGTGACTGTGGTGACCAAATCCAGGGGGCGTATTACATTGGTTATTGATGTAGCTTAAAGAGGTGGAACAGATTAAACATTCAGATGAAACAATCAGCAAATAAAAGTCAAATGAAGAAAACGTACAAGGGCTTATTAGTCAATGATATCAGTGATTTCATGTCTGTTTGTTTTTTTACTATTTCCAATAAAAACCACAGAAAGATTAAAAGAGACAACAGATGGATATCATTACAAATGAGTCAGAAGAGAGGAATCCCTGGATAAACTAGTTATTGAGGTACAATCGGATGACTGGGAACTCATTTATAAAGGAAAAGACGCCCTGTCACTATGAGTGTACAATCAAACAATACAAGAGAAAGTGAAATATGGATCTGGACTCTGGGAGCAGTGGGCAGAGCTGAGGTTGCACCGTGAGAGAGAGCGAGAGAGAGAGAGAGAGAGAGAGAGAGTGGACAAAGATAGAGACTGAGACTGAGACTGAGACTCGGAGTGGAGTGGATTAGTCTGGAGGCCCAGGCACATGACCACCTCAGCTTCCACTCAGAGCCCAGACCAGCTGTTCAGATTTGGACACTTGGAGCTGAGAAGGGGGAGGCTCCATGATTCCTCTTCATGCAGAGGTTTTATTTCCCTTTGCCACTGAAGGCAACACACTCACTAGCCACCAGTCCACAGATGAAAACACAAAATCATATGTGTACACAGAAAGTCCAGTTAAGATGGAGACGGGTTGTGAATGACACAGATGCTACTGGTACAGTATGAGAGTCTGACTGCTTTCAAAAGGTCCAGTGATCATACAAGCGTATCAGTCACTCTCATACTTTCTCATGGTTCTATTGACAATGAGAAGCAACAACACAACACTACTGCTTGGACATGTTTGCTGGATCACATCATGGATGATGGATGATGGATGGATGGATGGATGGATGGATGGATGGATGGATGGATGATGGATGTAATATACAGACATGACTTATGTTCACTCTGGAGGTGAGGGGGGAACTCCTGTTCTCACTTTCATTGTCACTTTAATTTGAAAAAAACATATATTCTATTTTCACCAAGATGTTAGTGAGTTAGTTTTACCAGTAAATGGCTGCTCCATCCTCACTTCTCCTATAACCAGGCCCAAACACACACACACCCCCACACACACACACACACACACACACACACACACACACACACAACAGCCGGGCCTCCTGGGGGTCGTTTGGAGGGTCATAATTTATTTACACATGTTATAGATAATATCAAAGTAAGTGATGTATTAGTCAATGATATCAGTGATTTCATGTCTGTTTGTTTTAGTTTTTTTACTATTTACAATAAAAAACACAGAAACATTAAAACAGACAACAGATAGATGTCAACACAAATGAGTCAAAACAGAGCAGTCCCTGGAAAAACTAGTTATTGAGGTACAATCAGATGACTGGGAACGCATTTATAAATACGAGAAAAAGTGAAATATAAAGATGTTTAATGGATGACAAAGGGCTTAAAAAATGCATCCAAGGAGAAGAATACATGACATAGAGAATCCAATAAATGATGAACGAAGGAGATGGAAAATAAATCCAAGAAATGTAAAACAAAGTTCACTCATATGATGAGAAAATGTTAGAAGAATTCTTTTAAGAAAGTACCAGAAAACAATAAAGACCATGTCAGCAGTACATAGAAGGTTCTACATAGTATCATTCAATAGGCTTCCAGTAAGGATACCGTTATTGAAAACAGACACACTTCACAAACTACAGACCCACAATTCTCCCAAATCCTAGAAAAACTCTTCAACGACATACTAGATACATTCAGAGAAATGAAATCTAATTCATTAAATCTAGGTCAAACAAAAATCATGATATTTGGAAAATATGAAATAAATAAACAGGTAAAGGCTCAAGTAGAGAGTGTAAATAGAGAAAAGGTGATTGAAGACAAATTTCTAGAAAAATGTAAGGATGAGTACGAGCACATTACAACTCTACAAAGCTGATTTCCTTTGATCTGAGCGTCTCCATGGCTCCAGTGCTGATCTCCTATCAGATCAAAGGAGATCAGGGCCTTTTGCCATGGAGATGCTCAGATCCAAGATTTCCTCCGGCTTTGATCTCCGTTGATCTCCATCCGGTGCCTCTCCCATCCACTTTGTGATGAAAGGCTCATTATTGTTCTTTTTCACAACCTTGGTGATGACGTCATCATTAGATTCAGGTATGATGAAGCAGGCAGAGAACTAAAACATGCAGGACACCAGCACTCTCTGACCCAGTTTGGACACCCTGTCGTAGACCATCAAGAGACAGCTTAGTTTTGTCCTACTGATGACGTGTTGCTGCAATAGTCATCTTGCTCAGTTTCAAGTTTTTTCCCACAGACATCAGAGCACTCTGTAACAGGATTTGACAGATAGTGACGGGGCGCGGCCAGCAGGGGCCAGCAGCGAGGCTGACTTGCTCTTTGACCGTGTGACTGTGGTGACCAAATCCAGGGGGCGTATTACATTGGTTATTGATGTAGCTTAAAGAGGTGGAACAGATTAAACATTCAGATGAAACAATCAGCAAATAAAAGTCAAATGAAGAAAACGTACAAGGGCTTATTAGTCAATGATATCAGTGATTTCATGTCTGTTTGTTTTTTTACTATTTCCAATAAAAACCACAGAAAGATTAAAAGAGACAACAGATGGATATCATTACAAATGAGTCAGAAGAGAGGAATCCCTGGATAAACTAGTTATTGAGGTACAATCGGATGACTGGGAACTCATTTATAAAGGAAAAGACGCCCTGTCACTATGAGTGTACAATCAAACAATACAAGAGAAAGTGAAATATGGATCTGGACTCTGGGAGCAGTGGGCGGAGCTGAGGTTGCACCGTGAGAGAGAGCGAGAGAGAGAGAGAGAGAGAGAGAGAGTGGACAAAGATACAGACTGAGACTGAGATTGAGACTGAGACTGAAACTGAGTTTTACACTCGGACTTGGACTTGGAGCAGAGTGGATTAGTCTGGAGGCCCAGGCACATGACCACCTCAGCTTCCACTCAGAGCCCAGACCAGCAGTTCAGATTTGGACACTTGGAGCTGAGAAGGGGGAGGCTCCATGATTCCTCTTCATGCGGAGCTTTTATTTCCCTTTGCCACCGAAGGCAACACACTCACTAGCCACCAGTCCACAGATGAAAACACAAAATCATATGTGTACACAGAAAGTCCAGTTAAGATGGAGACGGGTTGTGAATGACACAGATGCTACTGGTACAGTATGAGAGTCTGACTGCTTTCAAAAGGTCCAGTGATCATACAAGCGTATCAGTCACTCTCATACTTTCTCATGGTTCTATTGACAATGAGAAGCAACAACACAACACTACTGCTTGGACATGTTTGCTGGATCACATCATGGATGATGGATGATGGATAGATGGATGGATGGATGGATGGATGGATGGATGATGGATGTAATATACAGACATGACTTATGTTCACTCTGGAGGTGAGGGGGGAACTCCTGTTCTCACTTTCATTGTCACTTTAATTTGAAAAAAACATATATTCTATTTTCACCAAGATGTTAGTGAGTTAGTTTTACCAGTAAATGGCTGCTCCATCCTCACTTCTCCTATAACCAGGCCCAAACACACACACACACACACACACCCCCACACACACACACACACACACACACACACACACACACACACAACAGCCGGGCCTCCTGGGGGTCGTTTGGAGGGTCATAATTTATTTACACATGTTATAGATAATATCAAAGTAAGTGATGTATTAGTCAATGATATCAGTGATTTCATGTCTGTTTGTTTTAGTTTTTTTACTATTTACAATAAAAAACACAGAAACATTAAAACAGACAACAGATAGATGTCAACACAAATGAGTCAAAACAGAGCAGTCCCTGGAAAAACTAGTTATTGAGGTACAATCAGATGACTGGGAACTCATTTATAAATACGAGAAAAAGTGAAATATAAAGATGTTTAATGGATGACAAAGGGCTTAAAAAATGCATCCAAGGAGAAGAATACATGACATAGAGAATCCAATAAATGATGAACGAAGGAGATGGAAAATAAATCCAAGAAATGTAAAACAAAGTTCACTCATATGATGAGAAAATGTTAGAAGAATTCTTTTAAGAAAGTACCAGAAAACAATAAAGACCATGTCAGCAGTACATGGAAGGTTCTACATAGTATCATTCAACAGGCTTCCAGTAAGGATACCGTTATTGAAAACAGACACACTTCACAAACTACAGACCCACAATTCTCCCAAATCCTAGAAAAACTCTTCAACGACATACTAGATACATTCAGAGAAATGAAATCTAATTCATTAAATCTAGGTCAAACAAAAATCATGATATTTGGAAAATATGAAATAAATAAACAGGTAAAGGTTCAAGTAGAGAGTGTAAATAGAGAAAAGGTGATTGAAGACAAATTTCTAGAAAAATGTAAGGATGAGTACGAGCACATTACAACTCTACAAAGCTGATTTCCTTTGATCTGAGCGTCTCCATGGCTCCAGTGCTGATCTCCTATCAGATCAAAGGAGATCAGGGCCTTTTGCCATGGAGATGCTCAGATCCAAGATTTCCTCCGGCTTTGATCTCCGTTGATCTCCATCCGGTGCCTCTCCCATCCACTTTGTGATGAAAGGCTCATTATTGTTCTTTTTCACAACCTTGGTGATGACGTCATCATTAGATTCAGGTATGATGAAGCAGGCAGAGAACTAAAACATGCAGGACACCAGCACTCTCTGACCCAGTTTGGACACCCTGTCGTAGACCATCAAGAGACAGCTTAGTTTTATCCTACTGATGACGTGTTGCTGCAATAGTCATCTTGCTCAGTTTCAAGTTTTTTCCCACAGACATCAGAGCACTCTGTAACAGGATTTGACAGATAGTGACGGGGCGCGGCCAGCAGGGGCCAGCAGCGAGGCTGACTTGCTCTTTGACCGTGTGACTGTGGTGACCAAATCCAGGGGGCGTATTACATTGGTTATTGATGTAGCTTAAAGAGGTGGAACAGATTAAACATTCAGATGAAACAATCAGCAAATAAAAGTCAAATGAAGAAAACGTACAAGGGCTTATTAGTCAATGATATCAGTGATTTCATGTCTGTTTGTTTTTTTACTATTTCCAATAAAAACCACAGAAAGATTAAAAGAGACAACAGATGGATATCATTACAAATGAGTCAGAAGAGAGGAATCCCTGGATAAACTAGTTATTGAGGTACAATCGGATGACTGGGAACTCATTTATAAAGGAAAAGACGCCCTGTCACTATGAGTGTACAATCAAACAATACAAGAGAAAGTGAAATATGGATCTGGACTCTGGGAGCAGTGGGCGGAGCTGAGGTTGCACCGTGAGAGAGAGCGAGAGAGAGAGAGAGAGAGAGAGAGAGAGAGTGGACAAAGATACAGACTGAGACTGAGATTGAGACTGAGACTGAAACTGAGTTTTACACTCGGACTTGGACTTGGAGCAGAGTGGATTAGTCTGGAGGCCCAGGCACATGACCACCTCAGCTTCCACTCAGAGCCCAGACCAGCAGTTCAGATTTGGACACTTGGAGCTGAGAAGGGGGAGGCTCCATGATTCCTCTTCATGTGGAGGTTTTATTTCCCTTTGCCACTGAAGGCAACACACTCACTAGCCACCAGTCCACAGATGAAAACACAAAATCATATGTGTACACAGAAAGTCCAGTTAAGATGGAGACGGGTTGTGAATGACACAGATGCTACTGGTACAGTATGAGAGTCTGACTGCTTTCAAAAGGTCCAGTGATCATACAAGCGTATCAGTCACTCTCATACTTTCTCATGGTTCTATTGACAATGAGAAGCAACAACACAACACTACTGCTTGGACATGTTTGCTGGATCACATCATGGATGATGGATGATGGATGGATGGATGGATGGATGGATGGATGGATGGATGATGGATGTAATATACAGACATGACTTATGTTCACTCTGGAGGTGAGGGGGGAACTCCTGTTCTCACTTTCATTGTCACTTTAATTTGAAAAAAACATATATTCTATTTTCACCAAGATGTTAGTGAGTTAGTTTTACCAGTAAATGGCTGCTCCATCCTCACTTCTCCTATAACCAGGCCCAAACACACACACACCCCCACACCCCCACACACACACACACACACACACACACACACACAACAGCCGGGCCTCCTGGGGGTCGTTTGGAGGGTCATAATTTATTTACACATGTTATAGATAATATCAAAGTAAGTGATGTATTAGTCAATGATATCAGTGATTTCATGTCTGTTTGTTTTAGTTTTTTTACTATTTACAATAAAAAACACAGAAACATTAAAACAGACAACAGATAGATGTCAACACAAATGAGTCAAAACAGAGCAGTCCCTGGAAAAACTAGTTATTGAGGTACAATCAGATGACTGGGAACTCATTTATAAATACGAGAAAAAGTGAAATATAAAGATGTTTAATGGATGACAAAGGGCTTAAAAAATGCATCCAAGGAGAAGAATACATGACATAGAGAATCCAATAAATGATGAACGAAGGAGATGGAAAATAAATCCAAGAAATGTAAAACAAAGTTCACTCATATGATGAGAAAATGTTAGAAGAATTCTTTTAAGAAAGTACCAGAAAACAATAAAGACCATGTCAGCAGTACATAGAAGGTTCTACATAGTATCATTCAACAGGCTTCCAGTAAGGATACCGTTATTGAAAACAGACACACTTCACAAACTACAGACCCACAATTCTCCCAAATCCTAGAAAAACTCTTCAACGACATACTAGATACATTCAGAGAAATGAAATCTAATTCATTAAATCTAGGTCAAACCAAAATCATGATATTTGGAAAATATGAAATAAATAAACAGGTAAAGGTTCAAGTAGAGAGTGTAAATAGAGAAAAGGTGATTGAAGACAAATTTCTAGAAAAATGTAAGGATGAGTACGAGCACATTACAACTCTACAAAGCTGATTTCCTTTGATCTGAGCGTCTCCATGGCTCCAGTGCTGATCTCCTATCAGATCAAAGGAGATCAGGGCCTTTTGCCATGGAGATGCTCAGATCCAAGATTTCCTCCGGCTTTGATCTCCGTTGATCTCCATCCGGTGCCTCTCCCATCCACTTTGTGATGAAAGGCTCATTATTGTTCTTTTTCACAACCTTGGTGATGACGTCATCATTAGATTCAGGTATGATGAAGCAGGCAGAGAACTAAAACATGCAGGACACCAGCACTCTCTGACCCAGTTTGGACACCCTGTCGTAGACCATCAAGAGACAGCTTAGTTTTATCCTACTGATGACGTGTTGCTGCAATAGTCATCTTGCTCAGTTTCAAGTTTTTTCCCACAGACATCAGAGCACTCTGTAACAGGATTTGACAGATAGTGACGGGGCGCGGCCAGCAGGGGCCAGCAGCGAGGCTGACTTGCTCTTTGACCGTGTGACTGTGGTGACCAAATCCAGGGGGCGTATTACATTGGTTATTGATGTAGCTTAAAGAGGTGGAACAGATTAAACATTCAGATGAAACAATCAGCAAATAAAAGTCAAATGAAGAAAACGTACAAGGGCTTATTAGTCAATGATATCAGTGATTTCATGTCTGTTTGTTTTTTTACTATTTCCAATAAAAACCACAGAAAGATTAAAAGAGACAACAGATGGATATCATTACAAATGAGTCAGAAGAGAGGAATCCCTGGATAAACTAGTTATTGAGGTACAATCGGATGACTGGGAACTCATTTATAAAGGAAAAGACGCCCTGTCACTATGAGTGTACAATCAAACAATACAAGAGAAAGTGAAATATGGATCTGGACTCTGGGAGCAGTGGGCGGAGCTGAGGTTGCACCGTGAGAGAGAGCGAGAGAGAGAGAGAGAGAGAGAGAGAGTGGACAAAGATACAGACTGAGACTGAGATTGAGACTGAGACTGAAACTGAGTTTTACACTCGGACTTGGACTTGGAGCAGAGTGGATTAGTCTGGAGGCCCAGGCACATGACCACCTCAGCTTCCACTCAGAGCCCAGACCAGCAGTTCAGATTTGGACACTTGGAGCTGAGAAGGGGGAGGCTCCATGATTCCTCTTCATGCAGAGCTTTTATTTCCCTTTGCCACCGAAGGCAACACACTCACTAGCCACCAGTCCACAGATGAAAACACAAAATCATATGTGTACACAGAAAGTCCAGTTAAGATGGAGACGGGTTGTGAATGACACAGATGCTACTGGTACAGTATGAGAGTCTGACTGCTTTCAAAAGGTCCAGTGATCATACAAGCGTATCAGTCACTCTCATACTTTCTCATGGTTCTATTGACAATGAGAAGCAACAACACAACACTACTGCTTGGACATGTTTGCTGGATCACATCATGGATGATGGATGATGGATAGATGGATGGATGGATGGATGGATGGATGATGGATGTAATATACAGACATGACTTATGTTCACTCTGGAGGTGAGGGGGGAACTCCTGTTCTCACTTTCATTGTCACTTTAATTTGAAAAAAACATATATTCTATTTTCACCAAGATGTTAGTGAGTTAGTTTTACCAGTAAATGGCTGCTCCATCCTCACTTCTCCTATAACCAGGCCCAAACACACACACACCCCCACACCCCCACACACACACACACACACACACACACACACACACACAACAGCCGGGCCTCCTGGGGGTCGTTTGGAGGGTCATAATTTATTTACACATGTTATAGATAATATCAAAGTAAGTGATGTATTAGTCAATGATATCAGTGATTTCATGTCTGTTTGTTTTAGTTTTTTTACTATTTACAATAAAAAACACAGAAACATTAAAACAGACAACAGATAGATGTCAACACAAATGAGTCAAAACAGAGCAGTCCCTGGAAAAACTAGTTATTGAGGTACAATCAGATGACTGGGAACTCATTTATAAATACGAGAAAAAGTGAAATATAAAGATGTTTAATGGATGACAAAGGGCTTAAAAAATGCATCCAAGGAGAAGAATACATGACATAGAGAATCCAATAAATGATGAACGAAGGAGATGGAAAATAAATCCAAGAAATGTAAAACAAAGTTCACTCATATGATGAGAAAATGTTAGAAGAATTCTTTTAAGAAAGTACCAGAAAACAATAAAGACCATGTCAGCAGTACATAGAAGGTTCTACATAGTATCATTCAACAGGCTTCCAGTAAGGATACCGTTATTGAAAACAGACACACTTCACAAACTACAGACCCACAATTCTCCCAAATCCTAGAAAAACTCTTCAACGACATACTAGATACATTCAGAGAAATGAAATCTAATTCATTAAATCTAGGTCAAACAAAAATCATGATATTTGGAAAATATGAAATAAATAAACAGGTAAAGGTTCAAGTAGAGAGTGTAAATAGAGAAAAGGTGATTGAAGACAAATTTCTAGAAAAATGTAAGGATGAGTACGAGCACATTACAACTCTACAAAGCTGATTTCCTTTGATCTGAGCGTCTCCATGGCTCCAGTGCTGATCTCCTATCAGATCAAAGGAGATCAGGGCCTTTTGCCATGGAGATGCTCAGATCCAAGATTTCCTCCGGCTTTGATCTCCGTTGATCTCCATCCGGTGCCTCTCCCATCCACTTTGTGATGAAAGGCTCATTATTGTTCTTTTTCACAACCTTGGTGATGACGTCATCATTAGATTCAGGTATGCTGAAGCAGGCAGAGAACTAAAACATGCAGGACACCAGCACTCTCTGACCCAGTTTGGACACCCTGTCGTAGACCATCAAGAGACAGCTTAGTTTTATCCTACTGATGACGTGTTGCTGCAATAGTCATCTTGCTCAGTTTCAAGTTTTTTCCCACAGACATCAGAGCACTCTGTAACAGGATTTGACAGATAGTGACGGGGCGCGGCCAGCAGGGGCCAGCAGCGAGGCTGACTTGCTCTTTGACCGTGTGACTGTGGTGACCAAATCCAGGGGGCGTATTACATTGGTTATTGATGTAGCTTAAAGAGGTGGAACAGATTAAACATTCAGATGAAACAATCAGCAAATAAAAGTCAAATGAAGAAAACGTACAAGGGCTTATTAGTCAATGATATCAGTGATTTCATGTCTGTTTGTTTTTTTACTATTTCCAATAAAAACCACAGAAAGATTAAAAGAGACAACAGATGGATATCATTACAAATGAGTCAGAAGAGAGGAATCCCTGGATAAACTAGTTATTGAGGTACAATCGGATGACTGGGAACTCATTTATAAAGGAAAAGACGCCCTGTCACTATGAGTGTACAATCAAACAATACAAGAGAAAGTGAAATATGGATCTGGACTCTGGGAGCAGTGGGCGGAGCTGAGGTTGCACCGTGAGAGAGAGCGAGAGAGAGAGAGAGAGAGAGAGAGTGGACAAAGATACAGACTGAGACTGAGATTGAGACTGAGACTGAAACTGAGTTTTACACTCGGACTTGGACTTGGAGCAGAGTGGATTAGTCTGGAGGCCCAGGCACATGACCACCTCAGCTTCCACTCAGAGCCCAGACCAGCAGTTCAGATTTGGACACTTGGAGCTGAGAAGGGGGAGGCTCCATGATTCCTCTTCATGTGGAGGTTTTATTTCCCTTTGCCACTGAAGGCAACACACTCACTAGCCACCAGTCCACAGATGAAAACACAAAATCATATGTGTACACAGAAAGTCCAGTTAAGATGGAGACGGGTTGTGAATGACACAGATGCTACTGGTACAGTATGAGAGTCTGACTGCTTTCAAAAGGTCCAGTGATCATACAAGCGTATCAGTCACTCTCATACTTTCTCATGGTTCTATTGACAATGAGAAGCAACAAACACAACACTACTGCTTGGACATGTTTGCTGGATCACATCATGGATGATGGATGATGGATGGATGGATGGATGGATGGATGGATGGATGATGGATGTAATATACAGACATGACTTATGTTCACTCTGGAGGTGAGGGGGGAACTCCTGTTCTCACTTTCATTGTCACTTTAATTTGAAAAAAACATATATTCTATTTTCACCAAGATGTTAGTGAGTTAGTTTTACCAGTAAATGGCTGCTCCATCCTCACTTCTCCTATAACCAGGCCCAAACACACACACACCCCCACACCCCCACACACACACACACACACACACACACACACAACAGCCGGGCCTCCTGGGGGTCGTTTGGAGGGTCATAATTTATTTACACATGTTATAGATAATATCAAAGTAAGTGATGTATTAGTCAATGATATCAGTGATTTCATGTCTGTTTGTTTTAGTTTTTTTACTATTTACAATAAAAAACACAGAAACATTAAAACAGACAACAGATAGATGTCAACACAAATGAGTCAAAACAGAGCAGTCCCTGGAAAAACTAGTTATTGAGGTACAATCAGATGACTGGGAACTCATTTATAAATACGAGAAAAAGTGAAATATAAAGATGTTTAATGGATGACAAAGGGCTTAAAAAATGCATCCAAGGAGAAGAATACATGACATAGAGAATCCAATAAATGATGAACGAAGGAGATGGAAAATAAATCCAAGAAATGTAAAACAAAGTTCACTCATATGATGAGAAAATGTTAGAAGAATTCTTTTAAGAAAGTACCAGAAAACAATAAAGACCATGTCAGCAGTACATAGAAGGTTCTACATAGTATCATTCAACAGGCTTCCAGTAAGGATACCGTTATTGAAAACAGACACACTTCACAAACTACAGACCCACAATTCTCCCAAATCCTAGAAAAACTCTTCAACGACATACTAGATACATTCAGAGAAATGAAATCTAATTCATTAAATCTAGGTCAAACAAAAATCATGATATTTGGAAAATATGAAATAAATAAACAGGTAAAGGTTCAAGTAGAGAGTGTAAATAGAGAAAAGGTGATTGAAGACAAATTTCTAGAAAAATGTAAGGATGAGTACGAGCACATTACAACTCTACAAAGCTGATTTCCTTTGATCTGAGCGTCTCCATGGCTCCAGTGCTGATCTCCTATCAGATCAAAGGAGATCAGGGCCTTTTGCCATGGAGATGCTCAGATCCAAGATTTCCTCCGGCTTTGATCTCCGTTGATCTCCATCCGGTGCCTCTCCCATCCACTTTGTGATGAAAGGCTCATTATTGTTCTTTTTCACAACCTTGGTGATGACGTCATCATTAGATTCAGGTATGCTGAAGCAGGCAGAGAACTAAAACATGCAGGACACCAGCACTCTCTGACCCAGTTTGGACACCCTGTCGTAGACCATCAAGAGACAGCTTAGTTTTATCCTACTGATGACGTGTTGCTGCAATAGTCATCTTGCTCAGTTTCAAGTTTTTTCCCACAGACATCAGAGCACTCTGTAACAGGATTTGACAGATAGTGACGGGGCGCGGCCAGCAGGGGCCAGCAGCGAGGCTGACTTGCTCTTTGACCGTGTGACTGTGGTGACCAAATCCAGGGGGCGTATTACATTGGTTATTGATGTAGCTTAAAGAGGTGGAACAGATTAAACATTCAGATGAAACAATCAGCAAATAAAAGTCAAATGAAGAAAACGTACAAGGGCTTATTAGTCAATGATATCAGTGATTTCATGTCTGTTTGTTTTTTTACTATTTCCAATAAAAACCACAGAAAGATTAAAAGAGACAACAGATGGATATCATTACAAATGAGTCAGAAGAGAGGAATCCCTGGATAAACTAGTTATTGAGGTACAATCGGATGACTGGGAACTCATTTATAAAGGAAAAGACGCCCTGTCACTATGAGTGTACAATCAAACAATACAAGAGAAAGTGAAATATGGATCTGGACTCTGGGAGCAGTGGGCGGAGCTGAGGTTGCACCGTGAGAGAGAGCGAGAGAGAGAGAGAGAGAGAGAGAGAGAGAGAGTGGACAAAGATACAGACTGAGACTGAGATTGAGACTGAGACTGAAACTGAGTTTTACACTCGGACTTGGACTTGGAGCAGAGTGGATTAGTCTGGAGGCCCAGGCACATGACCACCTCAGCTTCCACTCAGAGCCCAGACCAGCAGTTCAGATTTGGACACTTGGAGCTGAGAAGGGGGAGGCTCCATGATTCCTCTTCATGTGGAGGTTTTATTTCCCTTTGCCACTGAAGGCAACACACTCACTAGCCACCAGTCCACAGATGAAAACACAAAATCATATGTGTACACAGAAAGTCCAGTTAAGATGGAGACGGGTTGTGAATGACACAGATGCTACTGGTACAGTATGAGAGTCTGACTGCTTTCAAAAGGTCCAGTGATCATACAAGCGTATCAGTCACTCTCATACTTTCTCATGGTTCTATTGACAATGAGAAGCAACAACACAACACTACTGCTTGGACATGTTTGCTGGATCACATCATGGATGATGGATGATGGATGGATGGATGGATGGATGGATGGATGGATGATGGATGTAATATACAGACATGACTTATGTTCACTCTGGAGGTGAGGGGGGAACTCCTGTTCTCACTTTCATTGTCACTTTAATTTGAAAAAAACATATATTCTATTTTCACCAAGATGTTAGTGAGTTAGTTTTACCAGTAAATGGCTGCTCCATCCTCACTTCTCCTATAACCAGGCCCAAACACACACACACCCCCACACCCCCACACACACACACACACACACACACACACACAACAGCCGGGCCTCCTGGGGGTCGTTTGGAGGGTCATAATTTATTTACACATGTTATAGATAATATCAAAGTAAGTGATGTATTAGTCAATGATATCAGTGATTTCATGTCTGTTTGTTTTAGTTTTTTTACTATTTACAATAAAAAACACAGAAACATTAAAACAGACAACAGATAGATGTCAACACAAATGAGTCAAAACAGAGCAGTCCCTGGAAAAACTAGTTATTGAGGTACAATCAGATGACTGGGAACTCATTTATAAATACGAGAAAAAGTGAAATATAAAGATGTTTAATGGATGACAAAGGGCTTAAAAAATGCATCCAAGGAGAAGAATACATGACATAGAGAATCCAATAAATGATGAACGAAGGAGATGGAAAATAAATCCAAGAAATGTAAAACAAAGTTCACTCATATGATGAGAAAATGTTAGAAGAATTCTTTTAAGAAAGTACCAGAAAACAATAAAGACCATGTCAGCAGTACATAGAAGGTTCTACATAGTATCATTCAACAGGCTTCCAGTAAGGATACCGTTATTGAAAACAGACACACTTCACAAACTACAGACCCACAATTCTCCCAAATCCTAGAAAAACTCTTCAACGACATACTAGATACATTCAGAGAAATGAAATCTAATTCATTAAATCTAGGTCAAACAAAAATCATGATATTTGGAAAATATGAAATAAATAAACAGGTAAAGGTTCAAGTAGAGAGTGTAAATAGAGAAAAGGTGATTGAAGACAAATTTCTAGAAAAATGTAAGGATGAGTACGAGCACATTACAACTCTACAAAGCTGATTTCCTTTGATCTGAGCGTCTCCATGGCTCCAGTGCTGATCTCCTATCAGATCAAAGGAGATCAGGGCCTTTTGCCATGGAGATGCTCAGATCCAAGATTTCCTCCGGCTTTGATCTCCGTTGATCTCCATCCGGTGCCTCTCCCATCCACTTTGTGATGAAAGGCTCATTATTGTTCTTTTTCACAACCTTGGTGATGACGTCATCATTAGATTCAGGTATGATGAAGCAGGCAGAGAACTAAAACATGCAGGACACCAGCACTCTCTGACCCAGTTTGGACACCCTGTCGTAGACCATCAAGAGACAGCTTAGTTTTATCCTACTGATGACGTGTTGCTGCAATAGTCATCTTGCTCAGTTTCAAGTTTTTTCCCACAGACATCAGAGCACTCTGTAACAGGATTTGACAGATAGTGACGGGGCGCGGCCAGCAGGGGCCAGCAGCGAGGCTGACTTGCTCTTTGACCGTGTGACTGTGGTGACCAAATCCAGGGGGCGTATTACATTGGTTATTGATGTAGCTTAAAGAGGTGGAACAGATTAAACATTCAGATGAAACAATCAGCAAATAAAAGTCAAATGAAGAAAACGTACAAGGGCTTATTAGTCAATGATATCAGTGATTTCATGTCTGTTTGTTTTTTTACTATTTCCAATAAAAACCACAGAAAGATTAAAAGAGACAACAGATGGATATCATTACAAATGAGTCAGAAGAGAGGAATCCCTGGATAAACTAGTTATTGAGGTACAATCGGATGACTGGGAACTCATTTATAAAGGAAAAGACGCCCTGTCACTATGAGTGTACAATCAAACAATACAAGAGAAAGTGAAATATGGATCTGGACTCTGGTAGCAGTGGGCGGAGCTGAGGTTGCACCGTGAGAGAGAGCGAGAGAGAGAGAGAGAGAGAGAGAGAGAGAGAGAGAGAGTGGACAAAGATAGAGACTGAGACTGAGACTGAGTTTTACACTCGGACTTGGACTTGGAGTGGAGTGGATTAGTCTGGAGGCCCAGGCACATGACCACCTCAGCTTCCACTCAGAGCCCAGACCAGCTGTTCAGATTTGGACACTTGGAGCTGAGAAGGGGGAGGCTCCATGATTCCTCTTCATGCAGAGGTTTTATTTCCCTTTGCCACTGAAGGCAACACACTCACTAGCCACCAGTCCACAGATGAAAACACAAAATCATATGTGTACACAGAAAGTCCAGTTAAGATGGAGACGGGTTGTGAATGACACAGATGCTACTGGTACAGTATGAGAGTCTGACTGCTTTCAAAAGGTCCAGTGATCATACAAGCGTATCAGTCACTCTCATACTTTCTCATGGTTCTATTGACAATGAGAAGCAACAACACAACACTACTGCTTGGACATGTTTGCTGGATCACATCATGGATGATGGATGATGGATGGATGGATGGATGGATGGATGGATGGATGGATGATGGATGTAATATACAGACATGACTTATGTTCACTCTGGAGGTGAGGGGGGAACTCCTGTTCTCACTTTCATTGTCACTTTAATTTGAAAAAAACATATATTCTATTTTCACCAAGATGTTAGTGAGTTAGTTTTACCAGTAAATGGCTGATCCATCCTCACTTCTCCTATAACCAGGCCCAAACACACACACACCCCCCCCCCCCCCCCACACACACACACACACACACACACACACACACATAAGCCGGGCCTCCTGGGGGTCGTTTGGAGGGTCATAATTTATTTACACATGTTATAGATAATATCAAAGTAAGTGATGTATTAGTCAATGATATCAGTGATTTCATGTCTGTTTGTTTTAGTTTTTTTACTATTTACAATAAAAACCACAGAAACATTAAAACAGACAACAGATAGATGTCAACACAAATGAGTCAAAACAGAGCAGTCCCTGGAAAAACTAGTTATTGAGGTACAATCAGATGACTGGGAACTCATTTATAAATACGAGAAAAAGTGAAATATAAAGATGTTTAATGGATGACAAAGGGCTTAAAAAATGCATCCAAGGAGAAGAATACATGACATAGAGAGTCCAATAAATGATGAACGAAGGAGATGGAAAATAAATCCAAGAAATGTAAAACAAAGTTCACTCATATGATGAAAAAATGTAAGAAGAATTATTTTAAGAAAGTACCAGAAAACAATAAAGACCATGGCAGCAGTACATAGAAGGTTCTACATAGTATCATTCAACAGGCTTCCAGTAAGGATACCGTTATTGAAAACAGACACACTTCACAAACTACAGACCCACAATTCTCCCAAATCCTAGAAAAACTCTTCGACATACTAGATACATTAAAGAAATGAAATCTAATTCATTAAATCTAGGTCAAACCAAAATCATGATATTTGGAAAATATGAAATAAATAAACAGGTAAAGGTTCAAGTAGAGAGTGTAAATAGAGAAAAGGTGATTGAAGACAAATTTCTAGAAAAATGTAAGGATGAGTACGAGCACATTACAACTCTACAAAGCTGATTTCCTTTGATCCGAGCGTCTCCATGGCTCCAGTGCTGATCTCCTATCAGATCAAAGGAGATCAGTGCCTTTTGCCATGGAGATGCTCAGATCCAAGATTTCCTCCGGCTTTGATCTCCGTTGATCTCCATCCGGTGCCTCTCCCATCCACTTTGTGATGAAAGGCTCATTATTGTTCTTTTTCACAACCTTGGTGATGACGTCATCATTAGATTCAGGTATGCTGAAGCAGGCAGAGAACTAAAACATGCAGGACACCAGCACTCTCTGACCCAGTTTGGACACCCTGTCGTAGACCATCAAGAGACAGCTTAGTTTTATCCTACTGATGACGTGTTGCTGCAATAGTCATCTTGCTCAGTTTCAAGTTTTTTCCCACAGACACCAGAGCACTCTGTAACAGGATTTGACAGATAGTGACGGGGCGCGGCCAGCAGGGGGCAGCAGCGAGGCTGACGTGCTCTTTGACCGTGTGACTGTGGTGACCAAATCCAGGGGGCGTATTACATTGGTTATTGATGTAGCTTAAATCTCAATATTGAGAAAAAAAAAATCGCAATTAGATTATTTTCCAAAATCGTTCAGCCCTAACACACACACACACACACACACACGTTTCAACCATCCTGTTATTTATCATCCAGATGCTTCATTTTTAATGCTTCATTTTGAAACCTACTGAATGATACCATCTCTAACTGGAACTACCAGAATGTGTGTTTATGTTTCCTGCTGCACGACACACATGATTTCCTTTGTGTGTGTGTGCGTGCGTGTGCCTGTGTGTATGCTGGTACTCCGGTCTCCTCCCACAGTCCAAACAACATGCAATGTGGCTCCCTGAGCGAGACCTTCAGCCCAACCAGCGGCTCCCGAAGGGTCAATCTGTTAAAGAAATTGCCCTCAGGGGATTAAGATAGTATGATAAAAGAAATAATCTTTGCTTCTATAGTTTGTAATTGATCTTTTGGATTATTTTTGTAGCTCAAACACGCTGCTTGACATTGTCACAAGGAAACACAATTTGTTGTCCTGCTTTTGCATCCATGTATTTTTGAAAGTGTTTGACTTGAGTGAGCGTACCAGGAGGATGTTGACCTTGATGGTGGATCTCTAGAGATCACCAGACCAGAGAAGCTGTTCTGTCATAACCAGGTTCTGATTCAGGAAGGAACAAGGAGAAGAAGCAGGAACCTAACGGCCGAGCTAAACAACCAACCTGCAGACAGACACAGACGGGTCTTAGAAAGGAAGTTCCTCACTGTTCAGCAGGCTGATGCTCATCACAGCTCTTGCTAATGTCACCTACAAAGGTCAATCTTTGGTTTTCCTGTCAGGAGGACTGAGTTAGTTCAGCTTGGTTGATTTGTCCCTCTTCTGGTAAAGAAGTGTTTAGTGAAAGAGTCAGATAGCTGCTCTAGACTTGGAGACAATGTTAGCAGTGATCAGGAGAAAGACAGAGAAGGAATCTGCGGGATGTGGAGAGGAGGATTGAACCTGCAGCTGATTCTCAGCCTTGAGAAAAACTCTGTCTTTGTATTCATGGAGGTGGAACTGAAGCTGAAATGACTGTGGATTAAGAGCAGGATTATTGTCTGACTCCAGAGTAGGAAACCTTCTCTGCCACACAAAGTCAGATTGTGTCCGTCTCTTTACACTCGTCTCGCATTAGTGGACATCCTGGAAAGACGTCCAGCCTCTTTCCTGTGAGTTGCACTTTTATAGAGGTGAAACTAGTTTGTTGTCTGACCTGAACTTTGCGTGTCAACATGCCGGCTCCACCCACTGTTGATCTGAAGAGGCGGGATCAAGGAAATATGTGGACCGACTCGATAGGCTTTGAGCCTTGAGGCCAGATGAGCCCAAGTCACAAGAGGAGGATTTCTTCTTTGCAATCTGGAAAATCCCCAAGACCTGACAGAGTACCTGCTGAATGTTTTAGTACTTTTCCTGGCTCTTGGTGCTCCGGCTGAGTTTAATGTTTTCAGGTACAAGTAAGCTGGGCCAGCTTCCTAAATCTCCCATGAGGCCTTGCAAAGAAAGGTAAAGATCCATCAGAGGGCTCCTCTTACAGATCAATATCCTCGCTTAAGGGAGATGTAAATATTTCAGCTAAAGTTCTGTTTTGTAGACTAGAGGACATTCTGGCCTCAGTTATTTCAGACAGTCATACTGGGTTTTTAAAGAATTGCCACTCCTATTTCAGGAATCTCTTCAAAGTCAGTGAAAACATTGGCTTTGATTCAAACTTCTTAAACTGGGTGGGGCTCCTGTGTTCATGTCTCTCTGCTTCAATTCTCACCAAGTCCCAGGTGTCTCACCCTTTCCGTCTTCAAAGAGGACATCAACAAACATGTCCTGACATGTCAAGCTGTTTGAGGAACTTTGGAAGCTTAGTTAAGAAGACAGATATGTTTTTACACCGAAAACATGAAATGAAGAGCCAACAAGGAAACATTGAAACCAACGAATAAAATTAAAGGATTAGATCAACAAGTTATTCTAATTATTAGCCAAGGCCTTAACAAAAGAAAATGACTGGAACTCCAAACTAAACACGACCGTTTAACAACATACCCGGTTAAACAGCAGCTTTTAAAACACAAGAGTCTACACTACTTACTAGTGTTGTTCCGATACCAATTTTGTGTCCCGATACCGATACCCGGTTGCATTGTATTGGCCGATACCGATACTTGCCTTTACCGCAGTGTTTAAAAAAAGATATGGCCTGTTTTTCTTCCAGTTCTTAAGAACTGAATACTCACTTGGTTGTATAAATCATTGCTATCATGGCTTCATCTGGCTGCTTAACCCTTTGTGAAACAGGAAAAAAACTCCAACACAGTAAATGTAGGACAACTTTTTTATTTCCTACCTGGTATGGGTGGAACTGAAATAATAATAAACTTTTCTTAAACCTGAGTCTTGGCTCACAGATGCCAAAAGAATTGTGCAATATCCATGTACCGGTAAATACATGTAAAACAGTAGTGCAACCGCAGTTAAATTTAAATTAAAATAACAAATAATATAGATATGAGGCTTTCCTCGGCATGTCCTGAATACAGGAGAGTCGGGAGAGAGAAAAACACACGGCGATGCGTATCAGCGAGTTAATAGTTCCTACCTACCGATACCAGCTTTTAGTGTGGTATCGCCCCCCCCCCCCCCTCCTGATACTGGTATCGGTACAACACTACTACTTACATTGAGATAAATCAGAGAAACTACAAGCAAATCAACTGAAATGATCAGTGCAAAACAACAAATCAGAAAAGATTAGAATAGAGAATGTTGAAATCAATAGAGACCTTTCCAAATAAATGACATTTTTCAGAAGTTTCACTCAAGACTCCAAACCTCTGAATTTCCAGAAAACTGCTTCTAAGGAGAACTTCTTAAATAATCCATCCATCTTGTGTCCCCCTCATGGTGGTGGGGTACTGACGCTGATCCCAGCCTGCTATGGACGAGGACGGGACACACCTGGACAGGTCACCGTCTATCACAGGACAAACACACACACTCATGTTCACACCGAGGGGACATTTATGTCACCGATTAACCTTACATGCATGTTTTTGGAGTGTGAAACCCATGGACACATGGGGAAACATGCAAACTCCACATAGAAAGGCCCCAGCTGGTATTTTAACCATTTCTCTCTGAGGCGAGGGGGAAAACCACCGTTCCACTGTGTGGTCCTCTTCAACCATCCATACTTCCCTAATCTTATAGAAAATACCAGGGCCAGGTTATATGACCTATTTCACTGGAGGAATTTGCTGCTGCTATCTCAATACTGAAATCTGGAAAATCTCCAGGACTTGATGGATGATGTCATCTTCTTGGCTTTTGGCGCCCCAGCTCAGTTGAGTTGTTGGGTATCGGCAGTCTCCTCCCTCTTCCCTCTTCTTCCTGGTGTTTTCCCCTCTGAAGTGTTTCTTGTCTGTCTCTCTCTGCTGTCTGTGGCTGTGGCCTGTCTCTCTCTCCTATTTATTTCTACCTTGCTGCAGGGCAAGGCTGGCCACGCCCCTTCTGCTGTTCCTCCTTCTCTGCCTCCCCTCCCTCCACTGGTCACCTGCTATCTATCAAGTTAATCAAGCACCCACATGCCTGCTCACTAGAAACACTCCAGCTCAACTTCCAGTAGCTGTGAAATAATCTGTTTCCTACGGTGGTAACAACTTCATCCTTTAAAGTTCTCAAGTGTATTTTTGCTTCCTGTTTTTTCACTTGATGTGGGCTTTGTTCCTGATGCTGCCTCTGATACTCCAGATCTCATCTCCGGTCCCAGGCCAGCCTCGCTCTGACTGCTACTTGATGAGGTCATTCCATCTTAGGGTGGGTCTGCCTGCTTGCTTTGCAGGGTGTCTAGGAGACGTCCGTCTCTTCCTGTCCCACAGTGAAAGCAGTGATTGTGTGTCTGCTTGCTAAGTGGTGTCCTCATCGGGGGCCGTAAGCTGTGTACTAAACATGTGTCCTGATGGGGAGACATCGTGATTGTGCATAAGTACCGGTGGAAGAAGAAGCAGATTAAAAATAATCGTGATCCTAGGAATAGTAATCTTAGCGCCTCGCCTCTTAAAGACGGAGGCACAAGAATAAATATAAAAAGTTCATCCATTAATGCTTTAACAATCATTTTGGTAGATATTCCTGGTCTAAAACTCTGGTCTGTTCTGGAGTGTTTCCTCCTCCAGAGGCTCACAGAGCTGGCTGCATGTTTCAGCCACAATGTCTGGGGAACCAAACGTTCATGTGCTGCTGATTTTCTCTGAGCTGAACAAACTGAACGCTTCTCTGCAAGGTGGCCGTACACATGTATGACAGAATGGAAGGCTTTCTCCAAACCAGCAGAAGATGGAGGGAGCGCGTCAGAAAGGGAAGATCCTCCATGTCTCCATCAGTGGAGGAACTGGCAGGTTCTGCTGTGCTCTCTCCTCCTGTAACACCAGCAGTTCCTGACCACTGGGAGGCGCTGGAGGGAGGATTTCAGAGCTTGACCTCAGCCTGACGACCTCCGTCCGTCCAAGGACACATCAGTTGCTGCTCATCAGGGTCAGAGGTCACACTAATGTGGGAGTATGTGAGCATCCACAGACGGCTTGAGGATTGACGTCACTTCTACATGTCTGCTTCAGATAAAAACATGAATCTGAATTATTCCAACAGCTCAGTGTCGTAGGCAAGAAGTCTGTTTGTAACAGGCAGTGGCACGGCCACCCTGCAGCTTGTTCATGTTTAAAAACCTGAAGATATCAACCTGTGTATTACTTCAATAGCTTAGTATTGAATGGACAATAACACAGTAGATCTGTTTATACATGGCACCAGGCCAGCTTCATATAAAACACAGTTTCATACAATATATATAGTCGGGGTCCCTGCTCCGTCTCTCCATCAGTTTGGGGTCCTTGGCCTGGAAAACCTTGAAGACCCCTGGTTATGATACAAGCTCTAAAGTATGTCTGATGTTGCTTTATAAAGTTTCAGTTACAATCCAGGCTGGTCAATGTTTCATTAGCAGCTGTTTGCAGCAGTTTCATATTTTATCTTTAAAATGTATTAAGTCAATTCAACATTTTAACTCTTTCAACATTTTTGCTCCTTTTCAGATATAATTTCACGTATTTTTAAAAATTTTAAACCTCTTTTGTTTTAAAACTCTGGTCATTCAAGGTTTTTTTATCTTTGCTGTTGTAAGATGTTTTCTCCACATTACTAGTTTGTGCTTGTTTTTCTTTTTCATTTGTTGTTTTTTTCAAAGTGGTTTTCACAAGAGACCAGATTCCTTTTGAAAAAGACTCTGGTGTGTAAATAGAATGAAAATAAAAGAGTGTAGAAGTGGTGGAAGCAGACAGACGGTGAGTGGAGTGGAGAGTCTTTGTTTCTCCACACAGACTGAAGCTGTCAGGCCAAACAGGTGAAGCTCCACCCCCTCTGACTCCACCCCCGACGTAAGTGCACCAAACCGGTTTCAAACAGGTTTTCTCAGTAACGTCCTCCTCTGGGTGTGTCAGAGCAGGAAAGAGAACTTTGAGGTTGTCAGACATCAGAGACAGACTGAGACGGACTGAGACGGACGAAGAGCAGCTTCTTCTCTCCACAAGTTTCCTCACACATGGAAAAGTGTCTGTAAGAAGAAGAGAAGAGAGTTCAGGTGAGAATCTCTCAGCTCTTTAGAAGCTTCCACAACGGACCAAAATACTTTCTAACTTCTCTTTTTCTCTTTCATTCACACCATCACAAACCTCTGACAGCTGCTTTCTTCTTCTTCACCTGTTGGACAAACATTTCATCCTCCATTTAACTCCTTTCTTCACTTCTTTTCTTCTCCATGGAGAAACTCTGAAAACATTCAGCAGTGGGCGGGGCTTCAGCCCTTTCAACACACACACACACACACACACACACACACACACACACACACACACACACACACACACACACACACACACACACACACACACACACACACACACACACACACACACACACACACACACACACACACACGACTCAATCATCTCATTATTTATCATCCAGACGCTTCATTTTTCCCTGAAACCTCCAACTGACATTAATCCTATTGATTGTTGTATTTTTCATGTTTCTATGTTTTCTTCTCTCATCTTATTTCCTCTGTTTGTTCATTATTTATGCTTCTTGTTGTTCTTCTTTCTCTGTTTTGTCTCGGCTGTCGCTCTCTGATCTCAGTCTACTGAATGATACCGTCTCTAACTGGAACTACCAGGATGTGTGTTTCTGTTTCCTGCTGCACCACCCACATGATCTCCTGTGTGTGTGTGTGTGTGTGTGTGTGTGTGTGTGTGTGTGTGTGTGTGTGTGTGTGTGTGTGTGTGTGTGTGTGTTGAGCAGGTTGGTGTGTTTCTCTCTGTCTGACTCAACATGTGGGACATGGATGAAGAAGACCCACCAGAGTGTGTGGACAGGTAAGAGACGTCCCCCCCTCCTGCATTCAGTCAAACAGCAAACAGAAGAATGGACACTAAATGTAAACTCCATAGAAAGATGAAATGTAGTAAAAGTGGCTCTGCTGTATTGACACGTCTCAAGGCTCAGTGATTTCAAGTCATCCAAAGTGAGCTGAAGTGATTTCAACAGGCAGCAGAAAAAGCGCTGCAGTAAAGGACATGAGGTGCAGAGACATTCCACCGTCCCCATGATCAGTCCCAATGTGATCATGAAAGACACAAGGACCAGCAGTGGAAAGGACAAAGACTAGAAGATCATGTGTTGTCTTTCAGGTCAGAGTTTCTAACTCCTCTTAACCTGATCCAAGGTCAGAGCAGTGTCACCTTTCCAACAGGGAGTTTAAAGGAAGTGGACGTCTCCACATGACACTGAAGTCCAAACGTCCCACATCACTAACTTACAGTTTGGTCCACAAAGATTTGTCCAGAGACAAAGTTTGTCTCATTTTGTTCTGTATATTACCACAGGAAATAGAAATGAAACCCTCCAGACTTCAGCTTTAATTCAGTGGCTTCAACTAAAACATCCCATAACAACGTGAGGAACTAAAGGATTTGAACACAATCCCTTCATGTCAGAGGCTCAAAAGTCACTGAACCAATGAAATAAGAGAGAATCAATCCTTCATCTCTCACACTTGTTGAAAAGCCTTTGCAGGCAATGAGTGGCTGAAGTTGTGAACTCATGACGTCAGCAGGCGCTCGCTGGGTTTCCTCTATTTTAATGCTCTTCCAGGCTTCACCGCAGAGCCGCTCACTTGATGTTGCTTTGTGGGCCTTTCTAATCCAAGTTTAATCTGTAAGAGGTGAAATTCTGGTTCTATTGGATTGAGTAGGAACCAGCAGGCTCAAGGACAGTTTTTTCCCCCAAGCAGTCAGGAGACTCAACTCACTCCCTGCTCTCCCCCCCATTCCCCCCTCTACCCTCCTCCCCCCCTCTGCCCCCATTCCCCCCTCTGCCCTCCACCCCCCTCTGCCTTCCTTCCCCTCTCTGCCCTCCTCTCCCCTCTGCCTCCTGCCATATGAGGAGAACTTCTTTAATCTTCAATTTGAAGAAGAACCAGGACTTGATGTCTTGTAGATAGTCACTGATGGAGGTGGGTGGGAGGGTGAAGTTGGTTTGGTGGAGACGTAGAGCTGAGTGTCGTCTGCATAGCAAAGAAACTTCATGATGTATTTATGAGAAATATGGACAAGTGGAGGAGATGGACAATGAAGAAGGTGGGACCAAGTACAGAGCCCTGGGGAACACCAGAGGAGAGGGGGATGGGTGGGATGTAAAAGTTTTGAACTGAATGAACTCAATGCAACTAAAGATAAATCTTTATGTTTCTTGTTGCTCTCTGTCCCTGTCCTCTCTCTTCATCACTTTCTATCTTTGAACCTTCAACCAGAAGAACAGAAAGTCTCCTCCTCTGAGTCTGGTTCTAAACTTTTCTTCCTGTTAAAATGTTTTTTCTTTCTACTGTTGCTTTTACTTGCTGTGGTGGAACAGTTGAGTTTTTTCTCTGTAGAAGTACCTTGAGATTATTGTGGTTCTCTATGAATTGAATTGAATCAAAATGAATCAAATGGAATTGAATGGAACCAATCCAGTGATGTGATGGACAGTCTGATGGATGTCAGTCTGAGGAGGAGGGTTAAATGGAGTTGGTGACACAGGATGTGCTCAGATTCAAGGAGGAGGAGGAGGAGGAGGAGGGGAGGGGGGGGGGGGGGCAGGATGAAGAGGAGGAGGAGGAGGATGAAGAGGAGGAAGAGGAGGGTAAAAGTCCAGAGTCAGGTGGTTGATGGTGATTCTGATGAGAGTTTCTGTTTCTGAGCTTCATTAAAGGAAACCAGACTGGAACTGTTCTTACTGATTATTGTGGGAAAAGTCAGAGTCCAGATCAGATGCTACTACTTTTCCAGGAACTTTGAAACAAAAGGCAGATTGGAAATGACTTGAAGGTTATTGAAGTTCTTTCATCAAACATATTTTTACTGATCAATTCCTGAAAACTTTTCTAGAAGAAAATAACATTAAAGCTCTTTTGTTGAAAACAGGAAATGAAATGATAAGAACCAAGTGTGATCTGTTGATCTAATACAACATTTTGACTGTGTGTGTGTGTGTGTGTGTGTGTGTGTGTGTGTGTGTGTGTGTGTGTGTGTGTGTGTGTGTGTGTGTGTGTGTGTGTGTGTGTGTGTGTGTGTGTGTGTGTGTGTGTGTGTGTGTGTGTGTGTGTGTGTGTGTGTGTGTAGACGTCGGAAGCTCACACACACAGCAGGGTCTTCAGTATCCAGCAGCTTGTCTATGAAGAGTGACTGGTCCAAAGGTCGTGTACCACACTTCAGTACTGAACCTGGACCTTCAGACACAAAGTAAGAAACTCTTTATTTTATTTTCTTTCCTCAAAACCAGAGTGAGAGAAGTTGTGCTCACTCTAAGATTCACTTCCAGTATTTTAGTACAAGAGTCCAAACTGCAAACTGACCAGTAAAGTCTGATCCTCCACTCTTTCAAAAGTCCTATTTTGATGATGAATCTCCTGATTTCAGAGCCCTGGGGAACACCAGAGGAGAGGGGGATGGGGGAGATGTAAAAGATTTGAACTGAATGAGTTTTAACTTTAAAGTTATTCGACCAGAATCCATTTGGGAAACATGAAACATGTAGGATCCAGTTTCAGTTGTTGATGTTGATCTCTGATACATTAATACCTTTCTGAATGGAATTGGTCATGACACTCACAAAAACACATAATTCCAGCATTTAAATTTAAAGGAACATACCAGTGTGTTGACCTCTTGCTGATTAATGATCAGTTTCACAACATTTAAGAATATTCTGGAGGTTCTAATCCTCTTTCTCTGAGAAAGTCCAGTCTTTTATTTTGGGCTGAATCGGTCCAATCTTGATCATTTTGCTTCAGCTTCTGCGACGCCATCTTTGATATCCCAGAAACCCTTGTGGCAGATTTCCCAAGATGATGTCAGTTAGGAAACATCAACACAGTTTGATGTTTTGTTTGTAAACATCAACTTTGGTGGATCGATTTGGGAAACTGCAGGTTGGAAATTAGTCCAAATGAGTGTTGATGGTCTTGTTTTGGTGTTTTGGTTTATTCTCTCTGCAGAAGAGAGATGTTTTATGGGAAGTACATTTTGAAGATTATTTTTCTGGTAGAGTAACTTTAAATGTGGAACTACAGTTTATAACTATTAAATATCCTCACAGTATTTTCACAAAGTCTGACTTAGAGAATCAAAGTCTCAGTTCTTCCATGTATCTTCCATTGTTCCAGTCAGTCTGTTCCTGATGTTGTGTTTGTTTTTAGCTCTGACTCTGGGTTTCCATCCAGCTGTGTGTCCATGAAGAGTGACCGCTCTAAGGAGACACCCTTAACCTTTCAATGTGGAGCAGGAAGTGGTGATGAGGGGTGAGAATCAGTGTTTGTCTCAGGATTCCTCATCACACCACACAGCAGCTTTAACAAAGTCAACATGTTTCTGCAGCGTGAGCCAGCAGAGCTCCCAGCTTCTCCCTGGTGGCTCCGCCCCTCAGCATCAAAGACATCTGGACTCCACATTTATGGTGAGAACACGTCTCCATTCAACACTTTACTGTCACATCATGAGACAGAAGAAGCTGCTGTGACTTCCAGCTGAAACATGAAACAGACACTCAGCTTATTAGATCCATTCAGGTCCAAAGTGAAACAGTCCAACCTTCATCCAGCTTCCAGTCTTCACTGATGCTTGAAGCTGCTTCTGCTGGAGATCCCACATGAAGTGTGATTTGGCTTCACATGTTGTCCATCCTGCTCTCTGCACTGGATTTACACTCACATCTCAATCTGGCTTCAGTTTCAGCTCAAAGTCAACTCCAGATGTTTCTCTGTTCCAGCTGCTGGAGGACCACATGGTGACTTTCATGAAGAAGGAGCTGAAGCAGATGAAGAAGCTCCTGAGTCCAGATTACCAAGCATGCTCAGAGAGTGAGAGGGAGGATGAGGATGAAGAGCAGAGGAGCAGCAGAGAGTCATTTCTGAGGATCACCCTGGACTTCCTGAGGAGGATGAAGCAGGAGGAGCTGGCTGAGCGTCTGAGGAGCAGTAAGAGGATTTGATCTCATTTCACATAATGGAGATGAAGCTGAAATGTTCTCAGCTGGAGCAGAAAGCAGTCAGAAACAGAGTCCATCCAGAGAACACAGGTCATTTCCAGGTCCGACACAGAAAGTGTGAAACAGGCAGAAAGTCCAAAACAAGCAGCAGAGAAGAGGAGACACAAAGAGAGTTCCTGAACTCTGCTGCTCATGTGATGCAAACATCTGCATCAGATCAGAGGCTGTTTGGTCTCCACTGAGGAGCTGGATGGAGCTGATGGAGGAGAAACATCTCCACAAACACACTGTCATCTTCACATTCAATGTCAAACACACTCAACTCATCCCTGGTTTCTTCTTTTCAGGAGCTTCTGCTGGAGTCTGCCAACAGAAGGTGAAATGTGCCCTGAAGAAGAGGTTCCAGGTTGTGTTAGAGGGGCTCTCTAAAGCAGGAGAGGCCACCCTCCTGAAGCAGATCTACACAGAGCTCCACATCACAGAGGGAGGGACTGCAGAGGTCAATGAGGAACATGAGGTCAGACAGATTGAAACAGCATCCAGGAGAGCAGCCAGAGCAGAAAGCAGCATCAGACCAGGAGACCTCTTTAAAGCCTCACCTGGAAGATCTCCACCAATCAGAACAGTGCTGACAAAGGGAGTGGCTGGCATTGGGAAAACAGTCCTGACACAGAAGTTCACTCTGGACTGGGCTGAAGACCAAAGCAACCAGGACGTCCACTTCACATTTCCATTCACCTTCAGAGAGCTGAATGTGCTGAAGGAGAAGAAGTTCAGCTTGGTGGGACTTGTTCATCACTTCTTCACTCCAACCAAAGAAGCAGGACTCTGCAGCTTTGAAGACCTCCAGGTGGTCTTCATCTTTGACGGTCTGGATGAGTGTCGACTCCCTCTGGACTTCCAGCACCCTGAGATCCTGACTGATGTTACAGAGTCCACCTCAGTGGATGTGCTGCTGACAAACCTCATCAGGGGGAACCTGCTTCCCTCTGCTCGCCTCTGGATCACCACTCGACCTGCAGCAGCCAATCACATCCCTCCTGACTGTGTCGACATGGTGACGGAGGTCCGAGGGTTCACTGACCCACAGAAGGAGGAGTACTTCAGGAGGAGGTTCAGAGAGGAGCAGCAGGCCAGCAGGATCATCTCCCACATCAAGACCTCACGAAGCCTCCACATCATGTGCCACATCCCAGTCTTCTGCTGGATCACTGCTACAGTTCTGGAGGAGGTGTTGAAGAGCAGAGAGGGAGGAGAGCTGCCCAAGACCATGACTCAGATGTACATCCACCACCTGGTGGTCCAGGCCAAAGTCAAGAAGGTCAAGTATGATGGAGGAGCTGCTACAGATCCACACTGGAGTCCAGAGAGCAGGAAGATGGTGGAGTCTCTGGGAAAACTGGCTTTTGATGAGCTGCAGAAAGGAAATCTGATCTTCTATGACTCCGACCTGACAGAGTGTGGCCTGGATCTCAGAGCAGCCTCACTGTACTCAGGAATGTTCACACAGGTCTTTAAAGAGGAGCAAGGCCTGTACCAGGACAAGGTCTTCTGCTTCATCCATCTGAGCCTTCAGGAGTTTCTGGCTGCTCTTCATGTCCATCAGACCTTCATCCTCTTTGGAATCAACCTCCTGGATGAACAACAACAAACCTCCTGGAGGTCAAAAGTGTGGAAGAAGAAAGTTAATCTCCACCATCTCCATCAGAGAGCAGTGGACGAGGCCTTGAAGAGTCCAAATGGACACCTGGACTTGTTCCTCCGCTTCCTCCTGGGTCTTTCACTGGAGACCAATCAGAGTCTCCTCCGAGGTCTGCTGACACAGACAGGAAGTAGCTCACAGACCAATCAGAAAACAGTCAAGTACATCAAGAAGAAGCTGAGTAATAATCTGTCTGCAGAGAGAAGCATCAATCTGTTCCACTGTCTGAATGAACTGAAAGATGGTTCTCTGGTGGAGGAGATCCAACAGTCCCTGAGATCAGGATGTCTCTCCACTGATAGTCTGTCTCCTGCTCAGTGGTCAGCTCTGGTCTTCATCTTACTGTCATCAGAAGAAGATCTGAAGGAGTTTGACCTGAAGAAATACTCTGCTTCAGAGGAGGCTCTTCTGAAGCTGCTGCCAGTGGTCAAAGCCTCCAACAAAGCTGTGTACGTGGTTCATGAACAATATGTAGAACTGAGTCCATGACACACATTGAACTGGTTTTCATTGTTGCTTCTTCTTCAGGTTGAGCTGCTGTGGTCTGTCAGAGAGAAGCTGTTCAGCTCTGTCCTCAGTCCTCAGCTCTCAGTCCTCCAGTCTGACACATCTGGACCTGAGTTACAACAAGCTGCAGGATTCAGGAGTGAAGCTGCTCTCTCCTGGACTGGAGAGTCCTCACTGTAAACTGGAAGCTCTCAGGTTCTGACATTATTGATCATTAATATCCACCACTCTCTGTTCTCCTGCTCACATCTCTAGAACATCAGTAAAACATCTCAGTAGAACACTGCAGCCTCTTGATATTTTCTCCTCTATTAATCAGGAAGTAAAACTACAAAGTAAAGTTTCCAGTGTAAGTTCAGGTGGAGAGCAGCAGCTTTACTTCCTCCACTCACTGTGTTTGTGATGCTCCATGTCACAGAGTTCTGCCTCAGACTCTGACACCGACACGACTACGAGCAAGAACACCACACATGAGACAAGCCCAGCAGCAGCAGGACACTCACTTCAGGTGTGCTCCTGTGGCTGGATGAAAATATCATCACTTAGGAGGCTGAGGATCCACCAAGGAAAGAGAGGAGGATGAGAGAGCAGAGGCAAGAGCCTCACAGTGACCAGTACTTCTTATGAAGCAACCAGTCAAATCAGTGGAGTGAAGCACAGCGACGGGACAAAATAGAATAGAATAGTTTATTCTAGTGATGGCCAGATGAAGCTTCATGAACCACTGTCTTTACTTTCTGACCCTCACACAGAACCTGTGTAGTTTTCTTCTTCTCATTTTAAATGAATATAATCTTAGGAATCCTACTGTCACTACTTGCTGTCTTATTAATGTGTAGAAAGGTGAATGAAATGTCGACCTCTTCTATGTCAGGAACTCTGAAATTCTTCATCCTTTATGATTAATTGTGTTAATTGTTATTAATTAAACTATGAATTACAATTCTGAATGAATAGTTTTGTACAGTACATCTTGATGAGACTGATATAAATTGGCATCATTTCCTGTTAAACAGGTGGTGCCCCGAGGTTTTCTGATGCACATCAGATTCCATTTTTTGTTCATGAGTCATGACTCTTTGATCAATACTAATCAGTGTTGCCACAGTTAGTTTGAAAAAGTAATCCAAGTACTGATTACTAGATACTCCTTTTTCCCACAAACTCAGTTCTGATCACTGCCTGGCCTCCTGCTGTTAGATATTTAACCTTTAACCTTCATTAAACTAGTGATCTATTTATATATTTGCACTGTCTGCTCTATCTGCTCTATCTGCTCTATCCGACCTTTTAATTACCCCCCTCTGGGGCAAAAAAGTATCTGATTGATCGATTGATCGATTGATCGATCGATCGATTGATCGGTTGGTTGGTTGATTGATTGATTGATTGATTGATTTGAAAAAAAATACAAAAAGAGTTCAACATCTCTGCAGTTTTGTTCTTGTTGCAATGATATGGTTTAGTGTTGACATTTCTTGGTTCCAATTCTTTTGTGTCACCTCGTTAGAGCGAGTTGCTCTGTGATTGGCTGAGAGTGGAGAAGGGGGCGGGTCAGGTCGGACTGCATGCTCTGTGTGTGTCTGTTAGTTTGGAGGAGAGAACGAGCAGCCGCTTCTGTTTAATAATAAAGTGTCTTTGTAGAGAAGAAACTCATCCTGCTGGACGCAGTAGTAATGCTACAATAGTAATGCTACAATAGTAACACTACAATAGTAACACTACAATAGTAATGCTACAATAGTAATGCTACAATAGTAAGGCTGCAATAGTAAGGCTGCAATAGTAATGCTACAATAAAAAACATTACAATAGTGAGGCTACAATAGTAACGCTACAATAGTAACACCACAATAGTAATGTTACAATAGTAACGCTACAATAGTATTGCTACAATAGTAAGGCTACAATAGTATCACTACAATAGTAAAGCTGCAATAGTAAGGCTACAATAGTATCACTACAATAGTAAAGCTACAATAGTAATGCTAAAATAGTAATGCTGCAATAGTAATGCTACAATAGTATCGCTACAATAGTATCGCTACAATAATTAGGCTACAATAGTAACACTACAATAATAATGCAACAAAAGTAATGCTACAATAGTAATGCTACAATAGTAATGCTACAATAGTAACACTGCAATAGTAAAACTACAATAGCAATGCTCCAAAAATAATTCTACAATAGTATCGCTACAATAGTAATGCTACAATAATAATGCTAAAATAGTAACGTGCATGGACTTAATATAAGAAGTAACTTTAATCTGATTACTGGTTTGGAAATAGTAACGCGTTAGATTACTCATTACTGAAAAAAGTGGTCATATCACTGTTACTCATCATCATCAACAGTCAAATTGCCTGATGTACAACCAGTGTTCCCAACAACATCAACTGTTTACAAAACAATCAGGACAACAGACGGTAATACAGACGGGTTTGGACTGAGGACTTAATGGAGTTACCAAAATAAACTTAATGCACTTTTCCTCTAGTTCCTACTGTAGGAGCCATTTAAGGTTTCATATGGGTTTGTTTGTTTCTGTTTGTGTGTGCCCTCCTATTGACTGGCCATTTGGGTTTAGAATGTATGTTTGCCCACTAGGTGGAGCTAGGGCAAGGTGGAGGTTCTAAAGCCTCCACCTAATGGATGCCAGGTGTGCAGACACAGTTTGTGAACCGGGCCAGCCAGAGTGGCAGTAGGAGGAAACATTTATTGTGGTGGAGGAACTCAGTATTGGGCGAGTCATTGAGGACAGGAATCAACAATTGGACTGTGGATATCAAATAAATACTTTGACATGTCCAAAGGAAAAACTGCTGATTGGACCTGATCAGTGTTGCTCCTGGCTGTCCTGGTGAACGCTGTTTAACCACATTTCCATTAGAATTTAAAGTATCGTATGGTTTGTTTTTCTTATTTTAACATCAGTAGCTACTAACAGCTTGTGGCAGAAGTCACCAGTTAACAGGAGCACCAGTGAAACCGAAACACCGGACAGTGAAGCATCACATCGGGGTGATTACTTGTGCATGACGGAGAAAGCTCCGATGACTCCGCCCACGCCGTGGTCGTTCTATTGTAATGGAAAACAAGTGAGGCTGAGTGGAGTAGAGGCAAGGCCAGTAGGGTCAAGTGGAGTAAGGCTGAGTAGGAGCTGGTGGAAAAGAGCTATTTATTACAAGTGACTGGGAATCAGAATATCTAGACAACAATGTGAATAAAGCTGTAAGAAATGCAGAATTAGGAAGAAATGTTAAACAAAGAAAACAATAACAAAGATCTTCTATTGATCAAAGAAGGATTAAAAGATTCTGTCAAAAGGAAAAATACATGATACAGAGAATCTATAAAACACAAAAGAAGTGGCAAATACATATGTGAAATATAAAAATACTTTAACTACTACTGTGAGAATGTTCATATATCTACAAAAATAAAAGTGGTGAAATCAAAGAAAAGAAGAATCCTATTAAAGACACATGGAATCTATTAAAGAGTGTAAAGAGAAAGACCCAGAGACATTTCATTAGTAAGGAAGAAATCATAGAAATTATTATCAAATGTAAAACCAAATCTTCAGATTGAGACTAAATGGAGATGAAACCAGTAAAGAGGGTGATTGAGTTTATCTCCAAACTACTGACTCACATCTGGAAACTTTGTCTTTCCAAACGTTGGACTTTACATTTCTAAACTCTTCCAGTCTGAACCTTCTTCAGTCTCAATGACTTCAACATCAAACTTTGTCCTCTAATCTCACTTCTTTCTCTCTTTATTCAGGTTGGAGGGCTGCAGGTTGTCAGAGATCAGCTGTTCTTCTGTGGCCTCAGCTCTGAAGTCCAACCCCTCCCTCCTGAAACATCTGAAACATCTGGACCTGAGTTGGAACCAGCTGCAGGATTCAGGAGCTGAGCAGCTGTGTGGTTTTCTGGAGAGTCCACTCTGTAGTCTGGAGACTCTGAGGTCAGACTCCATGTTTGAGTTTGTGTGCAGTGAAAGTTGTGTTGACACTAAAGGTCAGACATCAGGCTGATATGAGATGATCCACACTGAGGATCTCCATGAGAAACTGAGACTTCTTCTCTGGGCTTTAGTCCTGTGACTGTGGCAGAGCCGTGTGGAGCTCCACATTTCAAAGCTTGGTAGAAGAAGCAAGGTGCTGCAGTGGAGAATTCTCCGTCAACCTCTGACACGCTCCATGTTGAGCTTCAGCTTTCAAAGCAGGCTGATCTCTCCTGGATGAAGAGTCACTGATCTCCCAGCTGGAGCTCCAAACTCTCCCTCACTCTGCCATTGTTGCCCCCCTGACCCAGTGTGTGTCATGTAGGGGTGTGATTCCATCCTGTAATAGGAAACAAAGAGGCAGACCACTTGAGCTGGGGTTTGGCTCGGCTGCAGGATTTAATATGCTGCTGCCTCTTTGCAGCTTTTAGGCTCCTTCAATCGCCATGCGCCCTCTGCTGGCCTTTTAGAGTAACACACTACTGCTTTCACCTGAAAAGTACTACTCTGTTTGAGCCTTTTAAACTCTATTTGAGACACAGTACAATAAAATATATCTATAGGGGGTCTAGCTTTAATCACTTTGAACTTCTTTAATTTATTGTTTTAACCCTGAGCTGTAATTTAGTCCTATTGACTTTTTAACATCTTTTAAATACGCTTTAAATTGCAGCACCTTTTTTTTATCCTTAACACCGGGGCTCCTCAATTAGTTTTCCTCGAGGGCCAAAACCAGAGCAGCATGTCAAACCAAGGGCTGGAACATCCGCAGGTATTCTGCACTCTGGCAGTAAAAGCTTTTTTTTAATTGCAGATGTTTTAGCCGATGTCATCATTATGAGGGACCGAGCAGAAAGACCAGGACCTCCAAAGGAGGCCTGGACCTCCAAAGGAGGCCTGGACCTGGAGGCCAGGACCCTGTTGTATTTGCAATGTTTCCTATTTTTTTTGTTTTTTGTAAAAAACCCTGTATAAAACCCCCCTAAACATGCTCAAAAACTCACCAAACTTGGCACGATCATTAACCCCCAGAGAGCCAAAATATCTCTCTAGCGCCACCTAGAAAAAACAAAACGGGCACCACGGCCCGTAGGAATGTCGTAGAGAGATCAAACCACAACTCAATTGTTCGTCTCATCGAGCAAGACAAAACAAATGCGGAACCCCAGACCAGAATTTGACAGGAAGTCTGCAATTTGCCTTTCAAATTAGGATTTTCAAACGCTAGCTACTGAAGGAAAAACAGTCATTAATGTGTTCTTTAAATTGATGAGGAAACAAGAGTGGAATCAATCACACAGTTTTATTGATAATTACCTTCAGGCAGAATACATGGAATACAGCGAGATCTCGGGCTCAACCATCAGACTGTCCGGGAGGATCAGGCTTCAATGATGAAGAGCCCCAAGTGCACAAAAACATTGGTTTATAAGCATTTCTTTCACCCCTCCCTGCACATATGGTGTGGAGATCACCTGTTGTTTTTACCGAATCTGAACACATATCTATTGTTCTGTCCCGAGAAGTTTTTGATATCACAATCTTACATTCTTCAGATGGTCAGGATGTCAGCAAATCACTGGAAGTAATTTATGAAAAATTTAAATTATTAATGGAAGTAAATGGTCATTTACTCATTAACAACTCCTAAAGTAATTGAGTAATTACTTAAAAAGGAAAAAAATATGAATAAACTTTCAAAAATGATTTATTAATAAAAAAAAATATTAATTTGCATAAATGTGTTATTTATGTATTAATAATAAATCGGGGCACAACCAGATAAACTGGAAACAGCAAATACCAAAATATCAGTCTCGTTTGTAAAACTTTATTTAAGTTAGTTAATATTTCTGCATAAACTATAACAATCTTAAACAAAAAGGGAAGGTGTGAGATCTGAGCACAGACTGTTACAAACCAGTGAATTGTCAACAATAAATACACAATAATCACCAAGAATCGTTCAATTCAGCTAACAGGCGTTTATTAATAAAAATGTATTAATTCATAAATAATTCAGGAATCATCTCATAAATCAACACATTCAAGTAGCAAACTACATCTAACATGGAGATCTAATCTATTAAACAGCAACACTATGTACAAAGAGAGTGTGTGTGTGTGTGTGTGTGTGTGTGTGTGTGTGTGTGTGTGTGTGTGTGTGTGTGTGTGTGTGTGTGTGTGTGTGTGTGTGTGTGTGTGTGTGTGTGTGTGTGTGTGTGTGTGTGTGTGTGTGTGTGTGTGTGTGTGTGTGTGTGTGTGTGTGTGTGTGTGTGTGTGTGTGTGTGTGTGTGTGTGTGTGTGTTGTGATCCAGATGTTGGAGGACAGAGATGGACTGAGCTCTGCAGCATGTTAGTGATCAGCATGTTGATGAGACTCTTCTCCTCCTGGTGGCTTCAGCTGTTTGGACTTTACATTTCTAAACTCTTCCAGTCTGAACCTTCTTCAGTCTCAATGACTTCAACATCAAACTTTGTCCTCTAATCTCACTTCTTTCTCTCTTTATTCAGGTTGAGGGGCTGCAGGTTGTCAGAGATCAGCTGTTCTTCTGTGGCCTCAGCTCTGAAGTCCAACCCCTCCCTCCTGAAACATCTGAAACATCTGGACCTGAGTCAGAACCAGCTGCAGGATTCAGGAGTTGAGCAGCTGTGTGGTTTTCTGGAGAGTCCACTCTGTAGTCTGGAGACTCTGAGGTCAGACTCCATGTTTGAGTTTGTGTGCAGTGAAAGTTGTGTTGACACTAAAGGTCAGACATCAGGCTGATATGAGATGATCCACACTGAGGATCTCCATGAGAAACTGAGACTTCTTCTCTGGGCTTTAGTCCTGTGACTGTGGCAGAGCCGTGTGGAGCTCCACATTTCAAAGCTTGGTAGAAGAAGCAAGGTGCTGCAGTGGAGAATTCTCCGTCAACTGGGGCTGCAACTAACTATTATTATAATAATCGATTAATCAGTGATTATTTTTAGATTAATAGATTAATGGGATAAAAAACAAAAACATTTCAAATTGTAGGACCAGTTGATATTGAACAAACCAAACACTAAATATGTTCTGGTTATTTAAAAGCACATAACTGAACCAGTACAAAGATGTATACAATATATATCCATGTATTCATGTATATAAGATATATACAATATATATCCATATATACATGTATATAAGATGTATACAAGGTAATTATTAAATCAGATTTAATGTACTTCAGGGACCACATACAGTCCAGTTTCATCCTGAGTGGACCAGACTGGTACAATATTACTATAATAACCTTTAAATTTACACTTCAAAGTTTTTCTTTGTTGTTGTCACAGTGGATGTAATGAAATTATCTATATTTTTACAAGATCTAACAGTTTGTACTGAAAATGACAACAATCTCAACATAAAGTCAATTTTAATGAAACATTGTGGTGCAAAATACAAAGAAATGTGAAAAAGAAAGTTGTGTAAATCCTCTATAAGCTCCTTGCTTGGTGGGACCAGATTAGAGCCTCTGGTCAGTTTGGGCCTCATGTTCTCTGCTGGAAAGGGAAAGTGAAACTAAAGGAGAGCAGCTCCACAGAGCAGCACTGGGCTGCAGGGAGGCGGCCAGAATTCACCTCTCAAACTAACCTCCTGACACCACAATGTCTGAATATTACAATACTCTGCTCCAGACCAAGTATTCTGGTCCTTTCAGTGTCGCTCAGCTTGAGATTTAGCAGGAGAACCTGTCTGTTGTCCTCGTCAGGCAGGTTGTCCTCATTAAGGTGTGTTAACAGGTAAATATGTGTCCGTCCACAGTGACGTGTCCAGGACAGGGTGGAGCTCTGACCTGGTCCTCAGAGGTTCTACTGTATCTGAAGAACTGTGTGTGTGTGTGTGTGTGTGTGTGTGTGTGTGTGTGTGTGTGTGTGTGTGTGTGTGTGTGTGTGTGTGTGTGTGTGTGTGTGTGTGTGTGTGTGTGTGTGTGTGTGTGTGTGTGTGTGTGTGTGTGTGTGTGTGTGTGTGTGTGTGTGTGTGTGTGTGTGTGTGTGTGTGTGTGTGTGTGTGTGTGTGTGTGTGTTGTGATCCAGATGTTGGAGGACAGAGATGGACTGAGCTCTGCAGCATGTTAGTGATCAGCATGTTGATGAGACTCTTCTCCTCCTGGTGGCTTCAGCTGTTTGGACTTTACATTTCTAAACTCTTCCAGTCTGAACCTTCTTCAGTCTCAATGACTTCAACATCAAACTTTGTCCTCTAATCTCACTTCTTTCTCTCTTTATTCAGGTTGGAGTTCTGCAGATTGTCAGAGATCAGCTGTTCTTCTGTGGCCTCAGCTCTGAAGTCCAACCCCTCCCTCCTGAAACATCTGAAACATCTGAACCTGAGTGAGAACGAGCTGCAGGATTCAGGAGTTGAGCAGCTGTGTGGTTTTCTGGAGAGTCCACTCTGTAGTCTGGAGACTCTGGGGTCAGTTGACTGTCTGTTACTGTTGTAGAAGGAGAAATGTTTGTGAGCAGCTGTGATGTGAGACTCTGATCCTGCAGTGAGAGATGGACTGAGCTCAGCAGCTTGTTACTGATGTGTGTGGACATGAGGAGGAGTGGCAATGTTGTGCTGACATGTTGGAGGATGAGTGTGATGAAGATCCACAACAACAGAACAGCTCATTGATCAGGACACAGTAATGTGGAGCTGCTCATTTCTCCATCAACACATCTGATTGGTTCTCCTCATTCATTCTGCTGCTTTCTCTCTTTATTCAGGTTGAGGGGCTGCAGGTTGTCAAAGATCAGCTGTTCTTCTGTGGCCTCAGCTCTGAAGTCCAACCCCTCCCTCCTGAAGGAGCTCGACCTGCGTTACAACAAGCTTCAGGGTCCAGATGTGCAGCAGCTGGTTGGTCTTCAGCAGAGTCCAGACTGCAGCCTGCAGACTCTCAGGTCAGTAGATGTTGGAGTGAGTCCATGCTGCTTCCAGCAGGTTTCTACTAAACACAGTTAGTGTGAGAACAAAGATCCAGAGTTTGACTGCTCAGTGAGGCTGTGAGAGGAGAACGCTGAGCAGCTTCAGGATTGGACAGCAGAGGACACAGTCAGCCAATCAGAGGAGCCTCAGGCTTGTTGTGTTGGTCTGACAGTGGTGGTCCTTCATGAGCTCTGAGCTGCTGCTGTGGACAGGACTGAAGTCCTGGCTGCTCCACAGAGACTCTCCTCATCACCTCTCATCTCTCTCATCTCTCTGCAGGTGGTGGGGGTAGAGAGGACGCTGTGTGTCCTGAAGATCCACTGAGGAGAGCAGAGAGGACGCTGTGTGTCCTGAAGGTCCACCCCCATCAAACCAGGGTTCCTGGGGATGTGACGTCGAACCATAACTGTGTGGACTCACCCTCCTCCTCCTCTTCCTCCTCTTCTTTCTCCTCCTCCTCCTCAGCCTGCTCCTCCTCCTCCTCCTCTTCCTCCTCCTCCTCTTCCTGCTGCTCCTCCTCCTCCTCTTCTTCCTCCTTCTCCTCCGCCTCCTCCTCCTCCTCAGCCTGCTCCTCCTCCTCCTCCTCTTCCTGCTCCTCTTCTTCCAGGGTTCCTCTGAATGTGATGCAGAACCATCACTGTGTGGGCTGAACCTCCTGCTCCTCCTACTCCTCTTCCTCTTCCTCTTCCTGCTCCTCCTCCTCCTCTTCATGTGTTGGTTCATTGTGTTGGGCCTGGCCTCCATGGCTCACCCCCTCAGGACAAAGGAACATTTGGTCGCCACTGGAAAAATTCACCATTGGTCACGTGACCCCCACCAGGGGGTCCACAGCAACCCCTCCCTAGAAGCTGCATCCCTGCATCTCACCACCAGGGGGATCCACCAACTGCATCCACAGCCATAGAAAACGCCCCGGAAACTCTGAAGCCAACCCGGCTCTGATTGGCCAAGGCCATGGCGAGCACAGCAGGGAGCCGGACCATGATGCGCCGGTATAAAAGTCCCACCTGCGAAGACACACCGTCTCCAAGACGGATTCACGTCCATCCAGACGCAGGACTTCGTACGGAGACACAAGGAGCCGCGTGTTAACTCATGTGGACCGGCCCAGAACTTTTTAACTCCCTTCTCTCTCTCCCCCTCCTTCACTAATCCGCCGCCGCTCCTGTTATCTGATCAGATAAGCTCACACACACACACAGTCACATTTAGCAGCCAAACTGCTATCTGGTGCTGCTAAACCACATCCACATCCATCACCAGAGTTCTAACTGCATGTCTCGTTAGAATTCCGGCGCTCAGAACCGGGCCCACAAAGTCCACCAGTCTTTACGGGAGTAGGTGAGACCGCATCGTTCCGAGACCCCCTTGCGCATACTCGCGCAACGGGCATCTTGTTTATCTGGTCGCTAAGCAACTGCTGCGTCCCCAGAAAGAGCGAATCAAATGCCTCTAGTGGTCATGTGGTTCATTGCAATTCCTCTTGACATCCACCTGGTGGACACATCAGGCCATTGCGCTCTCCCTCTCTGTGCCGTCGTCACAGTCACCACATTGACCCGCCAACGTCTGCCTCCCTCTGGTGGACATTCAAGGTCATTACACCCATTCCATTCATCACTCCAGGCCAGACACACACACACACACACACACACACACACACACACACACACACACACACACACACACACACACACACACACACACACACACACTCTTTGTACATAGTGTTTGCTGTTTAATAGATTAAATCTCAGTGTTAGATGTCGTTTGCTACTTGAATGTGTTGATTTATGAGATGATTTCAGAATTATTTATGAAATTAATACATTTTGTTATTAAACCCCTGTTAGCTGAATTGAACGATTCTTGGTGATAATTGTGTATTTATTGTTGACAGTTCACTGGTTTGTAACAGTCTGTGCTTGGATCTCACACCTCCCCTTTTATTTTTATTTAAGATTGTTATATTTTTACACAGATATATTAACTAACTTAAATAAACCTTTATACAAACGAGACTCATATTTTGGTATTAGCTATTTCCAGTTTATCTGGTAGTGCCCCCCATTTTCATTATTAATAAATAAAAAACAAATTTTAACTTTTAAATTAACTTTTAAGTAATTACTCGATTACTTTAGGAGTTGTTGATGAGTAAATGACTGTTTACGTCCATTAATAATATATATTTTTCATACAATTACTTCCAGTGATTTATTACTTTCAGTAATTTAATGCCATTAACCAACCATAAATCCCAACACCCTGAAACAGATGTTAACCAGGTGTGAACGGCCCAGAAAGACCTGATGAGACACACAAGCTGAAGAGGCTCTGACAGAACTCACTCAGAAACCTGAGTCACTTCTCTGTCTGACAAAACAAACTCCTCCACTTCTTATCATCTTCTTATCATTCTTATCATCCTGTCTTCTACCAGCTGTTCTTGTGATGATGTCATGGTTCTGAAAGAGTTCTGCTCCTGCTCCTGTATCCATAGCAACGGTGGATGGAGCTTCAAATAGCCACAGTCAACCGTGGTCCCTGAAGGTCTCCTGTGTAGGACATTACAGTCGTCCTTCATCACTACATGACAAGTTGCCTGACGAGCTCAGTCGCTAGAGCATGAGACTCTTCATCTCAGGGTTGTGGGTTTGAGTCCCACGTTGGGCGGTGCTCTCTTTTCAAGCAGTGGTTCACAGTGATGAATCCTACAGCTGACCACTCACCACTGTGGCTCCCTGAGCATGACCTTTGACCCCCATCAGCTCTCTGGTTCCTCACCAACTCCACCAATCCAGATCTCTCTCCGTTATCTGGATTGACAAACATTTTCATTCCTTGATAAGCGTTACTACGAAGCAGGTGATCAACTCAGTAATTCAACCAGGCTGTTCCATCCTGATCAGAGCTCGTTCACATAAAAGGGGCGATGATGAAATAAACAATACTAACTCTTCTCTTATGTTCTCATGAGAGGCTCTAATACTCTTCTGTAATAACCAGCTGGTCTGAGCTTCTTAAAAAACATCTCCAACATTGTGTTTACAGTCTGTGGCAGACAGAAGAACCAGACAGGAGGTAAAGCTGTGCCGAGCCGAGTGAATTCATTCTATGATGCAACAGTTACCGTGACAACATGGCAAGCGCTCCTTTCTGACATCACTGTGATGTCATCAGTCTCAGTATCTCCTCCATGACGAGCAGAACAAAATGAGAAGTGTTGAAATGTTGAAGTGTTGAAGTGATAGAAAAGCTGCAGTGAGAGTCCTGACAGGAACCAGCAGGAGAGACCACATCACTACAATATGAGCTTCTCTTCATTGGCTTCTTGTTCAATCTACAATAGAATTTAAAATCCTTCTTTAACCTCTAAAGCTCTTAACAACCAGGCTCCATCCTATCTTAAAGAGCTCTTAGTCCCATATTACCCACAAGAACCCTTGGTTCCTCCATTTCAGACACAAGTTGTCCTCAATCAACTTCAACACTTGAACGTTGGTTTAAAATGTGTTTCTTTGATATTTTGAGATTCAGGAATTATGTCACCAATGAGCCTGAAATATATGTTTGGAGGTTTTCAGGAAAACAGGAGCACCTGGAGAAAACCCAGGAGGGACAAGGAGAACATACAAACTCCAAGCCGGCCCTGACTTGAAGTGTGGAAATGCTCCAAACCTGCAGCTTTATGACAATCACTGGAGTCCTTTAGCTTCTTCAACATGTCTGCTCGTTGGTCTACGAGGATGATTCTCACTTAGGGTGTGAGAGGTCCCGGGTTCAATTCCTGGATGAGCCTTTTGGTCATCAACCATGATCCTTTGTGTTAAATTTCAGAAGAGGTTTTGACTTTGTGTGTGAGAATCCTCCTCCCAGACCAACCAGCAACATCTTCAAGAAGCAAAAGGACTCAACCAACAGTATCGGGGCTTTATTCACTTTGAGGAGCTTTCAAACAGCAACGCCGACACATTTCATGATGAACTCATAAACAGTGGAGCTAAAAGGGGGTTAGTACTATAAGTGGCACATAGTGACTCTGTACTACAAGGAGCCAAGACGGTAGATTCTGGATTTAACAGGTTTTTCGACATGTGTGAATGATATGATCAATAACAGAGGCCCTATTATATACGTGTAAATATGTATATATATGTTGTATACAACTTTATATTGGTTCAGTTATGTGCTTTTAAATAAGTATGTTTCTTCCATAACATATTTGTTTTTTGGTTCGTTTAATATCAACTGGCCCTACAGTTTATCACATGTCACAATGTAGTATTTAATAGTCCACAATCTATTACAATTTACCATTTGAAGTCCATTTACATCAAAATACAATCCACACTCTCTATTCTGCCTTCTGTCTCTGTTTTCATTATTAATCCTACAAATTGATCAGCTGTGTCATTACAGGCTGTCACTGTCACAGTGTCTAATGTTGGATTGACTTTGTTTTAAGTAATATCTGGCTGTTGATCTATGATTTTATTTCATATTTTGAAACAAAGCACCAATACGACTACAAAATTAAGGGCAGAACATATGGACACTTAAGGTGAGAACTGAGTGACTTCAGTTGGGCTTTCTTCAATTCAGCAGATGAGAGAGACACCTCATGGAGATCAAAGGAGATCAGTGCCTGTTGCCATGGAGATGCTGCCTGCTCAGTGTTGTAGCGACCTAGTCTACCTAGTTAGCATTGAGATGAGCTAATGGATATCATGCTAACTCGGTTCCGTAAACAAATGTGGCTTTGGTGAACATCTGTGCTCTACCGAGTGTAGGTTGGTAGGTTATTGATACTTTTTCACTGTTACTTTTATTTTCTGATACTTTTTCACTTCTACGAGTACTTTATTGAAATGTCTTTACACAGTACACATTAGCTAACATACATATTAACATTCAGGAATAGTGTGCTGTGAAAAAATAAAATAAAATTCTCATTCAAGGTGGACGGAGGTTTGATGAAAAACACAAAAAAAGCCTCTAAACTTAAAAATCAAAATGTTGCAGCATCTGTCCTCTATTATGGAGACGATACGAGTCGGCAGCAAGAGACAAAATGGAGGCACAATGATTATTATCATAGGAGTGTAATGATTCTAGAGTGTAATGTGTAATGATTCTACCAATATAAGAGCCAGAATACAGCTGAGCAGGTCTGGGAGGGATTTCTTTATTTCTCTGCCATGTGTAGTGAACTAGAGGTAAATATAGCAACATATATAACATATATGAACATCCCAGCTGCTCTCGAGTTGCTTTGTCTGGATCAGTCAACCAGGAAACTGAGAGATCCTGGATGTGTTGATCAGGGTTTGTAGTACAGACCTCAGGGCAGTTTGGATTGTGGTGTGTGGCTGCTTGCTGGAGGTGAGTATTTATGGAAGTGTTGTCTGTTAGTGAGGATTTCATGGTTGTAGTCAGAGCAGTTTATGATATATATCACAAATCTGTCAACTAAATCATTACCAAACAATTTCTTAACCAACATGTGTCTTTAATCAGATGAAGAAATCAAACCCATCATCCAGTACAAAGCAACACTGTTGCTGCAACAAAACCCAGGAAGGATTGCTGCAGAAAATGAGCGACTCTGTTAATGAGTCACTTTGTGAGATTCTACAATATTAATTCATGGGACAATAGAAACACTGTGATCAGTCAGTTTCACTTTATTCCAGCACAGACGTTTCAGGCAGAGCTTCCTCACTGCTCTTCCTTTACTTTACATTTTCATTGAGTTCTTTTGAGGCTCCACCCCCCGTGTGAGCCTGTTTGTTTGTTGGAATATTAATTCCTCACTGTTACTATGTTGTATCACTGGATCAAGGTGACTGTTACTCAGTACTACACTTATTATACAGTTCTTTACATGTGTGATCAGAGTCCTGCCCTGATCAATTCCATAGACCAATATACAGTCACAGTGATAGCGCCACCTGGTGGATGGACAGGAAGTTCTGCAAAATGACGCAGTATTTCAACTTTGTTATCATATTGTATGATGAAAAAGTATATCAACATTTGGAATTTTTATCAAATTACATTAAAAGAAAAAAAACTCTTATTTTATTTTCTCATGAGTGGCCCTAAAACTCTTCTGTAGTAACACGTTAGTCTGAGTTTCTTAAAGAAACAAACATATTGAACAATGTTTTTACAGTTTGGATGTGATATTATCAAATAGTTCTGTCAATTCTTAAAATAAAAGAAGTGACCCCCCCAAAAACAAGAATATTAATCATGAAAAGGTCTTTATTAAAAGCTGCTAGTGAATTTCAGTCCACCATGTCTGTGGCAGACAGAAGAACCAGACAGGAGGTAAAACTGTGCTGAGCTGAGTAAATTCATTCTATGAACAACAACCCAAATTTCGACAAGGTTTTGGTGACGGTGTCACTCTGGTTCATCTTGTGGATAAAACTTTGGTCTGAATGAAACTTTCCCTCCGTTGAAGGAAAACGACAGGAAGTGAGAGAGAGGGGAGCGTGTTTCCCTTTAAGAAATGTAACAGGTGGAAGTGGAGCGAGTGAGAGACATGAGAGCTGCTGGGCAGGAGACACAACGTGATTTGTCCTGCAGGACAACGTGGTTGTTTTATTGTAGGACAAGAAATACCAGGAAGAAAGGTTTGGTGAGTGAAAGTATTGTTGGGGTTCGGGTTTGATCAGAATATGCAAATTACTCTAGTGATCGGCCAATGGAAGGTTCTGAACCACCAGAGGTCATTTACATATAAACAAATCATCAAACAGGTAAATTGCTATTTACTTTTGGACAATTACTGATCACTAGTGGTAGACCACCAAAGTAATGGATTACTGGAGTAATAGATTACTAAAGCAATGTACCAAGTGTTCCTGTGGGCTCACCACCTGCAAGAAGGTTCTTAATTAGGTGTGATGTGATCTGGGTGACAGTGCTCAGACTGTCACCCCCGCAACCCGGAAACGGATAAGCGGAAGAATATGGATGGATGGATGGATGGATGGATGGATGGACCAAGTGTAAGTTATGCAGGGCTACAAGGGTTGATTAAAGTAAATAGTCAGTTGTTGTCCGACACAGCGGTCAAGCCAGCCGTCCTTCGTTTCTGTTTGGTGAAGTGAGCCGCGCCAACATTTTTATGGTCGCTCGTAATGGGAACTTTACGGTAATGTCTCAAGCAGAGTTGAGCTCTCACTTTTCAAAATAAAGGACATTTTGAAATGATATGGTTTCAACTTTGTTTTTCGAATATGGACTGATTAGTAACTCGTGTTGTGGGAGACGTGATTCAACACAGATTTGGAATCTGTTACCTGGGAGTTATTAAGCTCCAGAAAAGTTGTTTTTTTTAGAAATATGTGAATATGATAAAAAAAATTACCATTAAGAGGTCACAGGAAGAGCTGTACCTTCATCAGCTTATATACTTATGGGATCCAATACAGACTTTGAGCCAGTAGGTCACATGACCTGGAAGCTACTGAGCAAAATTACTATATTTTTCAAAAATATTGTAATATTTTTCATTAAAACCATTTAATGCTAATTCAACAACATGTGTCTGAACAAGCATGACTAGTGACACAATACAACACTGATTTGGAGTCAATAGGTCACATGACCTGGGAGCTGTTGAGCAAAATTACTGTATTTTTCATCACATTTTAATGAAAAATACTGTAATTTTGCTCAATAGCTCCCAATTCATGTGAGCCACTGACTCTAAACGAGTGTTGGATCATGTGAGTAGTCAGTGTTGAGACACATGTCATTAAATTAGCATTTAGGGGGGCTTTGTGGGGGGCTTCACACCCACATGGAGCCATAGCAGAGGATTAAACTACAAGTGTCACCTGGACGGTGGAAACGTACTGAAGAAAGACATGAAGCCACTTCAGTTTCAGATCTAAAGATTTGGAAGACACAAGGGTTAAGAATTTCAGCATTTATTTCATGGTATGTACACCGTTTTTCATCAAAGCTTCAGGTCCTGATGGACGTGTGTGTGTGTGTGTGTGTGTGTGTGTGTGTGTGTGTGTGTGTGTGTGTGTAGGAGAGAGAGAGAGGTGAGTGAGGGTCTGAGAGTGTCTTTGTTGTCTTTCTGTCCCTGCTGTTACCAGACAAGCATTGATAGTACCTGTCTGCTCTCACATTGTCCTTTTACCTCCTCGCCTGCTGTTCCTGTTGCTCATTGGTTGGTTGGTTGCTGCTTGGCTTTGGTGAGTGTGTTTGTTGCCTTCAGGGGCAATGGGAAATAAAACCACGACATGAAAAAAAAAACTAGACCAACCATTTGTAGGAGGGGGTCATGGTGATGTTGGACTCACTTTGTTTTTTATATGTTGATTGTTCAGGTGTGAGACTTTATTTTTATTTTTGGAATAAAAGCTGTTGATCCAGTCTGTTTTTAGCAGCGACCAAATTCAGTTCAGATCCACATCAGAATCTTAATGTGATTTGTTAACAAGTGAAAGAGCCAATAGGTTGTAAGGGCCCATGACTCCACCCCTCTGAAATGTGACACTTCATGCAAGTCCTTAAAACACGTACATACATACATACATACATACATACATACATACATACATACATACATACATACATACATACATACATACATACATACATACATAAAAACCAATAATTAAATGCAGCAGATGAAAACATAACCTAACTTGGTTGGTGAAGTTAATAAATAATAATTTTGTCAAGATCAAAGTGAAGATCGAAGTAAAATAACTTTGATCATTTCTATTCTTTTATGACATCACTATGACATCACCAAACAGAGTCAGCAGATAGAACCATCAGGGTATCGCACTTCACAGCCTCCCTGGGAAAGTTCTGGAAGACATAGTACTCCACCAAGGTTGTGTCTTGTCAGCCCTTCTGTTTGTGATTTTTATGGACAGGGTGTCGAGGTGCAGCTGAGGCAAGAGGAGACAAAAACTCAGGGAGGCTGACAGTAAGGTAAGGCTCTATACTTTCTATTTCATTGGACTTATACTTTGTTACAGGTCTGTGCTCTCTCTCTCTCTCTCTCTCTCTCTCTCTCTCTCTCTCTCTCTCTCTCTCTCTCTCTCTCTCTCTCTCTCTCTCTCTCTCTCTCTCTCTCTCAGCCTGCTGGTCACTTCATAAGAACAACCAGTCCATCAAAGAAAATTACTTCTTCATCACATCACAGCTGAAGCTCCAGACATTAGCCGACATTTTACTGTGTTAATGTGACGTAGCTAAACTGTACAGCTGACCCACTAATAACTAATAATTAAAAACATAATGAATGCTATATATCTTTTTATATCCATGTCCGTGTGGCCGTGATCGTATAGTGGATAGTACTCTGTGTTGTGGCTGCAGCAACCCCGGTTCAGCTCCGGGTCACGGCAGTGGCTCCTAAAGTGTTGATGTTGTCGTCACTCATGAACCTGCTTCATCATCAACTTGTAGACTGAAGGAATCTCAAGAAGATTCAAACTCTCTTAAAATCTACCATCAGTATGTCTCTCTCTCCTCGTTGATCTAGAATAAAATAGTTACTCACTATCTATCATATGTTCTTAAATTCTATTAACATTTCAGTACAAATATTAGGGGTCCATATATCCTGCTGTGGAAAATGGACCTCAGGGTTCAGATTCTATGAGGGTCCTTTTACAATCTTACACCGGCACTGAGCCTAGATGGAGCCTTGGCCAAATGAAGCCTCATCAACCATTTTCTTTATTTTCTGACTCCACCAGATGGCGCTGTTGGTTTGAAGATAGAGGCTGAAAGATTGGCAATGAAGTGTGTTTTCAAACATTTGTTGAACAGACAGCGCCATCTAGCACCATCTGCTTGTATGGGAGGCTGCCTGAGAATAGCAGGTGCTGTGAGCTTTTAATCCCCCTGGCTAGAGGGCGCTCTTCTTGCTCTTTTTCAACTCAAATTTTCACAAACACATCAATGTTGGTAAACTCTGTGTGACCTGAGGCCTGAGACCTGAGGCCTGAGTACTACGAAGCTGGATTTTCTCTTATCGAGATAAGTTCAGGATAAACTCTGGTTTTCCGTACTATGATGCTAGTTCACTTCTCACCAGGATAACTCACCTGGTAACTTACCCTGAAAATCTAACCTGCTCCGGAGCAGGTTATGTTCTGGATAAGATGTCAAAGCTCCGCCTCCTGACCAATTGGAAAATGCCCCGCCCATTCTTAAATGATGGTGATTGGTGGGCAGGTTCAGCACTGAGCTGCAGCAGAGCGGAGATGAGAAATGAATTTAGAAATCTTTTTGACATAATAAAATAAATCCTGGTCTCTGAGGCTTTGAAGGATGTTTTTGTTCTTGACTTGTTCCAGGTCTGTTTATCTCCACGAGGGTTGATCTGGAATGATGAGCTTAATGATCACACCTGACAGAACTGCAGAACCATGAATTTATGGAACCAGAACTACTCCTGTCGTCACGGTGATGAATTAATATTCCAACATAAAACACTCTAACAAGAGAAACTCAGCCTCAAAACAACTGGATGGAAAATCTAAACTAAAAGAAGATCAGTGAGGAAGTTCAGCCCGACACGGTTCTGCTGTAATAAAGTGAAACTGATTGATCAGCAGACGTGCTGTCTGTTTATATTGCTGATGAATTAATCTGGTATAATCTCACTAAATCAGCATTAACAAGTCAGGAATGTTCTGGCTTTGGCTGCAGCAGCAGTGTTGCTTTTAGCTGCTGGATGTGTTTTAATTCTTCATAATCTCAGAGATTAACTGCTCCTTCAGTAATCTGTCAACTGCTCTGCTGAGTTTCTCTGTGTGTGATTGGTCAGACGCTGCAAGCTCCGCCCCTTTCATGGGAACGCGCACATGTAGGTCTGGGTTGAACCAGCGAGTTGATAACCTGCTTGGTAGTAACGGTGATCAGGATCAGTCAACCCAGGAAACAGAGAGATCCTGGATATGTTGATTAGGGTTCCTAGTACAGGCTATTGTACTGCAAACAAACTGATCCGGAGTACGTGATCCTGATCACCGTTCAAAGGATCAAAGGAGATTTATTCAAAGGAGAAAGCAGCTTTTTTCAGCCCCTTCAGCATTCACACTTGAATTTTCTTCTGGAAACGCAAACCTCTAGTTACAATAGACTTCCTCCTCGATGGCGAATATTAAAGTTTGAGGTGTGGAAAAAAATTCAAATTGCAGACTTCCTGTAGGATTTAGGTCAGGGGTGTTAATGTGTGATTTTTAGATCTTGATGAGATGAACAAGTGAGTTTTGGTTTGATCTGTACAATATTCTTACTGGCCGTGGTGTTTGGTTTTCCAATATATTTGAATGAGAGGAGGCAGGCGGCAGGATTCAGCATTGTGATCTTTGACAGCAAATAAAATCCAAACCACTCGAGTAACTACAAAGTTGTACAGAAGTTTTGAGCAGAAGTGTCTCCCCTGTCAGTTAATAGTGTTTTGAAGCCGATATGATGTTCACCCTCAGAGGAGGTAGTGTATGAGGGAGAGCCAGATTAATATTGGGGTGTAAATTTTATTTTGAAAGGCAAATTGAAAAGCAAATTGTGGACTTCCTTTTGGATTTAGGTCAGGGGTGTCATTGTGTGATATTTAGGTGTTGATGAGATGATCAAATAAGTTTTAGTTTGATTTCTCTTCGACATTCCTCGAGAGATCACACCATGGCTGTGGTGGTCATTTAAGTGATTGTAGGTGGCGCTAGAGAGCACATTTTGGCACTTCGTGAGTTAATTTTTACATTTTCTTATAGTCTGCACCAGTCCTGATGAATGTGCCAAATTTGGTGAGGTTTGGAGAATGTTTAGGGGTCAAATTAGGAACGCCGCCTGCGTTACGCGTCAAAAGTGAGGCAAGTCAGGTGAAGTAGGGCTGAGTAGGTACCAGTAGAAAAGCAGCATAGGTTGACCAGTAAGAAAAAACCCCACGGCGTGATATTTATGTCAACTGTTCACAAAGTAGGGTTCAGAAAAGGTGTCTTGCATTGACCGGGAATTGAACCCGGGCCTCCCACATGGCAGGCGAGAATTCTACTACTGAACCACCAATGCTCACATAGCAGCAGATTCCCACCAAGAGAGGTCATGTGATCCAACTGCTGTGCTGCGTGAGCCCCTCCCCCACAGTTTGAGTGACACTCCGCTGTGGTTACACAAGCTATGTGCAGAGTTTGGCTCCGCCCCTGAGAGACTTAGACAGTGGTGGAACTCACATATCCTCGTATAGTGGAGAGTATCCCGGCCTCTCACATAGGCAACCGTAGTTCAATTCCCCAACAGGAAGTACAAAGCCTTTTAGTGTTGTAATTGAAAACCATGAGGTTCAGACTGGGAACGGCCCCTTCCAGCCATTCCAGCTGTTGCCAATGTGAACATAAAAGTTGCACAGTAAGACTCTGGAGTCCATTTGTTGTTCCCTTTCTAGGACATCATCACTGGACACCGGGTTCTGTGCACTTTTTTTTTAGGGACCGAGCCCAGAAGGGAAGCTGCCTGGAGGCGAGGACCCTATTGCATCTGTAGTGTTTCTTTCTTTCTTTCTTCTCCAAAACTCACCAAATGTGAAACACCAATCAGGACTGGTGCAGACTATAAGAAAATGTAAAACAACATATTAACATCGTTAACATACAAACATGGTATTAAATGACAGAGGAGACACTTCTACTCAAAACTTCTGCACAGTGATAATTTTGACAAGAAACTCTGATTTAGTCTCAGTCTTTTGAGGAACTCACCATTTAGTTTTAGTCTTAGTTTAGTCATCAGAAATCTGTCTTGTCTTAGTCTAGTTTAGTCGACTAAATATCATCAGAGTTTCAGTCGACTAAATCCACAGTAGACTTAGTCCATGAAGTGCTTCTCCAGAATATCCAGTCATTGGAAATATCCATCAGTCTGTTCTAGAAGGTATTCAAGTTTCAATTAGCAATACAGACTCAGATTGAACTGTTGTATTACAAAGAATGAATTCATTTTATTCTCAATGTCAAAAACTTGAGCAAGGCATTTTCACAAAAGATGTGAAAACCAGCATGTTACTCTGCAGAGTTTCTCCATGATTGTGATTGGTCAGATGCTGCAGACCAATATACTAAGGAGGAGATGTTGTTCCTCAGATATTATGAGAACCATCATCCATCAAAACTCTGGACTTCACTTGGTACCAATAGATTGAAGACAGAGGCAAGTAGGAGAGCTGAGAGTGCTGCAGCTCCCCCTGTAGGATGGGATATGAACTGCATATCTTCCACTTCAAAGGTCTAGAAATCAGTGTGTCCACCACTGCAAGTCAACAGATGAACCAAACCTTTGAGTTTTAGTGAGGAGTCAGTCTTCTCTTGTATTGATATTAGTACTGTGACGGGCTGAGTTCCTCTTTATTATTCTGATCATAGAATCAAATATGTTTTTTTCTCCATATTTTTCACACTGTTATTGAATGTAAAGATGTGTTTGCAGAACATCTGACACCAGGTAATGCAGCACTGAAAATGCACCAAAGGAGGCGCTGTGGCTTAGCTGGTCAAAGTGCCTGTTTCGTAAACAGGAGATCCTGGGTTCAAATCCCAGCAGTGCCTCACAACATTAATTCACTTTAACTTTACTTATATTGCATCAAATACAACACAGTCATTTCTTGGTGTTTTAACAGGAGAAACCCAACAAGTCCACATCATCAAGAATGATCATGTTTAACCCCTCCCCTCGATGTGCCAGGTACCTCGTTTGGTTGGTACGTTTGGTATGGTTGAGAAAGGATCTTTTGGATTGGCTTGGAAACAAACCCTGCATAGTCCTATAAGAACCCAAAAGAACAAGAAGAACAGTTGGGCCGTGACGTCAGCCAGCTGCTGAAGAAATGCTTGTTAGGCAGGAGAGTTCATACTCTGAGAAGAAGCTGTCAAACTCATAGGCCACGCCCCCTCACAGCAGACACATTACTGTGAAGCACTGTTTTAAATGTTCAACTGCACAGCCTATTTCAATGTTTTTACAAATACATTTTGTCTGTTTCAGTAATAAAAGAGAACATTTGTGTCTGGGCCATGAGGTTGGTCTGGTTTTAACTGCAGGAGCTAAGAGCTTTGAGTGATGCGTTCAGGGGCATCACGGAAATCTACCCTCCAACATGTTAATGAGCTGCAGGGCTCATATAGTAACAAGGCTACATGCTTTACATGATTGATATACAGTCATTAGTGAGCTGGAAAGTGTATGTGCAGGACATGGCAGTGCTGAAGTTTTGGCAGTGCGGTAAAGACATACTTTGGTCCAGACGGTTAGCACAGCCCAACCAAATTTTCTAAATTTCAAAACCGACCCGTTAACATGAGACTGGGTTGTGAAAGCTCACAAATGAGGAGGGTTAAGAAAAGATCTATTGCATTTGCCGGGAATCGAACCCCGGCTCCTGAATGGCAGGAGAGAATTCTACCACTGAACCACCAAAGCTTAAACTTCAGCTCATTCCAGCCATGAAATGTGAAGCGTTCCACCTTCAGTGCTCCATGAACCCTTCCCCCACAGTTTGAGTGATTCTCACTGTCACTGAGTGAAACTGAACCAAACTGTGACCGGACACTTTTTGTCTCCTGCTGGAAAATAAGAGTCAAACTGTCAATAGTAAGAGAAACATGAAAATCTGCCAACTAAATGGACAAAGCTAAGATCCTGAGAGGAGCTGAAGTCAACTTTCTTCCATTTGTCATCAGGAAACAGACAGGATTAAACAGCTTCATGTTTCTCTCCTCCTGCCTTGCTCATGAGCAGTCACTCCTCACTCTGGGCAGCGGGGTGGCTGATCAAAGCCCACCATCCCGAGTTCCCACACTCCAACTGGAATGGCTGGATGAACAGAATCCATGCATATGACGCAGAGTAGAGCACACAGATCCACTTCCTCCCAGTCATTGAAGGTGACCTCATGACCTCAACACCATCTTTACCTTCTCAAAGAGCGCAGACGGCTCTCTGCTCCACTGCTCCACTCTGCTCAGAATGGATATCCTGTCAAATGCCTCCTCCCTGATTGAAACATTTATCACATAGACGGTCACATAGAGCAGGTAGTGCAAATAAATAAATAGATAAATAGTGCAACGGCAGACTACAACTTGGTACTAATAAATAGCAGTAATAGTAAAAATGTGATAATAAAAGAATATAAATACAACAAAGAATGAAGGTCAAAGGTTAAATATGTATCAGCAGGAGGCCAGGCAGTGATCAGAACTGAGTTTTTAGAAAAAACAGTTGTCATTTCTATCTTGAGATGGTGGGGGGGTGTTGTCGGCAGATGCTGAAAGTAAGTAAAAGTTACTTATAATCGAATTTAGTTACTTGAAAAAACAAGTAATCAGTAAAGTAACTAGTTACCTTTAAATGAGTAACTAGTAATCAGTAATCAGATTACTTTTCAAGGTAAATGTGGCAACACTGCTCAGTTCTCACCTGAGGTTTTTAAAATACCTTAGGTGCTTAAAACAAGAACATTCCAGATGAAATAGTGTGTGCCTGCCTCTACTTTGTTCTCAGCATCTCCATGGCAACAGACGTTGATCCCCTTTAATCTCCTTTAATCTCGTTTCATCTCTTCCATGAGGAGCCTCTCCCATCTTCTTTGTACGGGACATTTGACATTATTGTTTGGAAGCGGTTATCTGAATCGTTAACAAAAGTCCTAGCAACCTGTTCCTGATGAGCTTTTTGTGTCTGTGCTCCAGCAGTGCAGGACTAGTTATACACCAAATAACTGAGACCCTGTCACATTGTGGAGGGGGCGGAGCCATGCTGTACTGCACCTTACAGACCATTTCCTTTTTCCCTTGTTAACAAATCACATTATGGATCTGATCTGGATCTGAGCTGAATTTGGTCGCTGCCAAAAAGAGACTGAATCAACGGCTTTAACTTCAAAAATAAAAATGAACTCTCAAACTTTGAACCATCAAAACATGAAATAAAATCATGGATCAACAGCCAGATATTACTTAAAACACAGTAAATCCAACATTAGACTCTGTTACAGTGACAGCCTGTAATGACACAGCTGATCAATTAGTAGGATTAATAATGGAAACAGAGACAGAAGGCAGAACAGAGAGAGTGGATTCTATTTAGAAAAAATGGACTTCAAATGGTAAATTCTAATACATTGTGGACTATTAAATAATCAATCAATCAATCAATCAATCAATCAATCAATCAATCAATCAATCAATCAATCAATCAATCAATCAATCAATCAATCAATCACACTTTATTGTCAAAAGAGAGACAATGAGAGGTGAGAAGAGGAGAAAGAAAAGACAGATTTCAGACTGTGTTCTAAGAGAGGACAGTCTGTAATAGGAACAAAAACACCTCAGCACATTTAAAGCATCAACACAGGTTACAACATGTCCCCAAGACAAAGCACATGTGGACATAGGAGGTGGGGTTAGGTTGCAGCCAGCCGCTGGGTTAGGTAGGTGGAGCTCACAGCCTCTCCTAGGAGCTCAGCTCACCTCCCCCACCTCCTCCACCTGCCTCTGTGTGGGAGGAGGGGAGGGGCCAACAGAGGTGGTGAAGCAGTACTGTTGTTTATCTCTGCAGTGTCAGTCCAGCGTCTGTTGTCGTGAGACGGCCTTGATAGTTCTGAACAGAGACAAGTTCCCAGTGGGACGGGTGTGAGGAGACATCAGGGAAGGACAGAGCCTCCGTTTTAACATCCACATCCAGGAGAAATAGAAAAACAATCCAGCTTTCGGCCTCTGGACGTCTGAGGGAATCTGAATGTAGATAAGATTTGTTTTCTGTCAGGACGTCTTCAGCTTTCTCTTGTCCTTCAGTGTCTCTGGTCTCCATGCTGCTCCAAAACGGTGGCCGTTTTATTTTAGCGTTCCAGTAGAGCTCTACAATTCTCCAAGTTGGTTTCCATTGTGCGTACATGTTAAAGAGTCACGTCTTGCGTACTTTTGAGTTCATTTATCACGAGTCTGAGGGTTCAAATCCCTGCACAGTCCCTCAGTGAGGATTGGCAGCCTTCCCAATACAGCTGCCTGCATCTTCTCCACTTTGTGATCGATCAGAAAGCTGCCAGCTCCAATCAGCAGCAGACCTGTTATCATAAATCCAGTTATGTAGAGGTCTTCCACGTCCTCCATGGAAAGAACTGACAGACACAGGATCCTCCAGCTGTCCCAGGAGTCGAGCGTGTGTCCGGCAGCAAATGTCCCCTCGGGACATGTGGGCTCTCCCTTGCCCAATCGTCTTGTCGATAAAGTTTGGTCAATTGCATTGAGAGACCAGTTGATCAATTCCATCGTTTCAGTTCGGTTCAGATGTAAAGAGAGGCTCTTGTTAGATTCTGACAGGAGACAGAAGAAGACAGGAGCAACAAGCAGGGAAGACGAGGGAGGACAAGATATTGGATGAGCACTCAATTCAAGGTGATGCAGGTAGTGTGGCCGAGCGGTCCAAGGCGCTGGATTAAGGCTCCAGTCTCTCAGGAGGCGTGGGTTCAAATCCCACCACTGCCATTTTCAAAGCTTTAGATCGATTTACTTCCTCAGATCAGCAAGTAATGAGACACTGCCATCAGTTCTGCTCATGATATGTTGGAGACTTGCTCCACCCCTGTGAACTTTCACCCCAGCAAAACCTGGGGGTCAAACTGGTCTGTTCCTACAAGCAGGCAAAGCAAGGTGATTGATACAAAACACTATGGATACCATAGACCACTGTCTGAACATGAGGCTAAACATCTGGAAGTAAGACACACGGCAACAGACAAGACACTGCTTGAGAATGAGGTAATTCCTCACACCTCAAGGAGAAGACACATTTATTTGAGGACATCTTGTCAAGAGAAGACCCATGGCATCAGCCAATAGAAGGAAGCTTCGCTTGTCTGAATAGAAACTCCATCTTTGGACGAGTGTTTGGGCCAAGACAACACGCTGCTCCAGTCTATTGTTCCTGACCAACATTTGATCTGTTTCATTCATTGATAACAGTTGAGCTTGACCACTTCCACCTGACAGGGACTGTTGTTGACACTCTTCACTTTTAATTTGAAAAAAATACCATTTTCACTTTAATTTAAAAAAAGAAAAAAAAAACATTTTGATGTTCACTTTAATTTGAAAAATAAATTCTACTGTCACTTTGATGTTGACTTTAATTTGAGACAAGATCAAAGTAAATATCAAAGTATATCTTGTTGTAACACTATAAAATAGTGTTTGTTATAAATAAGTGATAAGTGGAGGTTACGACAAAAGAGATGTTTTGTTGTGAGCAGTGTAATGGAAAGTTGGTGACGAAATCACTCTGTTGTGCACTGTTAAATACTTGAGAACAAGTACAGAAAAAATGTAATCCGACTATCAATGGCAGCTCTCGGGTATTCATTTCGGTGTCCATTGTCTGTCTATTTTCAGATTGCATATTCACTGTGTCGTGGTAAAATTATATCTTGTCCTTATACTCATTATATTTGATCATCATAGACTTCCTACCTTCCTGGCTTTAAATAAACTTTTTACAAATGAGACTGATATTTTGGTATTAGCTATTTCCAGTTTCTCTGGTGGTGCCCCGATTTATTATTAATACATAAATGACAAGTTTATGCGAATTAATAATTTTTTTATTAATAAATAATTTTTGATAATTTATTCTTTTTTTTTTCCTTTTTAAGTAATTACTCAATTACTTTAGGAGTTGTTAATGAGTAAATGACCGTTTACTTCCATTAATACTTTCAATTTTTCATGAATTACTTCCAGTGATTTATTACTTTCAGTAATCTATTACTTACAGTAATTGAATGCTAATAACCAACCATAAATCCCGACACTACCAAATTCAAACCTTCAATAAAACCTTAACCAGCCGTCAGTATATATATGATGAATTGGTACATAACCAAACAAAGTTATCATTGTATCAAGTCATATTGACCCCCAGTATGGATGATTTATTAAAAGTTGATAGTTACTGTACTTACCTTGGAGAAACACAGCAGGACAATCTACAGTTGTCTCCTCTCCAGTACTGTCTTTTGTTGAGGAAATCAAAGTTATTAACAACAATATACTGTACTCAGATTCAGCGCTCTCAGTATACACTCAGTAATCTCCGTCTGATCTCTCCCTACATGTACTTGCCGGCCAGGCAGAGAAAAACTATCAAAATGTTCCTACGATGAACAAGATGGTCTGGATACTACTGAAATAAACAACACAACAGTTGCAGGTCACTGAGTCTGGTTCTTCTTCTGGTGATACCTGATGGTTCCTGGTTCTTCTGGATCAGTCATGTGATTGGCTGGTTAGCTCAGCTGGTCAGAGTGTGGTGCTAATCTCACCAAGGTCTTGGGTTCAATTCCCAAACTGGCCATAGAGCTGACTGCTAACAACTAAATCTGTGGAGTTCAGTTATCTCAGCTTTGTAATGAAATATTACCTTTTCTTTTTTTTAACATGAGGAACTAATGTGAAAGAATCTTTTGGACATGAACAGTCTGAGAGTCCAAACTCCTTTGTGCTCACATCTTCAGCTCTGTAATGAAAGAGGGACTTTTTTCATTGATTGGTTGATTTTTTGTTGACATCACTGGTGTTGCTCTTAAATAGTTTTCCTGGTATTTATCAGACAGATCATTTTCTGTTCAGCTTGGAGAGACCTCTTCCTCTTGTGCTGCTCTTTGTTGTGGTGTCCCTTAAGGCTCTGTTTTGGGTGGCCTTAATGTTAACTTTCATTTTTATGAAGACGACACACAACTGAACTTCCCTATAAAGCCTTGCTCTACGGACTCTGCCTCTATCCTGTCCTGCCTCACAAAAGTAAAGAACGAAAGTCCAAAAGCTTTTTACAGCTGAACGGTTCAAAACCTGAAATCATTTTGATCGCCCGCAATGGACCCAGTTCTGGTGGTTTTAACAACCTTTGCTCTAGTCTTGGTCACAGACTTCACTTCCGGGCTGTATCTGGATCTTGTCCCAGTATTGAATTGATTGAAAGTTTATTTTTGAACATGGAGAGCTCCATTTCCCAGGTGAACTTGCGCTCGATCTGTCATTGGTTGTCTGGTAATCAGGCAACCAATGCCTGGTTCCAGCGGGGCGGGCTGGAAGCGTTTAGTCCGAGCGGGGGTGCTTAAGTGTGGGTACGCAGGACCGGCTGGAGAGCCTGGTTAAGCTCCGGAGGAGATGAGCTCCATACCGACCGGGTCTTCTCCTCAGTGATGTATCCGAGTATGAAGCACTATTTTCGGAGAGTTTCATCAATATTACAAATATGGCAAAAGGCACTGATCTCCTTTGATCTGATTGGAGATCAGCACTGGAGCCATGGAGACGCTGAGATCAAAGGAAATCAGCTTTGTAGAGTTGTAATGTGCTCGTACTCATCCTTACATTTTTCGAGAAATATGTCTTCAATCACCTTTTCTCTATCTACACCCTCTACATGAACCTTTACCTGTTTATTTATTTCATATTTTCCAAATATCATGATTTTGGTTTGACCTAGATTTAATGAATTAGAGTTCATTTCTCTAAATGTATCTAGTATGTCGTTGAAGAGTTTTTCTAGGATTTGGGAGAATTGTGGGTCTGTAGTTTGTGAAGTTTGTCTGTTTTCAAGAACAGTATCCTTACTGGAAGCCTGTTGAATAATACTATGTAGAACCTTCTATGTACTGCTGACATGGTCTTTATTGTTTTCTGGGACTTTCTTAAAATAATTCTTCCTACATTTTCTCATCATATGAGTGAACTTATTTTTACATTTCTTGTATTTATTTTCCATCTCCTTCGTTCATCATTTATTGGATTCTCTATGTCATGTATTCTTCTTCTTGGATGCATTTTTAAGCCCTTTGTCATCCATTAAACATCTTTATATTTCACTTTCTCTTGTATTTATAAATGAGTTCCCAGTCATCTGATTGTACCTCAATAACTAGTTTTTCCAGGGATTCCTCTCTTCTGATTCATTTGTGTTGACATCTATCTGTTGTCTGTTTTAATGTTTCTGTGGTTTTTATTGTAAATAGTAAAAAAACTAAAACAAACAGACATGAAATCACTGATATCATTGACTAATACATCACTTACTTTGATATTATCTATAACATGTGTAAATAAATTATGACCCTCCAAACGACCCCCAGGAAGCCCGGCTGTTGTGTGTGTGTGTGTGTGTGTGTGTGTGTGTGTGTGTGTGTGTGTGTGTGTGTGTGTGTGTGTGTGTGTGTGTGTGTGTGTGTGTGTGTGTGTGTGTGTGTGTGTGTGTGTGTGTGTGTGTGTGTGTGTGTGTGTGTGCGTGTGTGTGTGTGTGTGTGTTTGGGCCTGGTTATAGGAGAAGTGAGGATGGAGCAGCCATTTACTGGTAAAACTAACTCACTAACATCTTGGTGAAAATAGAATATATGTTTTTTTCAAATTAAAGTGACAATGAAAGTGAGAACAGGAGTTCCCCCCTCACCTCCAGAGGAACATAGAGAGTGAGCTACCAGCAGCTTCTCCCTGTGGAAGGGAACATCAGCCCTCACCTCCAGAGTGAACATAAGTCATGTCTGTATATTACATCCATCATCCATGATGTGATCCAGTAAACATGTCCAAGCAGTAGTGTTGTGTTGTTGCTTCTCATTGTCAATAGAAACATGAGAAAGTTTGAGAATGACTGATATGCTTGTATGATCACTGGACCTTTTTCAGGGATTCCTCTGTTCTGGCTCATGTGTACTGATATCTACTGTATCTGTTTTCTCTTTTAATGTTTCTGTGTTTTTTATTGTAAACAGCAAAAAAACAAAAACAAACAGACATGAAATCACTGATATTATTACTAATACACCACTTACTTTGATAATATCTATAACATGTGTAAATATATTATCACTAAAGGTTGCACAATGAGAAGTGGTCCTGCTGGAATTCAATTAAAACTCCATTGTATTTATGAAATCTTCCAACTGGCTGGCTGCTGTAACGGAATCTGACAGGCACCACCGTCTCCGGGACACTAGATGGCGCTGTTCCGTTCATTAAATCAGTCGATGTTAGAACCTGGTGCTCCGTATGTGCAATTCATGATGATAATTTGATGAGTTTTTTTCCATCAATATTTTTAGAGTTATCCATTAAAAGACATGTAAGGGGCTCCACCCTGATCCTGCCAGTGAGGTGGTGGTGGAAACAGATGTGTGCAGTCCAGCTGTGCAGAGCTTACACAGGTATCATTTGTTGGTAATTAATGTTTTTATGCTTGTAATGTTTCCTTTGTCTTAACTTACTGTGATTATGTCACTCATGTGTTTGTAGGACCACTTCCTGATCCCCACATCCTGACATCGGGAGGAAAACTACGTCCACTTCCTGATCCCGACATCCTGACATCAGGAGAAAAACTACGTCCACTTCCTGATCCTGAAATCCTGACATCAGGAGAAAAACTACGTCCACTTCCTGATCCCGACATCCTGACATCAGGAGAAAAACTACGTCCACTTCCTGATCCCGACCTCCTGACATCAGGAGAAAAACTACGTCCACTTCCTGATCCCGACATCCTGACATCAGGAGAAAAACTACGTCCACTGGAGTCCCAACCACTCAGAGCTCTCCTTTTAGATTTCCTCTCAACTCTGGAGTTGGTCCCAAACAAATGATGTGTCCCAGGTTGCTGAGCTCAAGGTTCAGGATGAGCACACAGGTCTGAGGCGTTCACACACATACTACTGGCAGGTACAGGGTCAGCTGGTAATCACCAGGATGGAATGGTGCCACTTTGTCACTGACACATTTAGAACCATAACTGTAGAGCAGTTGTGGCCTGATGAATCGGTCATTGACCAGATGGACTCTAAACCAGACATGTTTTACTTCAACACCATTAATGTGTTTATTTCAATGCAGTAATGATCATATTAAAATGTATAAATGACCTTTTGTCACTTTGTGTTTTGAACATTAAATCTCAAGTTGTGTGAATCACTGTAAATAGTGTAAATAGTGTAAATAGTGTAAATAGTGTCTAACATGTCAATAAGCTGCTCCTTCCTGCCCACAGCCACCCTGAAGGAGAACATTATAACTCATCAATCAGAGGCATTCTGGGGCTTCATCTCCTCTTGTCTGAGCTCTGGTCCAGATATGAGGCGGGATGCAGGTGGAGCAATGGACTCCCAGAAGATGTAGAACCCTCTCAGAGGGGAATCTGCTGTAGAACCGGATCTGCTCATCAGAAACACCATAGTGAGTACAAAACCTGGGAGACAAATCCACATTCTCCAGCCTGGCTTCCAACTCCTTAATATATTCAAGAGCTTCATCTAGTGCAGCTGTGAAACCAAAAAATAAAATTAGATCATACAATAAAATACATTAGTATATAAATAAGGTCCAACTATAAAATAACTCACAATGTTAAACGGCCATGTTTTACTATTAATTTTTATATAATATTTTCATTACTTTATTTTTCAAATGTAAAATTAAATTAAAACAGTCTTGTTTTCATTTTCACTGACTAGCACGATTGGTTTAATTATTGACCTCCTGTGACATTATTTCCTTGTGGATCAACACATTGTGTGAGTCGAGGTACAAGTATACAGTATATGTATCCGTCATTGATTTGATCTCTAGATGGTATAGAAGTACACACTGGTGCTGCAACGCATCCTGCAATTGTATTATTGGTTATATTTGATCTTATATGACAAACTTATACAATTTACCATCTTAGATATTTACCTTCGGGTGGATGAGCCACATGATGGTGGTCTGCAGTAGCAGCTTCAGCCTGGAGAGCTGTGAGAGGACAAGCTGCCGTTTCTGAGTCCTCTGGAAGACAGAATCCCTCTAGGTGGTGCAAAAGCTATTCCAGGGAAAGAGACATGGAACAATAAAGTCATTCCAGGGAAAGAGAGATGGAACAATAAAGTCATTCCAGGGAAAGAGACATGGAACAATAAAGTCATTCCAGGGAAAGAGACATGGAACAATAAAGTCATTCCAGGGAAAGAGACATGGAACAGTTCCACTTCTAAGGCGACTGATAGTGGATCCGCTGACAAAATCCTCCTGGTGAAGTACCGGCTGCATACAAAGTGCTCCCTGTCTTTATGCAGAGTTTCAGACCCTCATCCCTTCTAACAGCTTGGATCCACTGCCTCCTTTAGCCCGGGTCTGTAGGAAAAGCATGGTAAGGTATGGGGTATGGTTGTTTTCTTGTCCCACAAGAGCAACCAGGAACACAACAAAAACAACCGCGTGGAGACTGAGCCGTTATCGTCACCGTCCAACGCTAAAGCGAGAGCCACCGGAAGTAAATGAGCACCACAAACACGGAAGTGTGAAAAAGGTCTATTGCTCTGAGAGGATCCAGCTGCTTGGACTCTTCCACTGCTGTGGAAAGTCTTTTATGCTTGTTATTTTAATGTGAAAATATTTAAGTTACGGTGTCACTTCCTTTCTGAGCGTCTCCTCAGTACTCTGAGCACATTGTACACAATGGATACCATTGGTGTGCGTGCTTGTGTCAAAGTGTAAATGTGTAAATATTGCTTCTTAACTACCAAGGCACTTTTTTAGTTAAACCCCCTTTGCCCATCCTGAGCTTATTTTGAAGTTTCAGCACGTTTGAGAATCGTTCCTAAGTTAATTAGGCTCATGTGACGGTGTCATTAGTTCGTGTAAACCCTTTGTTATGTCTTTCAAGGTGTATTGCTGAGTACCTGAGGTCTGTTTTGACGTTGTTATGTGTAGATTAGTCTCCCCATGTGCTGCATGCCCTTGTTTCAACTAATTGTTCATGTTGTCTTCATGTGATGTTTAATAAGATGCAGTTACAGTCTGGGCCCACTAGAGGGAGACACATACCACCAAATCTGTTTAAAATACTTCATTTCATTACAGCCTGATTATTCAGCCTTTATATTCAGACTTTGTTCAATTTATTACCTTTTTGCTTTATTTTGACCAAATCATTATACTTTAAGTAAGAATGTTTAATATTGGATTATATAACTTTATTTATTTGTACAATATTTCAATATTGTTCTGTATTTATTTGTTTCCTTTGTAGACCACACACACACACACTCACACACACACACACACACACACACACACACACACACACACACACACACACACACACACACACACACACACACACACACACGCACACACACACACACACACACACACACACACACACACATTCATCACGTTCATTCCGCGTTCATCCTGTCATTCCAACTTCATTATTAAAGTACCATGGAAAGGTCTCTCTGTGTCCTTCTCTCTGACCGGCGCTCTGTGGAAGGTTGCTATCAGACCAAACATCCCTTCAGAGTGTCCCACTCTATCACAATGGCTCTTATATTGGTAGAATCATTACACATTACACTCTAGAATCATTACACTCCTATGATAATAATCTTTGTGCCTCCATTTTGTCTCTTGCTGCCGACTCGTACGTCTCCATAATAGAGGACAGATGCTGTAACATTTAAATTTTTAACTTCAGAGGCCGTTTTTGTGTTTTTCATCAAACCTCCATCCACTTTGAATGAGGAGTTTATCTTTTTTCTTTTTTCTTTTTTTTCCAGGGAAACGAGCCAAATCTTATCAAAAGTCACACTATTCCTGAATGTTCTGAATGTTTTGATGTGCTTTTTGCATCTGTGCACCCAAGCTAACATGCTAATACATTTTTTTGTTTGACATGCTTATGTGTATGTTAGCTAATTTGTGCTATATGAAGATGTATCAATAAAGTATGATTAAAAGTGAAAGAATATCAGAAAATAATAGTAACAGGGAAAAAGTATCAATAACCTACCAACTAGAGCTACACTCGTTAGGGCGCAGTTCTTCACTAATGCCACATTTGTTTAAGGAACCAAATTAGCATCACTAGCATGATATCCATTAGCTCATCTAAATGCTAACTAGGTAGACCAGGTAGCTACAACACTGAGCAGGGAGCATCTCCATGGCAACAGACACTGATCTCCTTTGTTCTCCTTTGATCTCCATGAGGTGCCGCTCTCATCTGCTGAATTGAATCCACAGGTAGTAATGAGACATTGATGGACTCTGCCGCTCTCTGATTATGTAACTAAACACACCTGTGAGCTACAAGCTTTAAATACTGGAGTTTCAATCACAGCAGGAGGTGATAACTCAAGGGTTTTTTTGTCCAGAAGTATCTGCAGATGAACTTCATTCACAACTAAAGGTTAGGCTCTGTTGGCCCACGTCTGTCCTTTACACGGCCCTGTGATTCCGCTCACCAGAGGGCGCTCTTTGTGCTTCTTTTAAACTCATATTTAACAAACACATCAGCGTCTCCAAATGCTTTATGACCTGGACGGAAGTCACTGGGAGGGCATTTCTGACCTGAACCTGAGGGTTATCAGGAAGTAAACTATAGAGCTGCACTGCCCGTCAGGGGATTGAAACCCCATCTCCCAGGTGACAGGTGGGGATACTCTCCACTATACTACGGAGGAGATGTTGCTATGTGTAGTTGTCATGTGTCTGTTACCATGCTTCCACATTGTGACATCAGGTCCAGATGTTCCCCAGCTGTCATGAAGCCACTCTTCTGTAAATCCAGCATTAGTTCAACAGGTGAGGAACACCTGTATGATGCCATCTACTCTCTGAGTTTCACTTCAACAAGTTCTGACACCAGGTAATGCAGCACTACAGTCCACCAAAGGAGGTGCTGTGGCTTAGCTGGTCAAAGTACCTGTCTAGTAAACAGGAGATCCTGGGTTCAAATCCCAGCAGTGTCTCACAACATTAATTCAGTTCAACTTTACTAATATTTCACCAAATACAACACAGTCATTTCTTGGTGTTTTTACAGGAGAAACCCAACAAGTCCACATCATCAAGCATGAGGGTGATGGTTTGGTAGAGTACTTTTAGTACCATCTACGACTTTAGTCAGTGAAAACACATGAAAGCCCGTACTGTATCATAACGTACTGGCACAAACTGAGTGGTGGAAATGATTTATTTCAAACAGGAGAAATATGAAAGAGTTGGTGAGAGGGTGAAGCTCCCAGGGAGCTGATGGGGTCAAAGATCTTGCTCTAGAGCAGAGGTCAAACTCAGTTCCTGGAGGGCCTCAGCCCTGCATGTTTTCCACGTCTCCCTGCTTCAACATGGCTGATTGCATTGAGTGGCTCCTTATCAAGCTGAATGTGGTAATAAACCATTCAGGAGTGTCAAAGAAGGGAGACATAGAAAATATGCAGCTGTGAGAAACTCATTAAGTACTATAAAGGTACAAATCCTCCAATAGCAGTTGAACCTTCAGCTTCATTTCTTCAAGGTCGGCCATGACTAATGTTTTCATTTCCTTTTGTCAGGATGTGGTCATTCCAGAAGCTCTGTCAAGGCTGTCAGGAGTCCTGATCTCCTGCCTTATTTAGGACAATCAGTTGTAGTTCAATTCCCGGATGAGTCCTTGGAGTGACCATGTCGTTCCATGATCAGTCCCCAAATAGCAGGTTGAACCCACACCAGAACGCTCCGAGGAATTTATTTCAGATTGTGTTGATGTAATAATAGAGATTAGACATAAAATGTGGTTCTGATAGGTCCAGATCGAGTCTCCTACCCCGCCTCGCTCTACTCTGGCCTCAAAACTTCATTTTATCAAGGATTTTAGAAAAACTGCTGCTTCCCAGCTCATTTCTTTGATGGATTGAAATCAAACCTTTGGGACATTTCAGTCTGGTTTCCTGCACATCATAGCTCTGACACTGTGCTGGTTAAGGTCACCAACCATCTACTACTTTCAGCCAATAATGACTTGTACTTCTTCTTAATCCTCCTTTACCATCACTCAGTATTAAATACAGTCAATCAGAAGATTTTAATTAATCCTCTGAAAAATCATGTTGGCATCACTGGTGTTGCTCTTTACTAGTTGTCCTGGTATTTATCAGACAGATCATTTTCTGTTCAGCTTGGAGAGACCTCTTCCTCTTGTGCTGCTCTTTGTTGTGGTGTCCCTCAAGGCTCTGTTTTGGGTGGCCTTAATGTTAACTTTCATTTTTATGAAGACGACACACAACTGAACTTCCCCATAAAGCCTTGCTCTACGGACTCTGCCTCTATCCTGTCCTGCCTCGCAAAAGTAAAGTTCCAAAGTCCAAAAACTTTTTACAGTTGAACGGTTTAAAACCTGAAATCATTTTGATCGCCCCCAATGGACCCAGTTCTGGTGGTTTTAACAACCTTTGCTCTAGTCTTGGTAGCTCATGGAGCAATGTTTGAAAAGAGGCCCACAATTTTGGTGTGGTGTTCGACTCCGACCTGTCCTTTGACTGTCAGGTGACTAAGGTAGTCCAATCCTGCTTTGCTCAGCTGAGACGACTAGTCAAGACCAGGTCATTCCTCTCCCCAGCAGACCTGGAGAAAGTAATACATGCCTTCATCTGGTCCAGGCTGAATTACTGTACTCCCTTTATTCTGGCATCAGTAGGCTCAATGTTCAAAGACTGCAGCTGGAGCAGAATGCTGCTACCAGGTTTTTAACAGGCACCAGGAGGAGGGACCACGTTTCACCAATCCCTTCTTCCTTTCACTGGCTGCCCGTCAGTTTTAGAAGAGATTTTAAAATGCTACTGCTTGTTTTTACAGCCTTGAAAGGTCTGACTCCTCCAGATATCAGAGGCCTGTTATGATAATAATAATTACTAGAGGTTTGTATTTCCAGAAGAAAATGCAAGTGTGAATGCTGAAGATTGAATAAAGCTGATCTCCTTTGATCTCAGCGTCTCCATGGCTCCAGTGCTGATGTCTTATCAGATCAAAGGAGATCAGTGCCTTTTGTCATGGAGATGCTCAGAACAAAGATTTCCTCCGCCTTTGATCTCCATTGATCTCCATCCGGTGCCTCTCCCATCCACTTTGCAATGAAAGGCTTGCTATTGTTCTTTTTCACAACCTTGGTGATGTTGGAGCCAAAATCCTTTGTTCACTCACCCTCATGAGGAAGGGGGGGGGGGCGAGGAGGGGGGTGAGCCACGTTTCTTTGAGAACAAAGAAACCATGTGCTCAACCCTGGAAAATTCGCCATTGATCACATGACCCCCCCCTGGGGGGCCCCCGGGTCCCCCCTCCTCTAGCTGCGGCACTGCAGCTCGACGGCAGGGGGACCCAAAATCCCGTCATCACCGGGTCACCGGCCCGGTGACGCGCAAGCCAACCCCGCGTGGATTGGCTGAACCACGGCCAACGCCGCGGGGAGCCCGGAAGACATCATAACGGTATAAATTCAGGCCCGGGAAGAGATCCAGCCTCTTCCAAAACGAAATCGCGTCAACCCAGACGCACCTTTTCGTAAGGAGACAAAGCGCCTCGTGTTAACGCACCTGGACCGGGCCTGAATTTTCTTCACCTCGCTGGACGAGCTCAAGAAAAGCGGGAATTCCCTTTATTTTTGGTTTCCCCTTCTTTTTTTTCTTCCTTTTTTTGTTTGCATCATCCGGACCCCGAGCGCGCGCTGCAACCGCACGCTCGTCTGCAGACCGACCTGAGCATCGCTTCTTCACTCCCCCCCTCATCGCAAGAAGCTGCTGATCGCCCCTCGGATCACACTACGGGTTTCCCCTCCGTAGTCCACGTCAGGTCTCTATTTTCTGGGACGCCAGAGAACCGCCCGCGGCCACAAATCGACGGATTTCACCTGGCCACGGAAGCACGTTTCCCCCTCGTCCAACCAAGTAAGGCTTAGAGTCTGGGCAGGAATTAGAATAACGTGATATTATTATTGCTGTGTGTTTATTGTTGGTACTTGTAACTTTGGGACGCCGATCCCTGTTTCTGAGTACTTTTGTGTCTACGCGTGGACGGCCATCCACGCGAATCATCGCACGCACGCGCGAGCCTCCTCATCCTCAGCTCACGCTTCTGCTCCCAGAGTCCATATCTGCCTGAACAGCCGTTTTTGGACTCTGTACGTGTAAGCTGAGGCGGTCGCGTCAGTGTACACAGTCAGACACCCCCTCCTCTCTCCTCTCTCTCTCTCCTCTTCTCCTCTGTTTCCCTGTTCACTAACCAGCGCACGGTACGGCCGCCGCTGCCTCCAAGCGCCTCCTTTCAGTGCGTCCCTGGGACCGTGTGTAGTTCACTGCGGCTCGGATTTCTCGGCCACAAGGAATCCGGCGCGCTCCCGACGGCTACGGCCCGTGCGGAGCTCAGTGACGTCACGCTATCCCAGGCAGAGCACGCCGAGCGCCTCTGGTGACCGGGTGGGTAATCACATCGATTTCCTCGCCGGGTCGCCGAGCCGTTTGGCGCCCTCTGGTAGTCGCGTGGGTAATTGCAACCGCTCGTACCGCCATCTGGTGGTTGCATTAAGTCATCACAACTGCCCCGCGCGCCGACGCGCACCTAGTGGCCAGATCGGGTGATTACACCGGACCGCCGACGTCTACCTCCCTCTGGTGGACGTTCGTGGTCATTACCCTCTCACCAAGTCACGCCCCTTTCGCTCCACAAACCCGCACACACACACACACACATCGCTCCCCACACTCGAACACACACACACCCACTCACACACATCGCTCCCCCACACTCGAACACACACACACACACACACACACACTCACACACACACACACACACTTTATTAGCTGGCTTTGTTTTGTATTGTGTTGTTTTATGAGATCTTGCTTGATGTTTATTGATTAGATGTGATTCATAGATTGATGATTTAGGAATAGACGTTTGTTAATAAACACTTAATAGTTGAATTGAACGATTCTTGGTGGTTTTTGTGTGCTTTTCAGCGACAACTGCTGGTTGTAACAGTCAGTGCTCGGATTTACAGCCTTCCTTTCCTGCTTCAGTTAAATTGCGATTATCATTTCAATCAGAAATAATAATTTAAACATTTTAATTGAACTTTCTTTTTTAAGACTGATGTTTCGTTTAAGACCCTAACTTCAGCTGGTGCCCCGACTTTGATTAAGTAACGGTAATATTCAATTGATTAATAGTTTGAATGGTTTAAATCAATTTCAATGATTTTAACGCTTTGGGTAATTTAACACACCTAGGAGGCGTTGGCGAATGAATGCAGGTTTTCCACGGGAATAACCCGCATTGCTTTTAAATAATTTTAAGTGTTTCATCGCATTTTCTGTGGTTAATTACCCGCACTATTATTGATTGATCTGTTACCCAGTTAACCTAATCACAACTTGAATTGTCTCTAAGCTATTGTTCATTTATTTTTGTTGCAGATAGATAATTTGTATGCTTTATTAATTAATAAATTAGTCAATTTATTCAATTAATACTCAAGAGTGCTTTTAATCATTTTTAAGTGGTTTTCGTGCATCTCAGCATCCAATTATCCAGTATTATTAATTCATAAAGCGCAAGTTTATCCAATTAATAATCCTAACTGCATTTAATTCAATTTCAATGGTTTAGCTCATTCAAATAACTCATTGTATTTAATTAGTAAACCCCGACTTTACTTAATTAATTCCAACTCCTCCTTGATTACTCCCGATTGTTATTAGATAAATAACCAAACTTGTTTGATTAACAATCCATTCTAAATTACTTGCAGATCACCTTCGGTGGTCCACTCCACCGAAGTAATTCAGCCTCCCCTCAGTTATTGACTTACAAATCGCAGGTTTGTTTCATTGATAACTTGAATCATAGGTTGCTCTCCGTAATTTAATCATCACTCGTAATCAAGTACCGTTGTTCATTGATAGGTCAATAGCCATTTGTGACGCCTTCGCAGCTTGAGCTTTTCCCCGGTTACTCCAGCGAGTCGCCTCCTGTGGGTCCACAGGCGCTTCGGTAGGTCACGCCACTGACCCGCAGTTGTCAACAAAGGAGTGACCCGTCACGCCTGTTGACCGGTCGTGCCACTGGTGGACCGCCTTCGCGATTGGACCCCGTGGAGGTTCCTCCCGTCAGGCGACCCTTTTTAGCTCAAAGCTGTTGGCCGATAACTGACTATTTACTCCAATCAACCTTTATAGCTTTGCATAACTTACACTTGGTACATTACCTTAGTAATCTATTACTCCAGTAATCCATTACTTTGGTGGCCTACCGCTAGTGATCAGTAATTGTCAACCCGTAAATAACAATTTACTTCTGTTTGGCGATTCGTTTATATGTAAATTACCTCTGACAGGGTAGAACCTTCCGGTAGCCTACCACTAGGGTAATTTGCATATTCTGATCACACGCTGACCCCAACATAATGGTGCCCCGTGTGAGGCTGTTGTAAACCAGCATTGTTACGAATAACTGCACAAAATAATCCTGAATCGTTCACTTAAGGTGTAGCCGTTAACTTTATTCTCCCAGAATTGGTTTTCAAGATACACTTTTTCAGCACTGTCGAACAAAGTCACTTGTGGTGTGAAATCAGTTGTGAAGTGGTTAGTGCCTTGCTTTCCCTGCATTCTACGCATGATTAACACGCTGTGTTAAGATTTCTGACTACGATTAATAGACACTAACAATATTGCTCGCCAAGGTGTTAGACGCATCTGACTAACTTGGATAGGGTGCAGCTCGAGCAATTAACGAAACCGAGAGGTTTGTAAGACACAGGTACAGCCGTTACCTGTGCAGTAGCAAAGCTAATTTGCCGTTAACCACAGCTAACGTTGTTGACTTCGGGCGTAAATCTCAACCACTCAATGGAGGGTAAGAGTTCCCGGGCACAGGGAGCCGAGGCTCCGCCGGTGCTAACTGAGCCGGCCATACGAGACGTGGTGTCCCACCTCGTCCGTCTCTCCTTGGAGGAGAAAGCAAATCTCGAACGCTACAGCGTTGAGATTTGCGAAGAAAAGATCCGAGAGCTGGTAAGTTTTGTCAACAACCCAGGGGACAAGCCGGCACGTACAGTGCCGGACGTCCTGGGCCAGATCAGCCTGCTCTACCAGCGTAGAGCAGAGCTACAGTCAAAGGAGGCGGAGGAGCGTACGGATCGGCTGCGTCTGGACAACCAGAGGCTATCCAAGGACAACGCTCGCCTCCGACAGGAGCTGGACGCCTCCAAGGACGAGGATCAGCCTTCAGAGCCCGAGAAGCAACGGGCTCTGCCTCCTCATAAGGAGACGAAGGTCGATGAGTGCACACTAGAGAGTGAGCCTCAGATCCAGGAGTTAAAGGAAAACCTAGAAGAAGCTCAGTCGCTAATCGCGATGGGCATGGAGAGGGAAGAAAATCTCCGACACCAGCTTTACACTGCCACCCTAGGTGCGCAACGTGACCCTAATTGGGGTCGTCGTAATCTGGCTTCGCCAGAGAGGTCTGGCACTATCGACTCCTCATGCGCCACAACGCAGAGGTATGACGCCTCATATAGCTTAGATGGTGATTCTTTTCAGCCCACGCGCAGCCGCAGCACGGTGCGCTTCGACGACTCCGCCACTCCTTCCCATCTGCAGCCCCCACGCGACGCTAGCAGTCGGGAGCAGGGGTCCAGGAGGGTGCCTCTACACCCCAGTAGACCTCCCTTGTATGGCCCTAGCGGCCCCGACCCGCGTCAGACAGCAGTCCACGGGGAACTGTCGTCAGAGGACTCTGACGGCCCCAGTCCCGTGAGGGGGTGGGATGTCCGGACCCGCCAGCTCGAATCCCTCGCAAAGGACATCGAACGCTTTGACCCGAGCAACAAGGACGCGAGTATCGAGGACTACCTCCGTGAGGTTGAACGCTGCCTCCTCGACATCGCACGTCCTCCCATGCGGGAGAAGCTAAAGCTTCTCTGGAAAACAACGTCCAGAACAGTCCATGTTTTCATGGAATCCCTGCCGCCAGACACCCGAGACCGGTACTCCACCCTCTGCCAGGCTCTCCGGGAAGAGTATTCATTGTACAATGACCCTGCTTCGGCAACGTTTGGTGCATTCGCGATCACCCAACGGAAGTCTGAACCTCCAAAGGAGTATTACAGGCGCCTACGAGTGGCCTACTTCCAAGGCCGCAATGCACCGGGGTTGGAGGAAGATCACGCCTTCAAGTCTCTGTTTGTCAACAACCTCCACGACAGTGGGAGGTTCGATGTGGCTCTATTTTGCAGGACCGCCAAACCCACCATGAAGGAACTGCGCCAGCACGCGCAGATGGTGTGGGAATTGCGTCAATGCCCGGGTAAGAAGCCTGACATTGACCAGAGGGTCCTGGAAATGGAGCCAAGGGAAAACACGGATTTGAGGCTTGAGGGCGATGAGTTGCCGACACCCAGAACGAATGCTGGAGGAGGGTCTGGTACACCCTCTCCGTCTGAGCAGAAAGGCGCACAACCAAATCAAAAGGGGGGACAACAGAGCCAGAAGGGTATTCCACCGAATCAAAAGGGTGGAAAATGGGCCAGGTCAGAACAAAACTTCCAACCGAAGAAAGGGCCCGACCCGAATTCAAAGTGGAAAATGAAAGGTTCGGAAAGGGACCACGGTCGCTACAGAGCTGACCAGTTAAAGACTGAGCTACAGCAGTGGGTTCAAACCTGCATCAAAGAGGCTGTACAGAACTTGGACCTGTCCAACCAAAGGGGGCGCCACCCCCCCTCAAGGGGACGGGGACGTAGGCCCCCTCCCTCCTGACTAGAGCGGCGGCCCCGACCCACCACAAACAAGGTTTACCTTGTCGGGTGGGGGGGAGAAACAGGTGAGGCGGGAGAACGTTCAAGAACGACAGCTTCCCAGTCCACCGATTTGCCGTTCCTGACTTTCTTAGGCAATCTCGTGCACCGAGAGAACGCCAACCGCATCTACACATCCGTGGTGGTGGGAGGATGTGTAAACGCCCTCGCGCTGTTAGATTCCGGGTCCGAAATAAGCCTAATGTGTTCAGCCACCTTCGCCGAGCTTGCGAGAGCTCTGCTGTCTCTTGGAAAGCCACTGCAGGTCGAAGCTTGCAGCATTAACATCAGAAGCTTCACTCAGGACACTTCACCCATCACCCAACGCGTCTGGGTGGATGTCACTTTCCAAGAGATGTCTTTGGTGCATCCCATCTATGTCACCACGCTGGACACAGAACCATTACTCATTGGCCAAGATCTCCTTAACCGATTAGCCCCACTGATCGATTGCCGTCGCGGGTACCTTTGGGCCCAAGTACGCAACCCGACTCGAATCGGTCCAGACATGGACCCTCCCTCTTCTGACAGCATGAACGCTGCCATCGAGTCCAGAAGTTCTAATCCCATGTGTACGCCTTCCAAAGAATCTGGCTCAAACACCCCTCTTGTCATGCTCCCTGACGGCCAGCAGTCGCGGCAGTCTAGGAGCTATCAGTCTCTGAGAGAGCATCCATCATTCCTATGCGCACTGGCGAACGATGGATCTCCACTATACAATCCCCACATCGTGGGGGGGGTACACCTGAATGGGACCTTGGTCCCAGAGACACTCTTGGCTCTGTGGTCAGAGAAATCTGCCATTGATGCCGATCTTCTAAAGGATCTGTGCCAACACAACGCACTCCTTGTCCAAGTGCAGCACAGCCATCGCCTGCTTGCTGCAGGGTCGCCGCAGACACTAATCAAAGCAACTGGTGTATGTGCCCTCTCCGTGCAGATAGGGCAGAAGAAAGCCATGCACTATATGAGTGTCGTCCCGCAGCTCCGCCCTCCTTGTCACATAGGAGCGGATCTCCTTGTCAGGCTTGGAGTCCAGCTGGACGCCGTGAACCAGGTTTTGTGGTCACTGGCGAGCGCGGACACGCAGCATCTGACGACCGAGCCGGAGCAAATGGCATCCGGTCAGACGATCCCGCAGGCGTGTCACGCTGCTAGTGAGTTGGAAGCCACAATTCCAGCACGGACAGCCGGGTTCCCAATCCGTCTCGCACTGCTCAAGGGGCAGAGGATGCTTGGCCCACAAGCATTCTTTCAACCCTTACCGTGCTTTTCTGACCTTTGCCTGACAATTTGTGGCACACCCCTTCTAGAGCTAACCAACCGCTCAGCCTACCTGCTAGTCCAGAACCTGACCCACAATCCGGTTCAGGTGAATGCGGGAAAACCACTAGGCGTCTTGGTCGACAGCTCATTTCACGACTTCGAGCTCAGGGTGCCCGTCATTGGCGACCTACCTCCATCCCTCATCAGGGACGAGACACTCGACAAGGTGTTGTACACGTTCCCCACCCGCATGATCACCATTGCTCGTCACGAAGCCCTCGCACAGGAGGCAATCTGTGGTTCAACCCTCAGCACCGAAGGTGACATGATAGTGTACGCGCTGGCGACTCAACCAGAAAGTGCTGAGAACCCCGGTGGGCAGCCAGGGTCTGCACCGGAGGAACCGTACTCTGGTTTTGAGTCAGAGATTGAGCAGCAACTTGAAAAAGCAGATGCTCTCACGACACGGGAACAACGAGAAGCACTCAGAAATGTTTTCCGCGAATTTCAAGCGATCTTTGCTAGGGATGCACATGATTGTGGGGTTACAGACCTTCACCTAGTGCGCATTCCTACCGACCCAATGGCGCCACCATCCTTCGTACGCCAGTACAGAATCCCGCTGGCTGCCTATGAATCCATCCAGGAGATCCTTGACAAACTGCGAGAGAAGAACATTATCCGAGAGTGCAACTCGACGTACAACTCGCCAATCTGGCCAGTATTAAAACCCACTGGTAAATGGCGGCTTACCATCGACTATCGCCCGCTGAACAAACAGGTTCCTCTTTCTCGCTGGCCCATGATCCACCTGGATCAGGAGCTGGCCAAAGTAAAAGGTGCTCGTTTCTTTTCCACAGTCGACGTGGCAAATGGATTTTGGACCATGAAAGTGGATCCATCTGACCAGTACAAACTTGCTTTTTCCTTTGGCAACCGCCAGTACACCTGGAACCGGTGCCCATTCGGCTACTCAAACTCACCATCTGAGTTCAACATCTTCCTCCACAAAGCGATGAGTGACGCCGCCGCCCGAGGCAACCTCATCTATGTGGATGACATCCTCATGAGAAGCTGCACCTTTGAGGAGCATTTAGCCGAGATAAGACACGTCTTGAACCAGCTCCTGGCGGCAGGCGCCAAACTGGCACTTCGCAAAGGTCAGTGGTGCCGTACCAGGGTTGAATACGTGGGGTTAACAGTTGGCGCTGACGGAATCGAACCCCAAGCGGGGAGGATTCGCGCCATCCAAGACATCAAAGCCCCAACTAATGTGTCAGAACTGAGGAGCTTTCTTGGGGTCTGCAACTACTCCCGTCAATTCATCGAGGATTATGCGGACATTGCCAGACCCCTCACAGAACTCCTCCGCAAAGACAAGGCCTTTGAGTGGGGAGCCCCCCAAGAACAATCCTTCCGCCTCATGAAGGAGAAACTCTGCGTGGCACCCTGTCTGGCGTACCCAGATAAGGACAAAGAGTTCCTCCTTGAGGCAGGGTTCTCTGCTCAATGCCTGAGCGCGGCTCTGGCACAGAAGTACGACACAGACAAGAGAGTCGTGGCCTACGCCAGCCGACCTCTTAGCAGTGTAGAGATTAAGTTCTCCGACTGTGAGAAATCTCTCCTCGCCACCGTCTGGGCTGTGGAGCACTTCCGCAGCTACATTGGGGGTCAGAAGGTGACAATCGAAACCTGCCATCAACCAGTCTCTTTCCTGAACAGCCAACGTCTCAGGGAAGGACGCGTGTCCAACAGCCGCATCGCGGCCTGGATGATGGCACTCCAAGGTTATGACATCGAGGTTAAATACGCACAAAACCACAAAATGGCTTTGGGCCAAGGTCTGGCTGCGTGCCAACATTGTGACTGTGAGGGACAGTCCAACATCCAACCTCTCCTGGTCAAGACACAGACCCTCCCTTCCAATCATCATTACCATGATGAAAACATCTGTGACGGCATGCCGAAAGTCTATGTCGATGGTTGCTCTTTCCACCACGACAGCCAAATGAGGGCAGGCGTGGGCATTGTTTGGGTCGGCAGAAGCGAGGTGCCTGATCACTTCCAGCTGGGTCCGAAAACCAGTCAGTACGCCGAAATCGCAGCAGTGGTCATCGCCCTCCAGCAAGCAGCTGGGCAATCCATCAGACAACTGGTGATTTGTTCTGATTCGAACTATGCCCGCCATAGCTTCATTTCGCACTTCCCCACGTGGAAAGCGAATGGCATGAAGAATGCCCGGAACAAAGACGTCAAACACGCCGAGCTGTTTTTGACATGTGACCAGCTCGTCACTGACAAGGGAATGACTGTGTACTGGAAAAAGGTCAAGGGTCATTCCCAAGTTGAAGGACCCGACAAAGCTGGGAATGATGAGGCTGATCGCTTAGCCAAGCTGGGGGCAGAACAGGGTAGGCCTTGGGAATTCCGACACGAGTGGCTCCCTCCTCAACCGTGTGGGGTCAACGCTATCACCCGCAGGCAAGCGCGAGAGAGGCAAGAGGGTGCCGACGCTGACGCACAGACACTTCACCTCGGACGCAAGCCAAGTGATGCAGACCTGATCGCGATGCAGGAACAAGACCCCGTGCTCGTGATTGTCCGACAGCTGGTGGAGGACCTGTACACGGACGGGACCCCACAAGCTCCAGCGGGCAGCCCAACCGAACTGAAAGCCTTCTTCCGCGAGCTGCCACACCTGACGCTAGAGAAGGGCTTGTTGGTTCACACTAAAGGCCAGGGTCCCACCCGTTGGGTGGTTCCCACCGACCACAGGGGAATCATACTCACTGTAAACTTGCATTCTGCTTTAATCAATAACACCTTGCATGCCTTAACAACCTTGTCAAGTATCGTCAGTGAGGACATAACGTATGTGCGAATAGTCAGGGATCTTATGCAAGATCTCCTTAGAGAAGTCAGTTCCTCCGTGAGTAGCCTCAGTACCGGGAAGATCCCCACGTACTTAGTTCCACTAACACTGGTTGAACAGATTCTCAAGACCACTACCACCACTGTTGTACAACCTTCACAGGTACATCTGGCATATAGTCTCGGCAGTGCTATTCCGATCTCTGTGAACCCACAGAACCTAGAGTTAGGATTTATCCTAAACCTACCAATCATTGAAAAGCAGAATGTGTACCGTTTAAAAACCGTATTGAATGTGGGATTCTGGGAGGGTAACACACACGTACACCTCCGAACGCCACCCACACTCGCCTACCACGACGACAACCCCTCACTCTACCTGGTCCCCAATCTCAGCATGTGCACAAACACCAAAGACATTCACTGGATCTGTCCCAGCAACCCTTTCATTAGAGATGTCACCAACTATCTATGTGGGCTGAGGGCAGACGCCCCGGAGCAGAAATGTCAAGGTAGTTTGTCCATCAAAGATGAAGGAACCGAGACCAGAGTAGAGAGAGCAGGTAGTCGATGGCTCGTCAACACACCTCATTCTGAAGCGACCATGTCCTACGACCGCCATGATATAGCCACCAAGCTCACCCTGCCCAATCAAACAATATTCCTCAATGTCCCACCAGGGGCTACAGTACACATTGACGACATAATCCTCCATCATCTCGATGCCGACCGACACGAGGTGGAGATTGAGATGATGGATGCATTCGTCGGGCACAATTTCACAATTGATGCCACCCTCCAAAGCCAGCTTCTGGCTGAGGGAACCAAATTGATTAAATTCAATTTAAAGCCCACAGGGCTCTCAGCCACTTTCCCTAGGCGGGCAGGTGGACACCCATACCAAGACCATCCCATCAGCATGGCAGCGCTCGGAATGTTGCTCAGTGGCTGGATCATCACGGCCGTAGTGGCGTACGCGATGTACAAGTACATCCAGAAACTACAGGCCCGACTGGATTCCCTGACCCTGGTCTCGCCACGTTTTGTGGGCCCATCCACAAACACACAATAGGCCAGCCCTCACCCAACCAAGAGGTGAAGGCACGGCCTACTAACCCTTTTCCTAACCACCCGTTCCCTTCCTATTTCTCACTCTCCTGTCCCTTTCCTACCTCTTTCATGTTCACTGGTGACGACCCTTAAGAAATGAAATGTATGTGTGCTTAGATAGTTAGAATAGAAATAGTAAGTCTGCCCAGACTAGCCTTAGCCTGCCCAGACTAGCCCAGCCTGCTCAGGAAATAACCTCACATGTGAACTGGTGGACAGAGAAGGACAGTATGTTTCACAGGACATGGGGACGTTCACAGATTCTATGGATTGTTCGGCCCAGGTTTGCTCCAAAGACTGTGACCTGCATCCCACTCTTCGGAACAAAGGGGGGATGTTGGAGCCAAAATCCTTTGTTCACTCACCCTCATGAGGAAGGGGGGGGGGGGCGAGGAGGGGGGTGAGCCACGTTTCTTTGAGAACAAAGAAACCATGTGCTCAACCCTGGAAAATTCGCCATTGATCACATGACCCCCCCCTGGGGGGCCCCCGGGTCCCCCCTCCTCTAGCTGCGGCACTGCAGCTCGACGGCAGGGGGACCCAAAATCCCGTCATCACCGGGTCACCGGCCCGGTGACGCGCAAGCCAACCCCGCGTGGATTGGCTGAACCACGGCCAACGCCGCGGGGAGCCCGGAAGACATCATAACGGTATAAATTCAGGCCCGGGAAGAGATCCAGCCTCTTCCAAAACGAAATCGCGTCAACCCAGACGCACCTTTTCGTAAGGAGACAAAGCGCCTCGTGTTAACGCACCTGGACCGGGCCTGAATTTTCTTCACCTCGCTGGACGAGCTCAAGAAAAGCGGGAATTCCCTTTATTTTTGGTTTCCCCTTCTTTTTTTTCTTCCTTTTTTTGTTTGCATCATCCGGACCCCGAGCGCGCGCTGCAACCGCACGCTCGTCTGCAGACCGACCTGAGCATCGCTTCTTCACTCCCCCCCTCATCGCAAGAAGCTGCTGATCGCCCCTCGGATCACACTACGGGTTTCCCCTCCGTAGTCCACGTCAGGTCTCTATTTTCTGGGACGCCAGAGAACCGCCCGCGGCCACAAATCGACGGATTTCACCTGGCCACGGAAGCACGTTTCCCCCTCGTCCAACCAAGTAAGGCTTAGAGTCTGGGCAGGAATTAGAATAACGTGATATTATTATTGCTGTGTGTTTATTGTTGGTACTTGTAACTTTGGGACGCCGATCCCTGTTTCTGAGTACTTTTGTGTCTACGCGTGGACGGCCATCCACGCGAATCATCGCACGCACGCGCGAGCCTCCTCATCCTCAGCTCACGCTTCTGCTCCCAGAGTCCATATCTGCCTGAACAGCCGTTTTTGGACTCTGTACGTGTAAGCTGAGGCGGTCGCGTCAGTGTACACAGTCAGACACCCCCTCCTCTCTCCTCTCTCTCTCTCCTCTTCTCCTCTGTTTCCCTGTTCACTAACCAGCGCACGGTACGGCCGCCGCTGCCTCCAAGCGCCTCCTTTCAGTGCGTCCCTGGGACCGTGTGTAGTTCACTGCGGCTCGGATTTCTCGGCCACAAGGAATCCGGCGCGCTCCCGACGGCTACGGCCCGTGCGGAGCTCAGTGACGTCACGCTATCCCAGGCAGAGCACGCCGAGCGCCTCTGGTGACCGGGTGGGTAATCACATCGATTTCCTCGCCGGGTCGCCGAGCCGTTTGGCGCCCTCTGGTAGTCGCGTGGGTAATTGCAACCGCTCGTACCGCCATCTGGTGGTTGCATTAAGTCATCACAACTGCCCCGCGCGCCGACGCGCACCTAGTGGCCAGATCGGGTGATTACACCGGACCGCCGACGTCTACCTCCCTCTGGTGGACGTTCGTGGTCATTACCCTCTCACCAAGTCACGCCCCTTTCGCTCCACAAACCCGCACACACACACACACACATCGCTCCCCACACTCGAACACACACACACCCACTCACACACATCGCTCCCCCACACTCGAACACACACACACACACACACACACACTCACACACACACACACACACTTTATTAGCTGGCTTTGTTTTGTATTGTGTTGTTTTATGAGATCTTGCTTGATGTTTATTGATTAGATGTGATTCATAGATTGATGATTTAGGAATAGACGTTTGTTAATAAACACTTAATAGTTGAATTGAACGATTCTTGGTGGTTTTTGTGTGCTTTTCAGCGACAACTGCTGGTTGTAACAGTCAGTGCTCGGATTTACAGCCTTCCTTTCCTGCTTCAGTTAAATTGCGATTATCATTTCAATCAGAAATAATAATTTAAACATTTTAATTGAACTTTCTTTTTTAAGACTGATGTTTCGTTTAAGACCCTAACTTCAGCTGGTGCCCCGACTTTGATTAAGTAACGGTAATATTCAATTGATTAATAGTTTGAATGGTTTAAATCAATTTCAATGATTTTAACGCTTTGGGTAATTTAACACACCTAGGAGGCGTTGGCGAATGAATGCAGGTTTTCCACGGGAATAACCCGCATTGCTTTTAAATAATTTTAAGTGTTTCATCGCATTTTCTGTGGTTAATTACCCGCACTATTATTGATTGATCTGTTACCCAGTTAACCTAATCACAACTTGAATTGTCTCTAAGCTATTGTTCATTTATTTTTGTTGCAGATAGATAATTTGTATGCTTTATTAATTAATAAATTAGTCAATTTATTCAATTAATACTCAAGAGTGCTTTTAATCATTTTTAAGTGGTTTTCGTGCATCTCAGCATCCAATTATCCAGTATTATTAATTCATAAAGCGCAAGTTTATCCAATTAATAATCCTAACTGCATTTAATTCAATTTCAATGGTTTAGCTCATTCAAATAACTCATTGTATTTAATTAGTAAACCCCGACTTTACTTAATTAATTCCAACTCCTCCTTGATTACTCCCGATTGTTATTAGATAAATAACCAAACTTGTTTGATTAACAATCCATTCTAAATTACTTGCAGATCACCTTCGGTGGTCCACTCCACCGAAGTAATTCAGCCTCCCCTCAGTTATTGACTTACAAATCGCAGGTTTGTTTCATTGATAACTTGAATCATAGGTTGCTCTCCGTAATTTAATCATCACTCGTAATCAAGTACCGTTGTTCATTGATAGGTCAATAGCCATTTGTGACGCCTTCGCAGCTTGAGCTTTTCCCCGGTTACTCCAGCGAGTCGCCTCCTGTGGGTCCACAGGCGCTTCGGTAGGTCACGCCACTGACCCGCAGTTGTCAACAAAGGAGTGACCCGTCACGCCTGTTGACCGGTCGTGCCACTGGTGGACCGCCTTCGCGATTGGACCCCGTGGAGGTTCCTCCCGTCAGGCGACCCTTTTTAGCTCAAAGCTGTTGGCCGATAACTGACTATTTACTCCAATCAACCTTTATAGCTTTGCATAACTTACACTTGGTACATTACCTTAGTAATCTATTACTCCAGTAATCCATTACTTTGGTGGCCTACCGCTAGTGATCAGTAATTGTCAACCCGTAAATAACAATTTACTTCTGTTTGGCGATTCGTTTATATGTAAATTACCTCTGACAGGGTAGAACCTTCCGGTAGCCTACCACTAGGGTAATTTGCATATTCTGATCACACGCTGACCCCAACAGTGATGACGTCATCATTAGATTCAGGTATGCTGAAGCAGGCAGAGAACTTAAACATGCAAGACACCGGCACTCTAGGACGCAGTTTGGACACCCTGATGGAGACCATCAAGAGACAGGTTAATTTTATCCTACTGATGGTGTGTTACTGCAATAGTCATCTTGCTCTGTTTCAAGTATGATTCTCACTTATGAATGAGACGAAGCAGACAGTGATCCTGACCACCAAGGTGCAGAAGTGGAGACTCTTCTTGCTCACTGTTTTGAAACTCAACAGATTGTAGTCCATTGTTCCTTCCTGAAGATGCTGAAAAGCTCGGCTCTGGATTTGAAAACAATCAAGAAACATCTGAGCAGACTGCTGGCTGTATTGCATCATATTTTCTCACTGCCTGATTGGCTGCAGGTGAGAAGTTTTGCTTCAGGAAAACCAGTTTTCTCTCCATTTGAAGCTGGAATGAAGAACTGCTTGGTTTTACAGCAAACCTGAGCAGGGATTTTAATGGTGGAAGCTCAGATTAAAGAGCATTCATTGATAACGATCATGACTTTTCAAAGCTTAGTTAAGCCGTGGTTCTACCAAGTCGTACGTTCCAGAGCGGACCAGGACGGTAAGGTAAAGCAAAGCTCATCCGGACCCAACTGTGTTGTTTGGTCCACCACAGAAAGTCTAGTTAAAATGTAGGCGGGTTGTTAACGACACAGATGCTACTGGTACAGAATGAGAGTCTGACTGCTTTCAAAAGGTCCAGTGATCATACAAGAGTGTCAGTCACTCTGATACTTTCTCATGGTTCTATTGACAATGAGAAGCAACAACACAACACTACTGCTTGGACATGTTTACTGGATCACATCATGGATGGATGGATGGATGGACGGATGGATGGATGGATGGACGGATGGATGGATGGATGGACGGATGGATGGATGGATGGATGGATGGATGGATGGATGGATGGATGGATGGATGGATGGAATATACAGAAACTTTACATGGATCCATCCATCCTCCAGTGTGTGTGTGTGTGGCTATTTTTCCACAATCATTTATTTGTACCCTAAATTGAGCTGGGTTTTTTCCAATGGAAGTTGAATTGTAATATTTTAATGTTTAAAATACATCCATCTTTACAAACATGTTGGTGAAGAAATTGTTTGTTAATGATTTAGTTGGCAGGTTAGTGAAATATCTCCTAAAATGTTCTGACTCCAACCATGAAATTCTCACTCACAGACAACACTTCCATAAATCCTCCCCTCCAGCAAGCAGCCACACACCACAATCCAAAGTGTCCTGGTGAGAGAGGGACAGTGTCCTGGTGAGAGAGGGACACATGCTGCTCAGGGCTTGTCCTCCTTGTCTTACATCAACTGATTCAGTTCAATAGAAACCACCAGGACAGGTGGAGAAAACAGGGTGGAGCTCTTTAGTTGTGTGGGTTTGATGTTGTTTGGGCTGGAAACAGTGATTCACATCTGGCAACCCTGTTGCTGAGCAGCGTTCCATGTGTAAACAGCTGCTCTGTGGGACTTCACCTTGTCTTCTGCGCTCTGGGGCCTGAAAACCTCTAGTCTGATCAGGTTCACATGGTCACATTGGAAATGATCCAGCAAAACAAGGATCCTGTTAAGAAATGAGAATTGATGATGAAAACCTGCAGTGTGAACAAAGTGGAACTCACTATTAATCTACTTGCTGCTGTTGATGTCAGACATAAAGCTTGGAGATGCTGGGGATTGAACCCAGGACCTCATACATGCAAAGCATGCGCTCTACCACTGAGATACATCCCCTGTCTTTTACTTTGTATGTAAACGTATGTGAATGTAGAACTGGACCACATCCTGTAGACCTGGACCTGATGACCTGGAGGAGATGAACAGGAGCTCATCAACTAGTTCATCAATACATTTGTTGGGCCCATTGAAAGTGTTTTCCAACTTTAAGAAGAGAAGGACAAACTTGTCCTTTATGTCTTGAGACAACTCCTGAGGTTCCTCATCCAGAGGCTCCAGATGATCTGCAGAGGTCTCACCCTCTAGAGTGGGCTGGGCTGCTGATTGAACATTTCACTTTTAAAATCCTCAGGGGATGTGCAGCATGTTTTCTGGGTCTATGAGGAGCAAAAGTGGAATAATTGTTTGTCCTGAAGCTGCAGTTTCTGAAGACACATGCAACGACTTTGAACTTCCTGAAGTGGTGCCAAGATGCTGAAAATACTGCTTCTCTGAAGTAAAAACACTAGAATGGCACAAGAGAGCAGTAAATGACAGAAGTTCCCTTTGTGTCACCAACTCTCCAAGCTGTGGGGACAAATGGGTCTGAAGGGAGGTGGAGGTTTTGAATGAAGAAGAGCAATCAGTGTGAAGACGAGGGAGGGACAGACTGCAGCCACCATGTCCATGTTGAAGCCTGGAGTGTTTTAACAATCCTGTCTGCTGCTCTGACTCCAAACTACACCTCTTCCTCCTCCACCTCATGCTGAAGCCTGTAAAATCAATCCAACATGTCATCACTAAGGTAGTTGGTGTCACTGAAAGTTTCTGTCACTTTCATCTTCAACAAGACTCCTTTGATCTTACCTTGATCAGCTGTTGAGACCAAATTCCCGAGTCCCCGTCCTTCAGTATTCTGTGAAATCTACAGTGAAATGATATGAAATGTGAAAAGCAGACAGAATGTAAAAGTGAAGAAGACTGTATTCAAGGCTTTTAGTCTTGATGGTCGATGTCATCCCCACACAAATGACGGCACAGAAGCAAAACCAACCTTAAACACAGAGACACACAGTAAGAGTTGTTGTGTTGATGTAATCTAAGAAGTAAAGCTGAGCTCTGGAATCCTGCAATCTCAGAAACATTATCATGGAGCTTCTGCTGGAAAATCCTAGATTGTGTCATCCAAGTATTAATATTCCAGAGTGCAGTGAGAAGCTGAACACCACACTGGAATCTGATTACATGAGCATTAGTCTGAACTACAAAACTCAACTTTGGTGTTTCCTTCAAAACCAAAACACTCAGAAATAAACAATTTTTTTTATTACTGATAATGACTCATCTGAGTTTTAAAAACTAACCAACACAAAACTACAACTTTCAAAATACCAACTTCAGGTTTCATTGTTTTTGGTTTTTCTGACTGACTGGACATTGTATAGGGAATCAATTATCCAACTATTTTAATGAGCAATAATGAACTAAAATCAACAAAAGGTCAAAGGTCAGATTACAGATTGAAATCACACATATCACAATGAAAAGATCCTAATATTGTAATGTTGCCTTCACAGTCAGACGTCTTTGTTGGTGCAAGTTGCTTCTATTGCTCTGAGAGGATCCAGCTGCTTGGACTCTTCCACTGCTGTGGAAAGTCTTTTATGCTTGTTATTTTAATGTGAAAATATTGAAGTTACAGTGTCACTTCCTTTCTGAGCTTCTCCTCAGTACTCTGAGCACATTGTACAGAATGATACCATTGGTGTGTGTGCTTGAGCCAAAGTAAGTGACAATCTGTGTAAATGTGTAAATATTGCTTCATGACTGCCGAGGCATTTTTTTAGTTAAACCCTCTTTGCCCATCCTGAGTTTATTTTGAAGTTTGAGAATATTTCATAAGTTAATTAGGCTCATGTGACGGTGTCATTAGTTAGTGTAAACCCTTTGTAATGTCTTTCAAGGTGTATTGCTGAGTACTTGAGGTCTGTTTTCACATTGTTATGTGTAGTTTAGTCTCCATATGTGCTGCATGCCCTTGTTTCAACTAATAGTTCATGCTGTCTTCATGTGATGTTAAAAAAGATGCAGTTGCAGTCTGCGCCCACTAGAGGGAAACACAGACCACCAAATCTGTTTAAAATCCTTAATTTCATTACAGCCTGATTATTCAGACTTTGTTCAAATTATTACCTTTTAGGGTTATTTTGACCAAACCATTATACTTTAAGTAAGAATTGACAATGATTAATGTTGGATTATATAACTTTATTTCTTTGTACAATATTTCAATATTATTCTATATTTGTTTGTTTCCTTTGTAGACCACACACACACACACACACACACACACACACACACACACACACACACACACACACACACACACACACACACACACACACACACACACACACACACACACACACGCGCGCGCTTTCATCACGTTCATCCTGTCATTCCAACTTCATTATTAAAGTACCCTGGAAAGGTCTCTCCGTGCCCTTCTCTCTGACCGGAGCTCTGTGGAAGGTTGCTATCAGACCAAACATCCCTTCAGAGTGTCCCATTCTATCACAATGGAGGACATTGATAATAGAGGACAGATGCTGCAACGTTTTCATTTTTAAGTTCAGACGCTGTTTTTGTGTTTTTCATCAAACCTCCATCCACTTTGAATGAAGAGTTGAATGATATCCATAAGCTCATCTAAATGCTAACTGGATAGACCAGGTAGCTACAACACTGAGCAGGGAGTGTCTCCATGGTAACAGAAACTGATCTCCTTTGTTCTCCTTTGATCTCCATGAGGTGCCTCTCTCATCTGCTGAATTTAATCCACAGGTGGTAATGAGACATTGATGGACTCTGCCGCTCTCTGATTATGTAACCGTTCTTTACACGGCCCTGTGATTCCGCTCACCAGAGGCTCCACATTGTGACATCACAGTGATGTCACAATGTGGAGTCTTTGTGACATCAGATCCAGATGTTCCCCAGCTGTCATGAAGCCACTCTTCTGTAAATCCAGCATTAGTTCAACAGGTGAGGAACACCTGTACGATGCCATCTGCTCTCTGAGTTTCACTTCAACAAGTTATGACACCAGGTAATGTGCTGTGACTTAGCTGGTCAAAGTGCCTGTCTTGTAAACAGGAGGTCCTGGGTTCAAATCCCAGCAGTGCCTCACGACATTAACTCAGTTCATCTTTACTTATCTAGCACCAAATACAACACAGTCATTTCTTGGTGTTTTTTACAGGAGAAACCCAACAAGTCCTGAGTGGAGGAAACGATTTATTTCAAACAGGATAAGTATGAAAGAGTTGGTGAGAGGGTGAAGCTCCCAGGGAGCTGATGGGGTTAAAGATCATGCTCTAGATCAGGGGTCTCAAACTCCTGGAGGGCCTCAGCCCTGCATGTGTTCCACGTCTCCCTGCTTCAACATGGCTGATTGCAATGAGTGGCTCCTTATGGAGCTTTGTGCTGAATGTGGTGATGAACCATTCAGGAGTGTTAAAGAAGGGAGACATAGAAAACATGCAGGGCTTAGGCCCTCCAGGATCTGAAAATTAAAGTGAATATCAAAGTCAAAATGGGATTTTTTCTTTTTTTAAATTAAAGTGAAAATGGGATTTTTTTCAAATTTAAAGTGAAGCATGTCAACAACAGTCCCTGTCAGGTGGAAGTGGTCAAGCTCAACTATTATCAATGAATGAAACAGATCAAATCTTGGTCAGGAACAATAGACTGGAGCGGCGTGTTGTCTTGGCCCACGCACTCGTCCAAAGATAAAGTTTCTAGTCAGACAAGCGAAGCGTCCTTCAATTGGCTCTAATGCCATGGGTCTTCTCTTGACAAGATGTCCTCAATTAAATGTGTCTTCTCCTTGAGGTGTGAGTAATGAGCTCATTCTCAAGCAGTGTCTTGTCTGTTGCCGTGCGTCTTACTTCCAGATGTTTAGCCTCATGTTCAGACAGAGGTCTGTGGTATCCATCGTGTTTTGTATCAATCACCTTGTTTTGCCTGCTTGTAGGAAGAGACCAGTTTGAGGCCCAAGGTTCTGCTGGGGTGAAAGTCCACAGGGTGGAGCAAGTCAGAACTGATGGCAGTGTCTCATTACTTGCTGATCTAAGGAAGTAAATCCATCTAAAGCATTGAAAGTGGCAGGATTTGAACCCACACCTCCTGAGAGACTGGAGCCTTAATCCAGCGCCTTGGACCGCTCGGCCACACTACCTGCATCAGCTTGGATTGAGTGCTCATCCAATATCCTGTCCTCCCTCGTCTTCCCTGCTTGCTGCTCCTGTCTTCTTCTGTCTCATGTCAGAATCTAACAAGAGCCTCTCTCTACATCTGAACTGAACCGAACCGAAACCATGGAATTGATCAGCTGGTCTCTCAATGCAATCGACAAAACTTTAATGACAAGACGATTGGGCAAGGGAGAGCCCACATATCCCGAGTGGACGTTTGCTGCTGGATACACGCTCGACTCCTGGGACAGCTGGAGGATTGTGTGTTTGTCATTTCTTTCCACGGAGGACATGGAAGACCTCTACATAATTGGATTTATGATAACAGGTCTGCTGCTGATTGGAGCTGACAGCTTTCTGATCGATCACAAAGTGGAGAAGATGCAGGCAGCTGTATTGGGAAGGCTGCCAATCCTCACTGAGGGACTGTGCAGGGATTTGAACACTCAGACTCGTGATAAATGAACTCAATCGTACGCAAGACGTGACTCTTTAACATATACGAGGAATAGAAACCAACTTGGTGAAATTCAGAGCTCGGCTGGAACACTAAAAAAATGGCCACTGATTTTGGAGCAGCATGGAGACCAGAGACACTGAAGGACGAGAGAAAGCTGAAGTCGTCCTGACAGAAAACAAATCTCATCTACATTCAGATTCCCTCAGACGTCCAGACGCCGAAAGCTGGATTGTTTTTCTATTTCTCCTGGATGTGGATGTTAAAACGGAGGCTCTGTCCTTCCCTGATGTCTCCTCACACCCGTCCCACTGGGAACTTGTCTCTGACCAGGACTATCAAGGCCGTCTCACGACAACAGACGCTGGACTGACACTGCAGAGATAAGCAACAGTACTGCTTCACCCCCTCTGTTGGCCCCTCCCCTCCTCCCACACAGAGGCAGGTGGAGGAGGTGGAGGAGGTGAGCTGAGCTCCTACGAGAGGCTGTGAGCTCCACCTACCTAACCCAGCGGCTTGCTGCAACCTAACCCCACCTCCTATGTCCACATGTGCTTTGTCTTGGAGACATGTTGTAACCTGTGTTGATGCTTTAAATGTGCTGAGGTGTTTTTGTTCCTATTACAGACTGTCCTCTCTTAGAACACAGTCTGAAATCTGTCTTTTCTTTCTCCTCTTGTCACCTCTCATCGTCTCTCTTTTCTACAAGCTTCACATGAAATTTCGCTGTACTTGTACAATGACAATAAATTGTGATTGATTGATTGATTGATTGATTGATTGATTGATTGATTGATTGATTGATTGATTGATTGATTGATTGATTGATTGATTGATTGATTGATTGATTGATTGATTGATTGAGTATTTAATAGTCCACAATGTATTAGAATTTACCATTTGAAGTCCATTTTTTCTAAATAGAATCCACTCTCTCTGTTCTGCCTTCTGTCTCTGTTTCCATTATTAATCCTACTAATTGATCAGCTGTGTCATTACAGGTTGTCACTGTCACAGTGTCTAATGTTGGATTTACTTTGTTTTAAGTAATACCTGGTCCTTTACCAAGTGTTTTTGATGATCCATGATTTTATTTTGATGGTTCAACGTGTGAGAGTTCATTTTTATTTTTGAAGTTAAAGCCGTTGGTTCAGTCTCTTTTTGGCAGCGACCAAATTCAGCTCAGATCCAGATCAGATCCATAATGTGATTTGTTAACAAGTGAAACAGGAAATGATCTGTAAGGTGCAGTACAGCATGGCTCCGCCCCCCTTCACGATGTGACAGGGTCTCAGTTATTTGGTGTATAACTAGTCCTGCACTGCTGGAGCACAGACACAAAAAGCTCATCAGGAACAGGTTGCTAGGACTTTTGTTAACGATTCAGATAACCACTTCCCCAAAAAAACTGCTAAACAATGTCCCGTACAAAGAAGATGGGAGAGGCTCCTCATGGAAGAGATGAAAGGAGATGAAAGGAGATTAAAGGGGATCAGCTTCTGTTGCCATGGAGATGCTGAGAACAAAGTAGAGGCAGGCACACACTATTTCATCTGGAATGTTCTTGTTTTAAGCACCTAAGGTATTTTAAAAACCTCAGGTGAGAACTGAGCAGTGTTGCCACATTTACCTTGAAAAGTAATCTGATTACTGATTACTAGTTACTCATTTAAAAGTAACTAGTTACTTTACTGATTACTTGTCTTTTCAAGTCACTAAATTAGATTATAAGTAACTTTTACTTACTTTCAGCATCTGCCGACAACACCCCCACCTTCTCAAGATAGAAATGACAACAGTTTTTCTAAAAACTCAGTTCTGATCACTGCCTGGCCTCCTGCTGAAACATATTTAACCTTGACCTTCATTCTTTGTTGTATTTATATCTGACCCACGCTTTTATTATCACATTGTTACTATTACTGCTATTTATTAGTACCAAGTTGTAGTCTGTTGTTGCACTATTTATCTATTTATTTATTTGCACTACCTGCCTACCTGCTCTATGTGACCTTTACCCCCCCCCCCCCCCCCCCCCCATGGGGACAAATAAAGCATTTCATTGATTGATTGATTGATTGATTGATTGATTGAAAAAAAGGGGCCTGATCGCAATGTTTAGGTTTATTGATGCCTTTAGTTTGTTCCCATTTGTTTGTGTCACCTGAACACATCGTTAGAGCGAGTTGGCCTGTGATTGGCTGAGAGTGGAGAAGGGGGCGGGTCAGGTGAGTGTGCAGATTGCATCATGTGCTGCTTGTGTCTGTCAGTTTGGAGGAGAATGGAGGAGCAGCTGGTTCTGTTTAAGAAATGACAGTGTTTTATTTGGTACTATATAAGTAAAGATGAAGTGAATTAATGCTGTGAGGCACTGCTGGGATTTGAACCCAGGATCTCCTGTTTACTAGACAGGCACTTTGACCAGCTAAGCCACAGCACCTCCTTTGGTGCATTTCAGTACTGCATTACCTGGTGTCAGATGGACTGCAAACATATCTTTATATTTGATAACAGTCTGAAAAATCAGAGTCCATCCATCTATCCATCTGTCATCCATCCATCCATCCATCCATCTATCCATCTGTCATCCATCTACCAATCCATCCTTCCATCAATCCTTCCATCGTCCATCCATCCATCCATCCGTCATCCATCCATCCATCATCCATCCGTCCATCCATCCTTCCATCCATCCATCCATCCATCCATCCATCTGTCATCCTTCCATCCATCCTTAAATCCCTCCATCCATCCATCTATCCATCTATCCATCATCCTTCCTTCCACCCATCCAAACCTTCCTCTGCTACTGACACTTTCTCTACTATGTCTTCCAGAACTTTCCCAGGGAGGCTGTGAAAAGTGATACACTGATGGTTCTATCCGCTAACTCTGTTTGGTGATGTCATAGTGATGTCATAAAAGAATGGAAAAGATCAAACTCTTTCATACTTATTTGTTCTAAATAAATCGTTTCCACCACTCAGTATGTGCCGGTACGTTATGATACAGTACGGGTTTTCATGTGTTTTCACTGACTAAAGTTGTGGATGGTACTGAAAGTACTGTACCAAACTGTCACCCTCATACTTGATGATGTGGACTTGTTGGGTTTCTCCTGTAAAAACACCAAGAAATGACTGTGTTGTATTTGGTGCTATATAAGTAAAGTTGAAGTGAATTAATGTTGTGAGGCACTGCTGGGATTTGAACCCAGAATCTCCTGTTTACTAGACAGGCACTTTGACCAGCTAAGCCACAGCACCTCTTTTGGAGGTGGTAGGGGCTATTCCAGATCCAGATGACCACTCACACCACCATAAAGGTTGCTGAAAGGACAACGTGGGTTCACGCATCACTGGTTCACAGTCAACATCTGATCCTGGTTTTAGCTCCTTTATGGATTTGATGTTGACTTTGACATTGTGTCCTCCACATCCTGCCACATGAGTCAATCTGCTTGAAGGTTCAAATCTGCTGCCACATTTTGTCTGGATCCTTGAAAACTTCCACCAAGATGTTTGTATTGTGGTGGCGGCTGTGGGACGCTGCTGATGCTGTCAGGTGGGACAGTGCAAGGCATTATGGGATGTCTTTTCCCAGGACTCTTTCTCTAAGTTGACCTGTAGTTTTACTCTTCCTGTTGTTGTTTGGTCTCTCTGCTGATTGTTGTTGTCTTGGTCGGAGCAGGTTAAAGAAAGAAGACAAAGATGTCTTCCAAAGTCATCGTCTCTTTTCACTGCATGACCTGAATGTCCTGAAGACATTGAAACTGCAGGAGGAACAAGACGTGACCACAAAGGAGTTTGGACTCTCACACTGTTCAATGTCCACAAGTTTCTTTCTAATAAGTTCCTCATGTAAAGAAATGACTCAGTCTTTCATTACAGAGCTGAGACGACTGAACTCTACACATTTACTTGTTAGCAGTCAGTTCTATGGCCAGTTTGGGAATTGAACCCAGGACCTTTGTGTTCTGAGATGAGAAGAAGATGAATAGGTCAGACATATACATTTGAGGAGAATGAAGTACATCTAAATGAATCCATCAGACTGAAGAAGAGTCTTTGTGGAACATTAAAGTATTGAGCAGTGTTGTTGGCAGGATCCAGACGGCTGCATTGTAGCTCCTCCTTATGGAATCGTACCGACGTGCTCGCTGCCACAACAGAGGGCTGACGGTGGGCTACGGTACTTTTGGTACCCTCCACAACTTTAGTCAGTGAAAACACATGAGAACCTGAACTGTACCATGAGGTACCAGCAGATACTGAGTGTGGAAACTGAGTGTGGAAACCAGAGCAGTTTGTTTTAATCAACTCTACATTAGAACCAAAGTAAAGCCTTTTTTAAATCACAGCCACCTTGAAAGGACAATTCCTGCTCTATCAGCTCACTAATTGATTACTGTAATGCTCTTTATCAATCCTGTCATGACACAACTGGAGCAAAAGTCACGTGGAAACAAACAGACGATTGTGAAAGTGCTCCTCTGGGAACTGGTGAGTTGTTTGTATTTTCATCATTTAAGATGAAAACAAACTTTTCAACTCCAAAAATATCTTCGTATGTATTGATAACTCTTTGTACGACTGACTAATCTTATTACATGTACAAGTTCTAATACAGAGGAGCAGATTTTTTACACATTTCAATATCTAATTACAGTAAAAACACAAGATGACTTCTGCAGGTTCAGATTGACAAATTCTTTCTCACACTGACACTCTGACTTTAGACAGACGATTTGAAATCCAGAGAGACAAACTGTCCACTTGTCTTCACATAAAGACCTACAGTCACTTTCCAAATGTAATGTTGTGAGGCACTGCTGGGATTTGAACCCAAGACCTCCTGTTTACTAGACAGGTACTTTGAGCAGCTCAGCCACAGCGCCTCCTTCTGCTCACTCTTAGTGTTGCATTACCTGCTGTCATCCGTACATCTGAGCTTCAGCAGCAGAGGTTTTAAAGTAATCTCTAAATAATCCCTCTTTCATTCCAGAGCTTGAACCCAGGACCTTGGTGTTAGTAGCACCACACTCTGTCAGACATGTTGTCCACTGCACCACCTGCCCCCTGCTGGGGGGACACGTCACTGCACCGACACATATTTAACTGTTACCTCCCCTTAATGAGGACAACCTGCCTGACGAGGACAACAGACTGCACTCAACAAAAACACCTCATTGGATTAACTCCACTGGATTGGGGCAGTTTTTCCATCTGATAAAGTTTCTGAGCTCCGACTCAGTTTGAGTTTGTTTCTGCACAACAATCTAAAAACTCCTCCAACTCAATGTTTTCATATTTTACCAAAACAAACCAATCGCATATACCTCAGCTAATTTATTTGGTTTAGTGCCATTAAATTCAATTAAAGAGAGTTTCAACTAATTATTTGTGTTGCAGTAATTCTATTATTTTTCATTTGGTTTAACCCAAAAAGACATAATTGAGAAGGAATTAGTTTTTCTTAGATTATAAAGAAACACCAGTGAAGCTGGCTCAGTTTTTTATTTATTTAAATGTAATAAAATCTTAACAGGAAGTACAGTGGAGGTCACATTTTAAATAACCGACAATGTAATGAAGAACATTTCAATAACAGACAAAAACAGGAGTTTGACCTTATGCACTATTTTCCAAAGAAGAGTAAAACAGAACTGGTATAAAATATTGTAATAAGTTGAAATATTAGGGGCGTATATATATATATATATATACAGTATATATATATATATATATTCTTTTTCTAATATAATAGACTCCTCTCTCTCTCTCTCTCTCTCTCTCTCTCTCTCTCTCTCTCTCTCTCTCTCTCTCTCTCTCTCTCTTCTCTCTCTCTCTGAGTGACAGCTGTCAAATCTTCCATATTTCAGCACTTAGCGCATCACTGCTAATTTGTCCACTCATCAAATTTCACTAAACTTTCAGAAGAGAAAAATCTACAAATAATAAATATTTACCACCTTTTACACCCATAAGGCCACAAATCCTCTCATGAATCAGCAGCAGCAGAAAATGAAAAGAAAAAACCTGCTTACCTTTTTAATCGTCCAAAACAGCCCAACAAACAACCCTGGTCTTAAAAAGCTCTTCAAATCATCTGTCTCTTTTTGTCCATCGTCTCCCACCGTCTTCCCAGCGAGCTGACACACACAGTTTTAACTCAAAATCACAGTTTAGAGTGACGTGGCGTGGGAGTGCTGGAAATTCCCTCTCCTCCTCACCGTTCAGGTTTTACCTTCAGTTTTGTGTACAATGAACTTTCTACTGATTTCAACTCAATAAAATACACAGCTGTCCATATAGAATATTTAAAAAAAAAATAATTAAATACATAAAAGTAAATAAAAGGAGTTAGATTTTATTTTATTTTTTTGTAATGAGGTGCTGGATCCAATCAAATAAGTGCCGGTCGAAATGTGGGAGGGGCCGGATCCTGTTCCGGCAAGATCCGGCCCAGATTAAGCTCTGGGATTATGTAACAAGACGTCTTCATCCATTAAACTCCTGATATGTTGGAAACTGTGTTGAATAATTTCAAAAACCTTCCTTTGTGTTTCTGCCCGGTTTCAAACAGGGGACCTTTTGCGTGTGAAGCAAACGTGATAACCACTACACTACAGAAACTCTGCTGGAGGTTAACAGGGTCGTGTGAAAACATTTGACTACAAGCAGCAACTCAATCCAGAAGAGACTGGAACAAGAACACAGCTCCTTGGACTGCTTGGTTTCCTCACTCAGCTCATCTCACTCTGAGGGAAAAGTTGTTCTTGATGATAAAAAAGTTCTTCTGAGAACATCAGTCCTCATCACTTTCTGCAGAGGAACATAGAGAGTGAGCTACCAGCAGCTGCTCTCTGTGGAGGAGAACATCAGTCCTCACCTCCACCCTTTCTGACAGGGGGAAGGTGTGTGTGTGTGTGTGTGTGTGTGTGTGTGTGTGTGTGTGTGTGTGTGTGTGTGTGTGTGTGTGTGTGTGTGTGTGTGTGTGTGTGTTTGTTTGTGTGTGTGTGTGTGTGTGTGTGTGTGTGTGTGTGTGTGTGTGTGTGTGTGTGTGTGTGTGTGTGTGTGTGTGTGTGTGTGTGTGTGTGTGTGTGTGTGTGTGTGTTTGTGTGTGTGTGTGTGTGTTCCATGACACAATTGGATGTGTATTTGATGTATTTATTTGATGTTTCACATTGTGGATTTGCTGTGAGATGTGAGGTGAAAGAGGAGCTGCAGGGTGTGTGAAGGAGGAGGCACAGGTGGAAGTGCAGGATGTCTGCAGGAGGAGGTGCAGAAGGAGGCTCAGGATTAGGCTCAGGATGTGTGCAGGAGGAGGTGCAGGGTGTGTGAAGGAGGAGGCACAGGAGGAGGTGCAGGAGGAGGTGCAGGATGTGTGCAGGAGGAGCTGCCGGATGTTTGTGGGAAGAGCTGCAGGATAAGGTGGAGGAGGAGGTGCAGTAGGAGGTGCAGGAGGAGGCGCAGGATTGTGCAGGAGGAGGTACAGGAGGAGGTGCAGGATTGTGCAGGAGGAGGTGCAGGAGAAGCTGCAGGAGGAGGCACAGGAGGATGCAGAGGAGAAGCTGCAGGAGGAGACACAGGAGGATGCAGAGGAGAAGCTGCAGGAGGAGGCACAGGAGGATGCAGAGGAGAAGCTGCAGGAGGAGACACAGGAGGATGCAGAGGAGAAGCTGCAGGAAGGGGTTCAGGAGGAGGTGCAGGATTTGTGCAGGAGGAGGTTAAGGAATAGGCGCAGGATAGTTCTATGGTAGAACTAGAAGCTCCGCCCACCTCACTACAACCTCCACTGGACTCTCTCCACCTATCAAGGCCAGCTGTCACTACAGGCTCAGAGGCTCAGGTGTTTTGTTGAGCTGCTGCTGCCCCCTGTTGACCGCTGTGTGACGGTGCAGATCACTCAGTGTGACCAACACACAGCGGAGGACTCATTTCATTTTCAAGACACAGTCAGACCAACGCTCTCTGTCCATGCAGCTCACTCTCTGTGCTGTGGACACGTCCTCAGGTGATGGAGGTGAAGGTGGTGAACAGCTCCTGCTCCACTCTACACAAGCTGAAAAACTCCCACACACAGGACACACAGCGTGCTCTCTGCTCTCCTCAGTGGATCTTCAGGACACACAGCGTCCTCTCTGCTCTCCTCAGTGGATCTTCAGGACACACACTGTCCTCTCTGCTGTCCTCCACCTGCAGAGAGGACGGAACACAGGAGCCATCTTGGATGTTCTGTTAAAGAAGTGATTGGAGGTGAATTCATATGTTCTTGCAGAACGTCTCTTCAATCAAAGTTCTTGTTCCAGGACAGAAAAACTTGTGAAAACTTTCCAGGGTAAAGGAGGAGTGACGGGGCAGGAAATAAAGAGCTTCGTCACAATCTAATGGAAGCTCAGTAAAAATGTAGAGAACATAATTTTAAAGAATTTGTAAGGTTCTATTGAGATTTACAGGAGACCTCCAAAGTATTTCAGCATTTTCATAGTTTTTATGTTCTGAAGAGTCCATTTTTATTTCCAGTTTGGGATTTTCTTCCAGTTTGAGAGAGAGCATTGAGAAGAAGACAAACTGTCTGAGGTATCTTTCCATAGATGATTGTGAAGTGTTGTTATTTCCAGTGTTGGACAGTGTATTCATTGTACTCCATGTACACCCACCAACGACCACTTGTTTACTAGAAATGACCACTCCAGGTACATTTGTGTGTTTTTAAGAGTGTTGATAGTCTTCCTGTGGAAAACAAGTCAAACCAGGCTGCCTGCACTTCACACAGTCTGTTCTCTTCATGCTGACTTTGTCCTCTTCTAAATGGGACTAAACTGCTCTGTTGTCCGTCTCCTGTTTCAGTCTGATGTCTTCACCATCAGGAGGAAGAGTGTGTGTCCTCACAAGCCTGGTTGTTTCCTTTAATGAAGATCAATACACTCTCCTTCAGGAGGACCTGCTAAGTTGATCACTGCATATTGTCCATGTAGCAGTGTTACCTGCTTCTTCTTCAAATGGAACTTTTATTCTGAAGAGTCTCCAGGAGAATGAAAAATACTTTAATGTCATTTTTTGTCTGTAGATAAATGACACCCCAAAATATTTTCACTTTTTAAGACTTATGTTCTTTTAAAGAGAAATAAATCATACATGTTTACATTTATATTAATTCATACAGTATTTGCTGCTTTAAAAGTAAAAAATAAATCTAAAGTAAAGTTTCTCCGTATTTTGAATCAAGTTTAAATATTGCATGTTGGCCTGTTAGGTTTAAGAAAATAGAACTTTTTCCAGACTTTGTGATTTGCAGCTTGATCTTGATAACTCAATAGTTCATCTGTTCATCCTGACATTTCCATCAGAACAAGAGTGTTGACTTGAGTTTGTACTGTAGGCAGATATACTGTGTGGGAATTAGGCCCTGAATATCCCAAAGTACTTTTTTTTCGAAATGTGTAAAGTGGTGTACTCACATTATTATTTAAGGTTGAGTGGAAGCGACCGCCAAACCACTAAGCAAAAGGTCAAACTTTGAAAGAAGTCAACTCTTCTCAGCTTTTTAAGGTGGTTGCTGATCCAGAGGTTAAAGAGTTAAAGTCTCTCTAGAGACCAAGTAAAAACAACCTCAGCTGATTGGAGCGGTCTGTATGCAGCTGGATCCAGGTCCAAAGGTTTATTCTTCTGAAAAATAGATGTGATTAAAAAAATATATTTTGAATCTGAATGTTCAAGGTTTGAGCTTCAATTTTGAAAAATCAAAAACTCTGTATTCAAAATAAAAATAAGTGTATGAAAAGTTTTTTCACTTTACATATAATTTTGATTCAGCTCTGGAATTCATTTGATAAAATCCTTTATTTTAATTTTTCACTAATATATTTTTTAAAATGTAGGTGTTATTTTTTCAGTTGCAGGTTTAATGTTTTCAGATTAGGATCTTATTTCTTTCACATTCAAATCCTGGTTTCAAGTTTCTAATTTTGTTTTTTACTCTCAGATCGTATTTTTTCAAGTTCAAACTGTTGGCCTTGTTCTGGCGTGGGGGCGTGGCTTCCACTGAGAGGGGCGTGGCCATCACTGAGATGGGTGCGGGATCGTGGTGCCTTCAGGAACAGTGGGTACTTTGACCTATGTAACTCAAAACTCTCTATACACTGTATTCATCCCATAGCTGTAATTAAAGTTAAATATTTAATTACATCTAAATAGCTAAGGTAGAGCGGAAATCCTTCTAAGTATCGTGAGGCTGAGTAACATTCAGGAAGACGTTTTTAGGTGTGAAAGCAGCTTTGTTTGAACTGGCTTCATACTATCAGCTGCTGGTAAAGTTCTCAAAGTCTTCATTTCAAAATTCAGTCCTCCTCAGTCGTCCTTTTTAACAATGTTTTTATGAGCTTCCTTTGAATCTCAATGAAGGAAACACAATCATGGAACGCCCTGAGCTTTCTTTGAACCGCCGTCACTCACAACCCCACATATGACCCCTATTAGGAGAAGTCCTATTCTCACTTTAATAGTCACTTTAATTTGAAAAATAACTCCTATTCTCACTTTCATAGTCATTTTAATTTGATAGAAAATCATATTTTCACCTTGACTTTCATTTTAATAAAAAAAAAACTCCCATTCCCACTTCCATGTTCACTTTAATTTGAAAAAAACATTTATTCTATTTTCACCTAGATGTTAGTTAGTTAGTTAGTTAGTTAGTTTTAGCAGTAACTGGCTGCTCCATCCTCACTTCTCCTCCAACCAGGCACACACACACAAACACACACTGCAGCCGTGCCTCCTGGAGGTCGTTTGGAGAGACGCACCAACGTCATCTAGTGTCCCGGAGACAGTGGTGCCTGTCAGATTCTGTTACAGCAGCCAGCCAGGTGGAAGATTTCATAAATACAATGAAGTTTTAATTGAATTCCAGCAGGACCACATCTCATTGTGCAACCTTTAGTGATAATTTATTTACACATGTTATAGATAATATCAAAGTAAGTGGTGTATTAGTAATGATATCAGTGATTTCATGTCTGTTTGTTTTTGTTGTTTTACTATTTACAATGAAAACCACAGAAACATTAAAACAGACAACAGATAGATGTCAGTACACATGAGTCAGAACAGAGGAATCCCTGGAAAAACGAGTTATTGAGGTACAATCAGATGACTGGGAACTCATTTATAAAGGAAAAGACGTCCTGTCACTATGAGTGTACAATCAAACAATACAAGAGAAACTGAAATATAAAGATATTTATAGATATTATATAGATGACAAAGGGGTTTAAAAAATGTGTCTAAGAAGAAGAATACATGACATAGAGAATCGTATAAATGATGAACGAAGGAGATGGAAAATAAATACAAGAAATGTAAAAATGAGTTCACTCATATGATGCGAAAATGTTAGAAGAAATCTTTTAAGAAAGTACCAGAAAACAATAAAGACCATGTCAGCAGTACATAGAAGGTTCTACATAGTATCATTCAACAGGCTTCCAGTAAGGATACCGTTATTGAAAACAGACACACTTCACAAACTACAGACCCACAATTCTCCCAAATCCTAGAAAAACTCTTCAACGACATCCTAGATACATTCAGAGAAATGAACTCTAATTCATTAAATCTAGATAAAACCAAAATCATGATATTTGAAAAATATGAAATAAATAAACAGGTAAAGGTTCAGGTAGACAGACTTGGACTTGGACTTGGACTTGGACTTGGAGTGGATTAGTCTGGAGGCCCAGGCACACGACCAGCTCAGCTTCCACTCAGAGCCCAGACCAGCTGTTCAGATTTGGACACTTGGAGCTGAGAAGGGGGAGGCTCCATGATTCCTGTTCATGCAGAGGTTTTATTTCCCTTTGCCACTGAAGGCAACACACTCACTAGTCACCAGTCCACAGATGAAAACACAAAATCACATGTGTAACCAGAAAGTCCAGTTAAGATGGAGACGGGTTGTGAATGACACAGATGCTACTGGTACAGTATGAGAGTCTGACTGCTTTCAAAAGGTCCAGTGATCATACAAGCGTATCAGTCACTCTCATACTTTCTCATGGTTCTATTGACAATGAGAAGCAACAACACAACACTACTGCTTGGACATGTTTGCTGGATCACATCATGGATGATGGATGATGGATGGATGGATGATGGATTTAATATACAGACATGACTTATGTTCACTCTGGAGGTGAGGGGGGAACTCCTGTTCTCACTTTCATTGTCACTTTAATTTGAAAAAAACATATATTCTATTTTCACCAAGATGTTAGTGAGTTAGTTTTACCAGTAAATGGCTGCTCCATCCTCACTTCTCCTATAACCAGGCCCAAACACACACACACACACACACACACACACACACACACACAAACACACACACACACACAAACACACACACACACACACAGACACAACAGCCGGGCCTCCTGGGGGTCGTTTGGAGGGTCATAATTTATTTACACATGTTATAGATAATATCAAAGTAAGTGGTGTATTAGTCAATGATATCAGTGATTTCATGTCTGTTTGTTTTAGTTTTTTTACTATTTACAATAAAAACCACAGAAACATTAAAACAGACAACAGATAGATGTCAACACAGATGAGTCAAAACAGAGCAGTCCCTGGAAAAACTAGTTATTGAGGTACAATCAGATGACTGGGAACTCATTTATAAATACGAGAAAAAGTGAAATATAAAGATGTTTAATGGATGACAAAGGGCTTAAAAAATGCATCCAAGGAGAAGAATACATGACATAGAGAATCCAATAAATGATGAACGAAGGAGATGGAAAATAAATCCAAGAAATGTAAAACAAAGTTCACTCATATGATGAGAAAATGTTAGAAGAATTCTTTTAAGAAAGTACCAGAAAACAATAAAGACCATGTCAGCAGTACATAGAAGGTTCTACATAGTATCATTCAACAGGCTTCCAGTAAGGATACCGTTATTGAAAACAGACACACTTCACAAACTACAGACCCACAATTCTCCCAAATCCTAGAAAAACTCTTCAACGACATACTAGATACATTCAGAGAAATGAAATCTAATTCATTAAATCTAGGTCAAACCAAAATCATGATATTTGGAAAATATGAAATAAATAAACAGGTAAAGGTTCAAGTAGAGAGTGTAAATAGAGAAAAGGTGATTGAAGACAAATTTCTAGAAAAATGTAAGGATGAGTACGAGCACATTACAACTCTACAAAGCTGATTTCCTTTGATCTGAGCGTCTCCATGGCTCCAGTGCTGATCTCCTATCAGATCAAAGGAGATCAGTGCCTTTTGCCATGGAGATGCTCAGATCCAAGATTTCCTCCGGCTTTGATCTCCGTTGATCTCCATCCGGTGCCTCTCCCATCCACTTTGTGATGAAAGGCTCATTATTGTTCTTTTTCACAACATTGGTGATGACGTCATCATTAGATTCAGGTATGCTGAAGCAGGCAGAGAACTAAAACATGCAGGACACCAGCACTCTCTGACCCAGTTTGGACACCCTGTCGTAGACCATCAAGAGACAGCTTAGTTTTATCCTACTGATGACGTGTTGCTGCAATAGTCATCTTGCTCAGTTTCAAGTTTTTTCCCACAGACACCAGAGCACTCTGTAACAGGATTTGACAGATAGTGACGGGGCGCGGCCAGCAGGGGGCAGCAGCGAGGCTGACTTGCTCTTTGACCGTGTGACTGTGGTGACCAAATCCAGGGGGCGTATTACATTGGTTATTGATGTAGCTTAAAGAGGTGGAACAGATTAAACATTCAGATGAAACAATCAGCAAATAAAAGTCAAATGAAGAAAACGTACAAGGGCTTATTAGTCAATGATATCAGTGATTTCATGTCTGTTTGTTTTTTTACTATTTCCAATAAAAACCACAGAAAGATTAAAAGAGACAACAGATGGATATCATTACAAATGAGTCAGAAGAGAGGAATCCCTGGATAAACTAGTTATTGAGGTACAATCGGATGACTGGGAACTCATTTATAAAGGAAAAGACGCCCTGTCACTATGAGTGTACAATCAAACAATACAAGAGAAAGTGAAATATGGATCTGGACTCTGGGAGCAGTGGGCGGAGCTGAGGTTGCACCGTGAGAGAGAGCGAGAGAGAGAGAGAGAGAGAGAGAGAGAGAGAGAGAGAGAGAGAGAGAGAGAGAGAGAGAGCGAGAGCGAGAGCGAGTGGACCAAGAGAGAGACTGAGACTGAGACTGAGTTTTACACTCGGACTTGGACTTGGAGTGGAGTGGATTAGTCTGGAGGCCCAGGCACATGACAACCTCAGCTTCCACTCAGAGCCCAGACCAGCTGTTCAGATTTGGACACTTGGAGCTGAGAAGGGGGAGGCTCCATGATTCCTCTTCATGCAGAGGTTTTATTTCCCTTTGCCACTGAAGGCAACACACTCACTAGCCACCAGTCCACAGATGAAAACACAAAATCACATGTGTAACCAGAAAGTCCAGTTAAGATGGAGACGGGTTGTGAATGACACAGATGCTACTGGTACAGTATGAGAGTCTGACTGCTTTCAAAAGGTCCAGTGATCATACAAGCGTATCAGTCACTCTCATACTTTCTCATGGTTCTATTGACAATGAGAAGCAACAACACAACACTACTGCTTGGACATGTTTGCTGGATCACATCATGGATGATGGATGATGGATGGATGGATGGATGGATGATGGATGTAATATACAGACATGACTTATGTTCACTCTGGAGGTGAGGGGGGAACTCCTTTTCTCACTTTCATTGTCACTTTAATTTGAAAAAAACATATATTCTATTTTCACCAAGATGTTAGTGAGTTAGTTTTACCAGTAAATGGCTGCTCCATCCTCACTTCTCCTATAACCAGGCCCAAACACACACACACACACACACACACACACACAAACACACACACACACACAACAGCCGGGCCTCCTGGGGGTCGTTTGGAGGGTCATAATTTATTTACACATGTTATAGATAATATCAAAGTAAGTGGTGTATTAGTCAATGATATCAGTGATTTCATGTCTGTTTGTTTTAGTTTTTTTACTATTTACAATAAAAACCACAGAAACATTAAAACAGACAACAGATAGATGTCAACACAGATGAGTCAAAACAGAGCAGTCCCTGGAAAAACTAGTTATTGAGGTACAATCAGATGACTGGGAACTCATTTATAAATACGAGAAAAAGTGAAATATAAAGATGTTTAATGGATGACAAAGGGCTTAAAAAATGCATCCAAGGAGAAGAATACATGACATAGAGAATCCAATAAATGATGAACGAAGGAGATGGAAAATAAATCCAAGAAATGTAAAACAAAGTTCACTCATATGATGAGAAAATGTTAGAAGAATTCTTTTAAGAAAGTACCAGAAAACAATAAAGACCATGTCAGCAGTACATAGAAGGTTCTACATAGTATCATTCAACAGGCTTCCAGTAAGGATACCGTTATTGAAAACAGACACACTTCACAAACTACAGACCCACAATTCTCCCAAATCCTAGAAAAACTCTTCAACGACATACTAGATACATTCAGAGAAATGAAATCTAATTCATTAAATCTAGGTCAAACCAAAATCATGATATTTGGAAAATATGAAATAAATAAACAGGTAAAGGTTCAAGTAGAGAGTGTAAATAGAGAAAAGGTGATTGAAGACAAATTTCTAGAAAAATGTAAGGATGAGTACGAGCACATTACAACTCTACAAAGCTGATTTCATTTGATCTGAGCGTCTCCATGGCTCCAGTGCTGATCTCCTATCAGATCAAAGGAGATCAGTGCCTTTTGTCATGGAGATGCTCAGACCCAAGATTTCCTCCGGCTTTGATCTCCATTGATCTCCATCCGGTGCCTCTCCCATCCACTTTGTGATGAAAGGCTCATTATTGTTCTTTTTCACAACCTTGGTGATGACGTCATCATTAGATTCAGGTATGCTGAAGCAGGCAGAGAACTAAAACATGCAGGACACCAGCACTCTCTGACCCAGTTTGGACACCCTGTCGTAGACCATCAAGAGACAGCTTAGTTTTATCCTACTGATGACGTGTTGCTGCAATAGTCATCTTGCTCAGTTTCAAGTTTTTTCCCACAGACACCAGAGCACTCTGTAACAGGATTTGACAGATAGTGACGGGGCGCGGCCAGCAGGGGGCAGCAGCGAGGCTGACTTGCTCTTTGACCGTGTGACTGTGGTGACCAAATCCAGGGGGCGTATTACATTGGTTATTGATGTAGCTTAAAGAGGTGGAACAGATTAAACATTCAGATGAAACAATCAGCAAATAAAAGTCAAATGAAGAAAACGTACAAGGGCTTATTAGTCAATGATATCAGTGATTTCATGTCTGTTTGTTTTTTTACTATTTCCAATAAAAACCACAGAAAGATTAAAAGAGACAACAGATGGATATCATTACAAATGAGTCAGAAGAGAGGAATCCCTGGATAAACTAGTTATTGAGGTACAATCGGATGACTGGGAACTCATTTATAAAGGAAAAGACGCCCTGTCACTATGAGTGTACAATCAAACAATACAAGAGAAAGTGAAATATGGATCTGGACTCTGGGAGCAGTGGGCGGAGCTGAGGTTGCACCGTGAGAGAGAGCGAGAGAGAGAGAGGACAAAGATAGAGACTGAGACTGAGACTGAGTTTTACACTCGGACTTGGAGCTGAGAAGTGGTGTATTGAGGCTAGATTCATCTTATACCGTGAATGTCATCACATATCAGACTTATTTATCCAGGTAATCATAAAGAGCCGAGCTGTAGTGTTCTACATGTTTCTTTATTGAGCGATGATCATCTGTCAGACTTTCATCTCCAATTATCGGTGAGCTCTGGTGATGATCTCATGGTGTCACTCTCCTCTGACCTCCATGATGTCACTCTCCTCTGGCCTCCATGAGGTCACTCTCCTCTGACCTCCATGAGGTCACTCTCCTCTATGAGGTCACTCTCCTCTGACCTCCATGATGTCACTCTCCTCTGTCACTCTCCTCTGACCTCCAACAGTTTGAACATCCAGTCTCCAAGGTATTTCTGAACTATGTACAGTAACGTGGCCTCATATCTTATAGCACCATCTTCCTCTCCTTCATCCTCACAAACCTTTCAGCCACCTCCTTCTTATCAAGCACAACGTCTCTCTATGGAGAGCAAAGTGAGCTTTGAGAGTCTGGCCTCCTTCATGCCCAGAGAGAGTTTGGAATTCATTTCAGGTTGAAACTGCGTTCTGCATTTGTACTAGTGACTGACTGGTATGTCCTTTCCATATGGCTGCAGATGATGAAGGGCAGAACAGCTTCTGTGGTGTTGAGCTTGATTTCTACTTCACTACACATGGCAGAGAAAGAAAGAAATCCATCCCAGACCTGCTCAGCTGTATTCTGGCTCTTATATTGGTCGAATCATTACACATTACACTCTAGAATCATTACACTCCTATGATATTAATCTTTGTGTCTCCATTTTGTCTCTTGCTGCCGACTCATATTGTCTCCATAATAGAGGACAGATGCTGCAATGTTTTAATTTTTAAGTTTAGAGGCTTTTTTTTGTGTTTTTCATCAAACCCCCGTCCACTTTGAATGGGAAGTTTTTCTTCTTTTTTTTTTTCAGAAACAATGAGCCAAATCTTAACAAAAGTCACACTATTCCTGAATGTTCAGAATGTTTTGATGTGCTTTGTGAATCCATGCAACCAAGCTAACAAGCTAACATGGGTTTTTTTTTTTACATGCTAATATGTATGTGAGCTAATGTATGCTATGTGACGATGTTTCAATAAAGTATTAGTAAAAGTGAAATAATATCAGAAAATAATAGTAACGGGGAAAAAGTATCAATAACCTACCAACTAGAGCTACAGTACACTCGAAAGAGCGCAGATCTTCACTAAAGCCACATTTGTTTAGAGACCCAAGTTAGCAACACGAGCATGATATCTATTAGCTCATCTAAATGCTAACTAGGCAGACTAAGTTGCTATAACACTGAGCAGGGAGCATCTCCATGGTAACAGACACTGATCTCCTTTGTTCTCCTTTGATCTCCATGAGGTGCCTCTATCTGCTGAATAGAATCTACAGGTGGTAATGAGACATTGATGGACTCCGCCGCTCTCTGATTATACAACTAAACACTCCTGTGAGCTACAAGCTTTAAATACTGGAGTTTCAATCACAGCCGGACGTCTGCTTAGCCAAGTCTTAGAACCTTGGGAGTTCTCTTTGACAAAGACCCGTCATTAGTGCAGCACTGGAAGCAGCTGACCAGGAACTGCTTCTTTCAACTCAGGAAAAGATCTAAACTTAGGAACTTGGTCTCACGGAATGATTTGGAGCTTCTCATTCACGCTTTTGTGTCTTCGTGTTTCGACAATTGGAACCGTTTGTTTTCATGTCTGAACAAGAAGGAGCTCTCTCCACTGCAATTAGTGCAAAACTCTGCAGAGAGAATTCTGAGCCGTACTAATAGGAGGACTCACATGTCCCCGGTTCTAAAAGAACTTCATTGGCTGCCAGTGTCCTATAGGATCCAGTTTAAAGTTCTGGTCCTGGTCTTCAGAGCCTTGCATGGTCAGGCTCCATCTTATATCAGTGATCTGGTCCAGCCTTACAACCCTGAACGGCTCTGAGGTCTGTGGATCAGAACCTGCTGAAGGTTCCACGCTCTCATTTTCTCACTAGAGGTGACCGATCCTTCCAGGCTGTTGCTCCGAGGCTTTGGAAGGATCTTCTTCCCTCTTTGTGCTCAATTGACTCTGTTGACACCTTCAAGAACAAACTTAAGACTCATCTATTAGTTCAGGCTTTTAACTAACGACCTTTGTACTGCTAGGATTTTGTCTTGTCTTGGTCTTTTATATTCTGTGTACTTTCTGATGGTTTTGAACTGTGTTGTGAAGTACTTTGTGGCTTTTTGTCTATGAAAGGTGCTATATAAATAGACCTTATTATTATTATATGATTATAGTGTGGGTGAGCGGTCCAAGACTCTGGATATAGGCTCCAGTCTCTCAGGAGGTGTGGGTTCAAATCCCACCACTGCCAGTTAAAAGGTTTTGGGTTGTTATATTTGCTTATGTAACAAGACGTCTTCGTCCATTAAGCTCCTGATATGTTGGAAACTGTGTTGATTAATTTCAAAAACCTTTCTTTATGTTTCCGCCTGGTTTCGCACAGGGGACCTTTTGCGTGTAAAGCAAACATGATAACCACTACACTACAGAAACTCTGCTGGAGGTTAACAGGGTCGTGTGAAAACATTTGACTACAAGCAGCAACTCAATCCAGAAGAGACTGGAACAAGAACACAGCTCCTTGGACCGCTTGGTTTCCTCACTCAGCTCATCTCACTCTGAGGGAAAAGTTGTTCTTGATGATAAAAAAGTTCTTCTGAGAACATCAGTCCTCATCACTTTCTACAGAGGAACATAGAGAGTGAGCTACCAGCAGCTGCTCTCTGTGGAGGAGAACATCAGTCCTCATCACTTTCTGCAGAGGAACATAGAGAGTGAGCTACCAGCAGCTGCTCTCTGTGGAGGAGAACATCAGTCCTCACCTCCACCCTTTCTGACAGGGTGAAGGTGTGTGTGTGTGTGTGTGTGTGTGTGTGTGTGTGTGTGTGTGTGTGTGTGTGTGTGTGTGTGTGTGTGTGTGTGTGTGTGTGTGTGTGTGTGTGTGTGTGTGTGTGTGTGTGTGTGTGTGTGTGTGTGTGTGTGTGTTCAATGACAGTTGGATCTATTTGATGTTTCACATTGTGGATTTGCTGTGAGATTCTCTGCACTTTAACACTTGAATTGTGAATCTCTTTGTTTAGTGTTAAAGGTAAGATCAGAGTCTTCAATAGATCAGATCAAAGTACTTTAATAGAATGTATTCAGTCCTCCTGACTCTCCTTTTGGAATGCCAACAGTTGCTCCTCTTTGTGGATCAGTGAAGCCTGGAGCAGCCGCGGTAAAAAGATGCTCTCTCAAACTGATGCTTCTCTACTTTATTGAGCCTTGCAGGTGAATACACCGTAAGAACTACAATGTAAACAAAAAAATACCATTAGCAACTCTTAACAGCAAGTTTGACCTTTAAACTTTTACCATATTTACTACCTTAAATGAATTGTCTTAAATTAAAACCGTTGATAATCTCTACCTTGAGTGCTCTTAATATGTAATTTCCGTGTATATTTACAACTTTGTCCTTTTTAACCATATGTCTGTACCATGAAATAATATAAATTACCTTTTACTTTACATTACAATTAAACTGTAAGCTTGAAATCACAGTACACTAAGCATGGCTTTTACTGCTCATCAACGTTCCTGGTACTTCCATCTGATTTACAACAGTTACTCCTGATTTACCACACCTTGTCTGTGAATTCTTTCAAAGTAAAAGCATAAGCACTATACTATCAGTACAACATAAAATAAACACGTATGTACCATTGCAAAGAAAGAACTTAATGTCCAGGTCATTTATAAAGCCTATTTTCTGACATATTTGTATCCCTGCTAATCTCCTGCTGGTCATGCTGAGGTGATACAGTGGAGCATTTTCACTATTTCTCTTCTTTATTCAAAGATTGTCATTCATTCAAAATGTCATATTCTGATCAAAGTAAAGCTCAAAGCAATGAAAGGAATTTAGACACTTTGATCTTTCCCAATCCTTAGAAATAGTATAGACTAGTTTGAACCAGCAGATGGCGTAATACTACTTCACAGATACCAACTGCCATTAAAGCCAAAAGAAGAAGAAGAAAGTCACTTCAGGATAGTGTTGGTGACTTACAGACTGCACATCTCCATCTTCAGCCCACAACAATCAGGGTTCTAATTTACAGATGATTTAAGGCCCGTTTACACCACAACAAAAACAAGTGGAAGCACAAAACTTTAGTCACATTTTGGCTCCGTATATACGACAGTGGTGCTCGGATCTACTGCAACCGTCACTTTTTGGTCCCGGCTCTCAAGGTGGAACTTTTCTTTCACACTCCCGACTCCCCCCACAGGGACAGGCGGAGGCGACAGAGCGCTGTTACTGAGCATGTGCTACTGAACCAGACTGTCAAACTGTGACCTGACAGTGTCAGAGTCTTGATCTCCTGAATTATTTATGACAATCACTGGAGTCCTTTAGCTTCTTCAGCATGTCGGCTCGTTGGTCTAGGGGTATGATTCTCGCTTAGGGTGCGAGAGGTCCCGGGTTCAATTCCCGGACGAGCCCTTTGGTCATCAACCATGATCCTTTGTGTTAAATTTCCAAAGAGGCTTTGACTTTGTGTGTGAGAATCCTCCTCCCAGACCAACCAGCAACATCTTCAAGAAGCAAAAGGACTCAACCAACAGTATCGGGGCTTTATTCACTTTGAGGAGCTTTCAAACAGCAACGCTGACACATTTCATCATTTTCTCCTAAAAACACTCGATGCTCTGGGTCTGGATGTTAAACTGATCCTGGACCAGGAACATGATGGAGCCAGAACAATGTCTGGCCTCATTTGTAAAGGTTGATTATGACAAAACAGGTCCTGAAAGATGCGTACGCCACTTTCCACACTAAGTTTGTGATCTAAAATAAACTTAGGAGGAGACTGTGCGTACTAGTATGACAACAATGGACCTGGACCAGAAACATTTTTGTTACAGGGGAAAACTGGTAGAGCTGATGGTGAAGTGGTGAATTGAACCAGATGATGAAGTGGTGAATTGAACCAGATGGTGAAGTGATGGATTGAACCAGACGGTGAAGTGTTAAATTGAACCAGATGGTGACGTGGTGAATTGGTGAAGTTGTGAATTGAATCACATGGTGTTTTGAACGAGATGATGAAGTGGTGGATTGAACCAGATGGTGAAGTGGTGAATTGAACCAGATGGTGAAGTGGTGAATTGAACCAGATGATGAAGTGGTAAATTTAACCAGATGGTGAAGTGGTGAATTGAACCGGATGGTGAATTGATGAATTGAAACAGATGGTGAAGTGGTGAATTGGTGAAGTGGTGAATTGAACCACATGGTGTATTGAACCAGATGATGAAGTGGTGAATTGAACCAGAAGGTGAAGTGGTGAATTGAAACAGATGGTGAAGTGGTGAATTGAACGAGATGGTGAAGTGGTGAATTGAACGAGATGGTGAAGTGGTGAATTGGACCAGATGATGAAGTGGTGAATTGAACCAGATGGTGAAGTGGTGAATTGGACCAGATGATGAAGTGGTGAATTGAACCAGATGATTAAGTGTTGAATTGGTGAATTGGAGAATTGAACCAGATGATGAAGGGATGAATTGATCCAGATAGTGAAGTGGTGAATTGGTGAAGTGGTGAATTAAACCAGATGATAAAGTGATCAACTGAACAATTCCTTCTTCCTTTCACTGGCTGCCTGTCAGTTTTAGAAGAGATTTTAAAATGCTACTGCTTGTTTTTAAAGCCTTGAATTATCTGACTCCTCCAGATATCAGAGACCTGTTATGATAATAATAATAATTACTAGAGGTTTGTATTTCCAGAAGAAAATGCAAGTGTGAATGCTGAAGATTGAAGAAAGCTGATTTATTTTGATATCTGCGTCTCCAAGGCTCCAGTGCTGATCTCTAATCAGATCAAAGGAGATCAGTTCCTTTTGCCATGGAGATGCTCGGATCAAAGATTTCCTCTGGCTTTGGTCTCTGTTGATCTCCATCCGGTGCCTCTCCCATCCACTTTGTAATGAAAGGCTCGTTATTGTTCTTTTTCACAACCTTGGTGATGACGTCATCATTAGATTCAGGTATGCTGAAGCAGGCAGAGAACTAAAACATGCAGGACACCAGCACCCAGTTTGGACACCCTGATGTAGACCATCAAGAGACAGGTTAGTTTTATCCTACTGATGATGTGTTGCTGCAACAGTAATCCTGCTCAGTTTCAAGTTTGTTCCCACAAACAGCCTGAAGAGGGATTTGAACCCTGGACCCTCAGATTAAAAGTCTGATGCTCTACCATCAGAGCTGCCCAGGCCTGCTAACACAGTGTTGTGTTTCCATATGATTCTGACTTATGAGTGAGACGAAGCAGACACTGATCCTGACCACCAAGGTGCAGAAGTGGAGACTCTTCTTGCTCGCTGTTTTGAAACTTAACAAATTGTCGTCCATTGTTCCTTCCTGAAGATGCTGAAAAGCTCCGCTCTGGATTTGAAAACAATCAGGAAACATCTGAGCAGACTGCTGGCTGCATTGCATGATATTTTCTCACTGCCTGATTGGCTGCAGGTGAGAAATTTTTCTTCAGGAAAACCAGTTTTCTCTCCATTTGAAGCTGGAATGAAGAACTGCTTGGTTTTACAGCAAACCTGAACAGGGATTTTAATGGTGGAAGATCAGATTAAAGAGCATTCATTGATAATGATCATGACTTTTCAAAGCTTAGTTTAGCCGTGGTTCTACCATGTTGTACGTTCCAGAGCGGACCAGGATGGTAAGGTAAAGCAAAGCTCACCCAGACCCAACTGTGTTGTTTGGTCCACCACAGAAAGTCCAGTTAAAATGTAGGCGGGTTGTGAAGGACACAGATGCTCCTGGTACAGTATCAGAGTCTGACTGCTTTCAAAAGGTCCAGTGATCATACAAGAGTATCAGTCACTCTCATACTTTCTCATGGTTCTATTGACAATAAGAAGCAACAACACAACACTACTGCTTGGATATGTTTACTGGATCACATCATGGATGGATGGATGGATGATGGATGGAATATACAGACATGACTTCTGTTCACTCTGGAGGTGAGGACCGATTTTCTCCTCCCCAGAGAGAAGCTGCTGGTAGCTCACTCTCTATGTTCCTCTGGAGGTGAGGGGGGAACTCCTGTTCTCACTTTCATAGTCACTTTAATCCATCCATCCATCCATTTTCTTCCGCTTATCCGGGGCCGGGTCGCGGGGGCAGCAGTCTAAGCAAGGAACCCCAGACTTCCCTCGCCCCAGACACGTCCTCCAGCTCCTCCGGTGGGACCCCGAGGCGTTCCCAGGCCAGCCGAAAGACATAGTCTCTCCAGCGTGTCCTAGGTCTGCCCCGAGGCCTCCTACCGGAGGGACATGCCCGGAACACCTCCCGAGGGAGGCGTCCATGGGGCATCCGAAACAGATGCCCGAGCCACCTCAGCTGGCTCCTCTCGATGCGGAGGAGCAGCGGCTCTACTCCGAGCTCCTCCCTGGTGACTGAGCTCCTCACCCTATCTCTAAGGGTGCGCCCAGCCACTCTACGGAGGAAACTCATTTCAGCCGCTTGTATCCGGGATCTCGTTCTTTCGGTCATGACCCAAAGCTCATGACCATAGGTGAGGGTAGGAACGAAGATCGACTGGTAAATCGAGAGCCTCGCCTTTTGGCTTAGCTCCTTCTTCACCACGACGGACCGATACAGCGACCGCATAACTGCAGACGCTGCACCGATCCGCCTGTCGATCTCACGCTCCATCTTCCCGCCACTCGTGAACAAGACCCCGAGATACTTGAACTCCTCCACTTGGGACAAGGGCTCTCCACCGACCTGAAGGGGGCAAGCCACCTTTTTCCGGTCGAGAACCATGGCCTCGGATTTAGAGGTGCTGATCCTCATCCCAGTTGCGTCACACTCGGCTGCGAACCGCGCCAGTGCACGCTGAAGGTCCAGGTTTGATGAAGCCACCAGGACCACATCGTCTGCAAAAAGCAGAGACGGGATCCTGTGGTCCCCAAACCAGACCCCCTCCGGTCCCTGGCTGTGCCTAGAAATTCTGTCCATAAAAGTTATGAACAGAACCGGTGACAAAGGACAGCCCTGCCGGAGGCCAACGTGCACTGGGAACAGGTCCGACTTACTGCCGGCAATGCGAACCAAACTCCTGCTCCGGGCGTACAGGGACCGGACAGCCCTTAGCAAAGGGTCCCGGACTCCATACTCCCGGAGCACCCCCCACAGGACGTCCCGAGGGACACAGTCGAACGCCTTCTCCAGGTCCACAAAACACATGTGGACTGATTGGGCGAACTCCCATGAACCCTCGAGTAGCCGGTGGAGGGTATAGAGCTGGTCCAGTGTTCCACGACCTGGACGAAAACCGCATTGTTCCTCTTGGATCCGAGGTTCGACTAACGGCCGGATCCTCCTCTCCAGTACCCTGGAATAAACTTTCCCAGGGAGGCTGAGGAGTGTGAGCCCCCTGTAGTTGGAACACACCCTCCGATCCCCCTTCTTAAAAAGAGGGACCACCACCCCGGTCTGCCACTCCAGAGGCACTGTCCCCAACCGCCACGCAATGTTGCAGAGACGTGTCAGCCACGACAGTCCCTGCACATCCAGAGACTTAAGGAACTCAGGGCGAATCTCATCCACTCCCGGTGCCTTGCCACCGAGGAGCTTAGCAACTACCTCGGTGACTTCAGCCCGGGTAATGGACGAGTCTACCTCTGAGAACCCAGCCTCTGCTTCCTCAGCGGAAGACGTGATGGTGGGATTGAGGAGGTCCTCGAAGTATTCCTTCCACTGCCCGACGACATCTCCAGTTGAGGTCAACAGCTCCCCACCTCCACTGTAAACGGTGTTGGTGAAAAACTGCTTCCCCCTCCTGAGGCGCCGGACGGTTTGCCAGAATTTCCTCGGGGCCGACCGATAGTCCTCCTCCATGGCCTCCCCGAACTCCTCCCAGGCCCGAGTTTTTGCCTCCACCACGGCCCGGGCTGCGGAAAGTCACTTTAATTTGATAGAAATTCATATTTTCACCTTGATTTTCATTTTGATTTAAAAAGAACTCCCATTCCCACTTTCATCTTGGAATGGTGGTGCTTCTTCACTGGTCAGAATTTATACCTTTGCGTCATCTTCCTGCCCCCAGTATGGGGATTGAACCCATGACCTTGGTGTTATTAGCGCCACACTCTGACCAGCTGAGCTCCCCGGCCCACATTGGTGAAAACATCTACTTTCTTTCTTCCAATATTTGTGTTGAATGTGATTGTAAATGTTTTCTATACAAGAGCAAAACAAGATGTGAAACATCCAAAGAAACCATCAGTCATTCATCCAAATCTTCTGCATCATGGATCAACCAGCAGCAGGAAACTAGTCAAGACTTTGTCTTCATGGGACAGCTTCATTGTTCACAGCTTTTTAATCACAGTTCAATGATTCTGCTGCATATTTGGTTTATTTATTGTGTTTTAAGTTGCTGTGATCTTAACCAGAAGTGTTTTTATTGTTTAGTGTTTCTTACATGCAGTGGTTTTATTTCCCATTGCCCCTGAAGGCAACACACACACTCACCACCAGACCACAGATGAGCACACAATCATGTCCATACTCCACTTCTGGGTTAACTTCAGTGTTCGTTCCATAACGTAACGTAACAATCCTGAAAATATCTCTACTTCTAGTGGCGGCGTTCTCCTCCTTTCCTGAAGTACTTTATGTTTCACTCCAGGAGTTCTGATCCATCTGGAGCTTGATTTGCTTTTTAATTGCACAAAGTGGAGGATGAGGATTTTTACATCATTTGGACATCACTTTAATTTGAAAAATAACTCCTATTTTCACTGTGATAGTCACTTTATTTAGAAAAAAACTCCTATTCTCACTTTTATAGTCACTTTAATTTGATAGAAAATCATATTTCCACCTTGATTTTCATTTTAATAAAAAAAAAAAAAAACGATTCCCATTTCCACTGTCATGTTCACTTTAATTAAAAAAAACAACCTATTTTCACTTTGATACCAACCAGTGAGCAACAGGAGCAGCAGGCCAGGACCAGATGAAATAGTGTGTCTGCCTCTCCTTTGTTCTCAGTGTCTCCATGGCAACAGGCGCTGATCCCCTTTGATCTCTTCCATGATGAGCCTGTCCCATCAGCTTTGTATAGGACATATTTAAGCAGTTTTTTTTTCTATTGTTTAGAAATGGTTAGCAGACTCATTAACAGAAGTTATAGCAGCCTATTGCTGAGAATGATTCTCACACACAAAGTCAAAGCCTCTTTTGAAATTAAACACAAAGTATCATGGTTGATGACCAAAGGGCTCATCTGGGAATTGAACCGAGCACCTTTCACACCCTAAGCAAGAATCATCCTCCTAGACCAACAAAGAAGCTAAAGGACTCCAGTGATTGTCATAAAGCTGCAGGTTTGGAGCATTTCTACACTTCAAGTCAGGGCCAGCTTGGAGTTTGCATGTTCTCCTTGTCCCTCCTGGGTTTTCTCCAGCTGCTCCAGTTTTCCTGAAAACCTCCAAACATATATTTCAGGCTCATTGGTGACATAATTCCTGAATCTGAAAATATCAAAGAAACACATTTTAAACCAAAGTTCAAGTGCTGAAGTTGATTGAGGACAACTTGTGTCTGAAATGGAGGAACCAAGTGTTCTTGTGGGTAATATGGGACTAAGAGCTCTTTAAGATAGGATGGAGCCTGGTTGTTAAGAGCTTTAGAGATTAAAGAAGGATTTTAAATTCTATTGTAGATTGAACAAGAAGCCAATGAAGAGAAGCTCATATTGTAGTGATGTGATCTCTCCTGCTGGTTCCTGTCAGGACTCTCACTGCATGCTCAGGGAGCCACAGTGGTGAGTGGTCAGCTGTAGGATTCGTCACTGTGAACCACTGCCTGAAAAGAGAGCACCGCCAAACGTGGGACTCAAACCCACAACCCTGAGATGAAGAGTCTCATGCTCTAGCGACTGAGCTTTTCAGGCAACTTGTTGTGTAGTGATGAAGGACGACTGTAATGTCCTACACAGGAGACCTTCAGGGACCACGTTGACTGTGGCTATTTGAAGCTCCATCCACAGTTGCTATGGATACAGGAGCAGAAGCAGAACTCTTTCAGAACCATGACATCATCACAAGAACAGCTGATAGAAGACAGCATGATAAGAATGATAAGAAGATGATAAGAAGTGGAGGAGTTTGTTTTGTCAGACAGAGAAGTGACTCAGGTTTCTGAGTGAGTTCTGTCAGAGCCTCTTCAGCTTGTGTGTCTCATCAGGTCTTTCTGGGCCGTTCACACCTGGTTAACATCTGTTTCAGGGTGTTGGGATTTATGGTTGGTTAATGGCATTAAATTACTGAAAGTAATAAATCACTGGAAGTAATTTATGAAAAATTAAAATTATTAATGGAAGTAAACGGTCATTTACTCATTAACAACTCCTAAAGTAATTGAGTAATTACTTAAAAAGTTAATAAATTATCAAAAATAATTTTTTAATGACAAAATATTAATTTGAATAAATTCATTATTTATTTATTGATTAAAAAAAAGGGGGGGCACACCAGATAAACTGGAAATAGCTAATACCAAAAAATCAGTCTTGTTTGTAAAAAGGTTTATTTAAGTTAGTTAATATTTCTGTGTAAAAATATAACAATCTTAAATAAAAGGGAAGGTGTGAGATCCGAGCACAGACTGTTACAAACCAGTGAATTGTCAACAATAAATACACAATAATCACCAAGAATCGTTCAATTCAGCTAACAGGCGTTTATTAACAAAAGTGTATTAATTCATAAATAATTCTGAAATCATCTCATAAATCAACACATTCAAATAGCAAACGACATCTAACACGGAGATCTAATCTATCAAACATCAACACTATGTACAAAGTGTGTGTGTGTGTGTGTGTGTGTGTGTGTGTGTGTGTGTGTGTGTGTGTGTGTGTGTGTGTGTGTGTGTGTGTTTGTGTGTGGCCTGGAGTGATGAGTGTAATGGGTGTAGCGACCTCGAACGTCCACCGGAAGGAGGCAGACTTTGGCGGGTCAGTGTGGTGACTTTGACAACCACTAGGGGCGTGCAGCTGCGGTGCACAGAGGGAGAGCGCAATGGTCTGATGTGTCCACCAGGTGGACGTCAAGAGGAAATGACACTTCCCACGTGACCACTAAAGACATTTGCTCTTTCTGGGGACACAGCGGTTGCTTAACGATCAGATAAACCCGTTGCGCGAGTATGCGTGAGGGGGTCTCGGAACGACGCGGTCTCACCTACTCCCGTAAAGACTGGTGGACTTTGTCGGCCCGGTTCTGAGCGCCGGAGTTCTAACGGGACATGCAGTTAGAATTCTGGTGATGGATGTGGATGTGGTTTAGCAGCACCAGAGAGCAGTTTGGCTGCTAAATGTGACTGTGTGTGTGTGAGCTTATCTGATCAGATAACAGGAGCGGCGGCGGATTAGTGAAGGAGGGGGAGAGAGAAGGGAGTTAAAAAGTTCTGGGCCGGTCCACGTGAGTTAAAACGTGGCTCCTTGTGTCTCCGTACGAAGTCCTGCGTCTGGATGGACGTGAATCCGTCTTGGAGACGGTGTGTCTTCGCAGGTGGGACTTTTATACCGGCGCATCATGGTCCGGCTCCCTGCTGTGCTCACCATGGCCTTGGCCAATCAGAGCGGGGTTGGCTTCAGAGTTTCCGGGGCGTTTTCTACGTCTGGATGGAGTTGGTGGATCCCCCTGGTGGTGAGGTGCAGGGATGCAGCTTCTAGGGAGGGGTTGCTGTGGACCCCCTGGTGGGGGTCATGTGACCAATGGTGAATTTTTCCAGTGGCGACCAAATGTTCCTTTGTCCTGAGGGGGTGAGCCATGGAGGCCAGGCCCAACACAATGAACTAACACATGAGGAGGAGGAGGAGGAGGAAGAGGAGGAGGAGGAAGAAGAGGAGGACGACGAACAGGAAGAAGAGGAGCAGGAAGAAGAGGAGGAGGAGGAGGAGGAGGAGGAGGAGGAGGAGGAGGAGGAGGAGGAGGAGGAAGAAGAGGGGGAGGAGGAGGAGCAGCAGGAAGAGGAGGAGGAGGAGGATGAGGAGGAAGAGAAGGAGGAGGAGGACGAATAGGAGGAGGAGGAGGAGGAGGAAGAGGAGGAGGAGAAAGAAGAGGAGGAAGAGGAGGAGGGTGAGTCCACACAGTTATGGTTCTACGTCACTTGCCCAGGAACCCTGGTTTGATGGGGGTGGATCATCAGGACACACAGCGTCCTCTCTACTCTCACCACCTGCAGAGGGATGAGAGAGATGAGAGGTGATGAGGAGAGTCTCTGTGGAGCAGCCAGGACTTCAGTCCTGTCCACAGCAGCAGCTCAGAGCTCATGAAGGACCACCACTGTCAGACCAACACAACAAGCCTGAGGCTCCTCTGATTGGCTGACTGTGTCCTCTGCTGTCCAATCCTGAAGCTGCTCAGCGTTCTCCTCTCACAGCCTCACTGAGCAGTCAAACTCTGGATCTTTGTTCTCACACTAACTGTGTTTAGTAGAAACCTGCTGGAAGCAGCATGGACTCACTCCAACATCTACTGACCTGAGAGTCTGCAGGCTGCAGTCTGGACTCTGCTGAAGACCAACCAGCTGCTGCACATCTGGACCCTGAAGCTTGTTGGAACCCAGGTCGAGCTCCTTCAGGAGGGAGGGGTTGGACTTCAGAGCTGAGGCCACAGAAGAACAGCTGATCTCTGACAACCTGCAGCCCCTCAACCTGAATAAAGAGAGAAAGCAGCAGAATGAATGAGGAGAACCAATCAGATGTGTTGATGGAGAAATGAGCAGCTCCACATTACTGTGTCCTGATCAATGAGCTGTTCTGTTGTTGTGGATCTTCATCACACTCATCCTCCACATGTCAGCACAACATCCCCACTCCTCCTCATGTCCACACACATCAGTAACAAGCTGCTGAGCTCAGTCCATCTCTCACTGCAGGATCAGAGTCTCACATCACAGCTGCTCACAAACATTTCTCCTTCTACAACAGTAACAGACAGTCAACTGACCCCAGAGTCTCCAGACTACAGAGTGGACTCTCCAGAAAACCACACAGCTGCTCAACTCCTGAATCCTGCAGCTGGTTCTCACTCAGGTCCAGATGTTTCAGATGTTTCAGGAGGGAGGGGTTGGACTTCAGAGCTGAGGCCACAGAAGAACAGCTGATCTCTGACAAACTGCAGTTAATCAACCTGAATAAAGAGAGAAAGAAGCGAGATTAGAGGACAAAGTTTGATGTTGAAGTCATTGAGACTGAAGAAGGTTCAGACTGGAAGAGTTTAGAAATGTAAAGTCCAAACAGCTGAAGCCACCAGGAGGAGAAGAGTCTCATCATCATGCTGATCACTAACATGCTGCAGAGCTCAGTCCATCTCTGTCCTCCAACATCTGGATCACAACACACACACACACACACACACACACACACACACACACACACACACACACACACACACACACACACACACACACACACACACACACACACACACACACACACACACACACACACACACACACACACACACACACACACACACACACACACACACACACACACACACACACACACACACACACAAGTCCTCCTCTCCCTCCTCCCCCCCTCCTCCTCTTCCCCCTCCTGCTCCTCCCCTCCTCCTCCTCCTCCTCTTGCTTCTCCTCTTCCTCCTTCCCCTCCTCCTTCCCCTCCTCCTCCAGCTCTGTTCTCCTCCTCCCCCTCCTCTTCCTCCTCCTCCTCCCCCTCCTCTTCCTCCTCCCCCTCCTCCTCCCACTCCTCTTCCTCCTCCCCCTCCTCCTCCCACTCTTCCTCTTCCCCCTCCTCCTCATGCTCCTCCTATTCCTCCTTCCCCTCCTCCTCCCCCTCCTCCTCCTGCTCTGTTCTCCTCCTCCTGCTCCTCCTCCTCCTCCTCCCCTGCTTGCTCTGTTCTCCTCGTCCTCCTCTTCCTCTGTTCTCCTCCACCTCCTCCCCCCTCCTCCTCCCCCTCTTCCTCTTCCCCCTCCTCTTCTTCCTCCTCCCCCCCCCCTCCTGCTCCTCCTCCTCCTACTCCCCCTCCCCCTCCTGCTCCTCCTCCTCGTCCTCCCCTGCTTGCTCTGTTCTCCTCCTCCTCCTCCTCTTGCTCTGTTTTCCTCCACCTCCTCCCCCTTCTCCTCCCCCTCCTTCTCCTCCTGCTCCCCCTCCTCCTCCTCCTCCTCCTTCTCCTCCTCCTCCTCCCCCTCCTCTTCCTCCTCCTCCTCCAGTGCTATAAGAACCTTTAAATTCAGTGTCTGTAATGAAATTCTCTATATTTTTCCATCAGTTCCTGAAAATGAAGTCAGTTTAACTGAAACTTATTGTGAAAATCCACTGAAATGTCAAAACAAAGTGTCTAAATCCTTTAAAGCTCCTGGCTTGGTGGGACCAGATTGGACCTCTTGGTGGGTTCTGGTCCACGGGCCTTATGTCCTCTGCTGTGATGTGAAAGTCAAACTTAAGGACTGGTGACGTCCTCCTCCTCCTCCTCCTCCTCCTCCTCCTCCTCCTCCCAGAGTGTTTTATGAAGTAATCATGGAACCTGATTGGAACTAACTTCACTTCCAGGTCTTGTATGGCGTTCTGACCGCAGGCTGAGGTCTGCATGAGGCAGCAGGGGGCGCTCCGCTATGAGACGCATCATTAATAGAACTTCTTTCTAATGAAGCCAGACTTTTGCTTCATTAGTAACGACTAAACAAACCACATACTACTGGAAATGAAAGCTTGGATTTGGAGCCATAAAATGATCCTTTTAACGGCTTCATGTGAAAGAAAAGTAGAATCAGAGTGTTTCTGTAGGTTGTCATTGTCCCTCATCACGGTGTGTTAACAGTTAAATATGTGTCCGTGCACAGTGACGTGTCTGCTCAGTACAGGGTGGAGCTCTTACCGCTCCACACCTCACAGGTTCTACTGGAGTCACAAGAAGTTGGAGGAGCATGGAGCGGTGACGTCAGCGTGAACAGGGCCGCTCGGAGGGGCCTGGAGGCTACAATGACGTCATTCAGTGGCACGGAGCCGTACAGAGCTCGCCGACGCATCAAGAATAAAACAGGCTTTAAGGATCAGTGGCGCCACCAGCTGGAATCCTGTACTCACCGTGAGTCCAATTCTTTTGAAGGTGTGGGAAAAAAAAAAAGTTAAAGCCTTGGGCTGCTGTTTCTAGAGCTACAGACACAGAACTAATTCATAGAGCTACACAGAAAAGAATCTCCCATGAACACACCTCTCTCCCTCGTCACAGTTGCATGTTTACCAACTCGTCACAAGAGGGCAGTATTGCACCGTGTGTGTGTGTGTGTGTGTGTGTGTGTGTGTGTGTGTGTGTGTGTGTGTGTGTGTGTGTGTGTGTGTGTGTGTGTGTGTGTGTGTGAGAGAGAGAATCAGCACTGCCGATGTGGACATCAAGAAGAAATGATTGTTAAAGGAGAACCGTTTCAAATAAAGACAAAATGTCGCGTCATTCAAAGCACAAAACCTTTAAACTGGACGAGGAGGCGGATTCGGTGTTCAAAACTTTGACGACTAATAAAAACAGAACCGCTCCACCACTGAAAGTGATATTGGGGATTATTGAGGAGGAGAGTCTCCTCTGTCATTTAGTAGGTTTCTGAAGTCGATAGATATTCGTGCTCAGAGTAGCTAGCGTTTGAAAATCTTACTTTAAAAGGAAAATTGCAGACTTCCTGTCAGATTTAGGTCTGGGGTTCCAGCATGTGATTTGTTGGGCTCAATGAGACGAACAATTAAGTTTTGGTTTGATCAGTCTACGACATTCCTACGGGCCGTTTAAGTGTTTTTGGTGGCCGTTGTAGTGTTTGTAGGTGGTGCTAGAGAGCACATTTTGGCTCTCTGGGGGTTTATTTTTACATTTTCATTTAATATCACCCAGTGTTAATGAGTGAGTCAAATGTGGTGAGTCCCTGAGCATGTTTAGGGGGTCAAATGTATTCTCCTTCAGAGGTTGAGGGCCGTTTTTGATAGAAAATCTTACTTTGAAAGGCAAACTTCGGACTTCCTGTCAGATTTAAGTCAGGGGTAGCAGTACGTGATTTTTAGGTCTCGATGAGACGAACAATTGAGTTTTGGTTTGATCTCTCTACGACATTCCTATGGGCCGTGGTGCCCATTTTGGTTTTTCTAGGTGGCGCTAGAGAGACATTTTGGCTCTCTGGGGCTTAATGAGCGTGCCAAATTTGGTGAGTTTTTGAGCATGTTTAGGGGGGTTTTATACAGGTTTTTTTTTTTTTTTCTTTTGCAAAAAACTAATATTAATAAACATTTTAAATACAACAGGGTCCTGGCGTCCAGGTCCAGGCCTCCTTTGGAGGTCCTGGCCTCCTTTGGAGGTCCTGGTCTTTCTGCTCGGTCCCTCATAATGGTCACATCAGCTCAAACATCTGCAATTAAAAAATCTTTTACTGCCAGAGTGCAGAATACCTGCAGATGTTCCAGCCCTTGGTTTGACATTCTGCTCTGATTTTGGCCCTCGAGGAAAACTAATTGAGGAGCTCCGGTGTTAAGGATTAAAAAAAGGTGCAGCAATTTAAAGCGTATTTAAAAGATGTTAAAAAGTCAATAGGACTAAATTACAGCTCAGGGTTAAAACAATAAATGAAATAAGTTCAAAGTGATTAAAACTACCCTATAGATATATTTTATTTTACTGTGTCTCAAATAGAGTTTAAAAGGCTCAAATAGAGTAGTACTTTTCAGGCGAAAGCAGTAGTGTGTTACTCTAAAAGGCCAGCAGAGGGCGCATGGCGATTGAAGGAGCCTAAAAGCTGCACAGAGGCAGCAGCATATTAAATCCTGCAGCCGAGCCAAACACCAGCTCAAGTGGTCTGCCTCTTTGTTTCCTATTACAGGATGGAATCACACCCCTACATGACACACACTGGGTCAGGGGGGCAACAATGGCAGAGTGAGGGAGAGTTTGGAGCTCCAGCTGGGAGATCAGTGACTCTTCATCCAGGAGAGATCAGCCTGCTTCGAAAGCTGAAGCTCAACATGGAGCGTGTCAGAGGTTGACGGAGAATTCTCCACTGCAGCACCTTGCTTCTTCTACCAAGCTTTGAAATGTGGAGCTCCACACGGCTCTGCCACAGTCACAGGACTAAAGCCCAGAGAAGAAGTCTCAGTTTCTCATGGAGATCCTCAGTGTGGATCATCTCATATCAGCCTGATGTCTGACCTTTAGTGTCAACACAACTTTCACTGCACACAAACTCAAACATGGAGTCTGACCTCAGAGTCTCCAGACTACAGAGTGGACTCTCCAGAAGACCACACAGCTGCTCAACTCCTGAATCCTGCAGCTGGTTCTGACTCAGGTCCAGATGTTTCAGATGTTTCAGGAGGGAGGGGTTGGACTTCAGAGCTGAGGCCACAGAAGAACAGCTGATCTCTGACAACCTGCAGCCCCTCAACCTGAATAAAGAGAGAAAGAGGTGAGATTAGAGGACAAAGTTTGATGTTGAAGTCATTGAGACTGAAGAAGGTTCAGACTGGAAGAGTTTAGAAATGTAAAGTCCAAACAGCTGAAGCCACCAGGAGGAGAAGAGTCTCATCAACATGCTGATCACTAACATGCTGCAGAGCTCAGTCCATCTCTGTCCTCCATCATCTGGATCACACACACACACACACACACACACACACACACACACACACACACACACACACACACACACACACACACACACACACACACACACACACACACACACACACACACACACACACACACACACACACACACACACACACACACACACACACACACACACACACACACACACACACACACACACACACACACACACACACACACACACACACACACACAGTCTGTAAGTAATGTAAATTGAAGTGATTGTTGTTGCATCTAGAAAAAAGGCTGTAGAGTTAATTAGAAAGGTAAAAGGTTGAAGGTATTGAGTGGAGAGTTTTTCAGTATTCTAGGTGTTTGTTGGCTTGTTTAGTTTGGTATAAAGTTTAATTTAAAGATCGCTGCAGACGCTTCGTCCTAAAAGGGCATGAACTTCAGTGTGGGCTTGTCTTTTTTTATTTTCTTTAAAATAAATATCGTTTGACCAACGTGACAGAGAGAGAGAGAGAGAGAGAGAGAGAGAGAGAAAGAGAGAGCAACAAACACTGAGGGTTTTCTCTCTGTTGATTGTATTTGCTGATTATGATTCTGAGGAGAGGAGATTTTCCTCTGAGGAGGACGTTGTTCAGCCACTGAGCGCAGTAGCCAGAGTTATGTGATGCACCTGAACGCATCACCAATGTATCGTCAGCATGAAGATCGTTTATCTGTAAAAATCCATAAATGAGCGTCATTGTTGAAGCCGCTGGGTTTAAAGTGAACGTCCTGTATGCTGAGAGGTAAAATTTAAAAGTGCTGGTACTGCGTACTGGTAAATACCGGCCCACTTAAAGCATTGTTTTAAACTCTAAAAGTATTTCTTTATGTTGTTCAATTGTGAATATTTAATTCAACTAATTCCACATTTAAAACCACTCCAACCTGAATAAAGAGAGAAAGTTTGGAAAGACAAAGTTTCCAGATGTGTGTCAGTAGTTTGGAGATAAACTCAATCACCCTCTTTACTGTTTTCATCTCCATTTAGTCTCAATCTGAAGATTTGATTTTACATTTGATAATAATTTCTATGATTTCTTCCTTACTAATGAAATGTCTCTGGGTCTTTCTCTTTACACTCTTTAATAGATTCCATGTGTCTTTAATAGGATTCTTCTTGTTTTGTTAGATTTCACTGTATTTATTGGCACTCCTCAGGGTTGTGTCCTCCTCCGGTTATGTCTCCCCCCATAAGGACGACACCATCCTGAAGTTTGCAGATGACGCTGCAGTGATCGGACGTATCATTGGAGGAGACGAGGCGGCATACAGGAGGGAGGTGTCCAGTCTGGTGACCTGGTGTGAGGACACCAACCTCACCTTCAACACAGACAAGATGAAGGAGCTGATAGTGGACATGAGGAAGGAGAGGGGCCCTCATCAGCTAATGTCTATCTGGGGAGTGGAAAGGGTGAGCAGCTTCAAATATCTTGGGGTTCACATCAGTAAGGACCTCACCTGGACCCTCAGCACCACTCAGCTGGTGAAGAAAGTTCAACAGCGGCTGGACTTCCTGAGGAGGCTGAGGACATTGGACATGTCCCCAAATAGGGATGGGAATTGATAAGATTTCTCAGATTCCATTTTCGATTCTGTTTAACGATCAAATTCTTTATCGATTCTCTTATCAATTTTTTTGGGGTTATTTTAAATTTTTTTGAAAAAAGGAGAAAAAACAGGTAGATCCCATCCCAAGTAGTGACAGTAGGATTCTTAAGATAATATTAATTTAAAATGAAAAGAAGAAAAACACAGAGGTTCTGTGTGAGGGTCAGAAAGTAAAGACAGTGGTTCATGAAGCTTCATCTGGCCATCACTAGAATAAACTATTCTATTCTATTTTGTCCCGTCGCTGTGCTTCACTCCACTGATTTGACTGGTTGCTCCATAAGAAGTACTGGTCACTGTGAGGCTCTTGCCTCTGCTCTCTCATCCTCCTCTCTTTCCTTGGTGGATCCTCAGCCTCCTAAGTGATGATATTTTCATCCAGCCACAGGAGCACACCTGAAGTGAGTGTCCTGCTGCTGCTGTGCTTGTCTCATGTGTGGTGTTCTTGCTCGTAGTCGTGTCGGTGTCAGAGTCTGAGGCAGAACTCTGTGACATGGAGCATCACAAACACAGTGAGTGGAGGAAGTAAAGCTGCTGCTCTCCACCTGAACTTACACTGGAAACTTTACTTTGTAGTTTTACTTCCTGATTAATAGAGGAGAAAATATCAAGAGGCTGCAGTGTTCTACTGAGATGTTTTACTGATGTTCTAGAGATGTGAGCAGGAGAACAGAGAGTGGTGGATATTAATGATCAATAATGTCAGAACCTGAGAGCTTCCAGTTTACAGTGAGGACTCTCTAGTCCAGGAGAGAGCAGCTTCACTCCTGAATCCTGCAGCTTGTTGTAACTCAGGTCCAGATGTGTCAGACTCGAGGACTGAGAGCTGAGGACTGAGGACAGAGCTCCACAGCTTCTCCATGACAGACCACATCTCCTCAACCTGAAGAAGAACCAACAATGAAAACCAGTTCAATGGTTGTCATGGACTCAGTTCTACATATTTGTTCATGAACCACGTACACAGCTTTGTTGGAGGCTTTGACCACTGGCAGCAGCTTCAGAAGAGCCTCCTCTGAAGCAGAGTATTTCTTCAGGTCAAACTCCTTCAGATCTTCTTCTGATGACAGTAAGATGAAGACCAGAGCTGACCACTGAGCAGGAGACAGTCTACCAGTGGAGAGACGTCCTGATCTCAGGGACTGTTGGATCTCCTCCACCAGAGAACCATCGTTCAGTTCATTTAGACAGTGGAACAGATTGATGCTTCTCTCTGCAGACAGATTCTCACTCAGCTTCTCCTTGATGTACTGGACTGTTTCCTGATTGGTCTGTGAGCTACTTCCTGTCTGTGTCAGCAGACCTCGGAGGAGACTCTGATTGGTCTCCAGTGAAAGACCCAGGAGGAAGCGGAGGAACAAGTCCAGGTGTCCATTTGGACTCTTCAAGGCCTCGTCCACTGCTCTCTGATGGAGATGGTGGAGATTAACTTTCTTCTTCAACACTTTTGACCTCCGGGACGTTTGTTGTTGTTCATCCAGGAGGTTGATTCCAGAGCTGATGAAGGTCTGATGGACATGAAGAGCAGCCAGAAACTCCTGAAGACTCAGATGGATGAAGCAGAAGACCTTGTCCTGGTACAGGCCTTGCTCCTCTTTAAAGACCTGTGTGAACATTCCTGAGTACAGTGAGGCTGCTCTGAGATCCAGGCCACACTCTGTCAGGTCGGAGTCATAGAAGATCAGATTTCCTTTCTGCAGCTCATCAAAAGCCAGTTTTCCCAGAGACTCCACCATCTCCCTGCTCTCTGGACTCCAGTGTGGATCTGTGGCAGCTCCTCCATCATACTTGACCTTCTTGACTTTGGCCTGGACCACCAGGTGGTGGATGTACATCTGAGTCATGGTCTTGGGCAGCTCTCCTCCCTCTCTGCTCTTCAACACCTCCTCCAGAACTGTAGCAGTGATCCAGCAGAAGACTGGGATGTGGCACATGATGTGGAGGCTTCGTGAGGTCTTGATGTGGGAGATGATCCTGCTGGCCTGCTGCTCCTCTCTGAACCTCCTCCTGAAGTACTCCTCCTTCTGTGGGTCAGTGAACCCTCGGACCTCCGTCACCATGCCGACACAGTCAGGAGGGATGTGATTGGCTGCTGCAGGTCGTGTGGTGATCCAGAGGCGAGCAGAGGGAAGCAGGTTCCCCCTGATGAGGTTTGTCAGCAGCACATCCACTGAGGTGGACTCTGTAACATCAGTCAGGATCTCAGGGTGCTGGAAGTCCAGAGGGAGTCGACACTCATCCAGACCGTCAAAGATGAAGAGCACCTGGAGGTCTTCAAAGCTGCAGAGTCCTGCTTCTTTGGTTGGAGTGAAGAAGTGATGAACAAGTCCCACCAAGCTGAACTTCTTCTCCTTCAGCACATTCAGCTCTCTGAAGGTGAATGGAAATGTGAAGTGGACGTCCTGGTTGCTTTGGTCTTCAGCCCAGTCCAGAGTGAACTTCTGTGTCAGGACTGTTTTCCCAATGCCAGCCACTCCCTTTGTCAGCACTGTTCTGATTGGTGGAGATCTTCCAGGTGAGGCTTTAAAGAGGTCTCCTGGTCTGATGCTGCTTTCTGCTCTGGCTGCTCTCCTGGATGCTGTTTCAATCTGTCTGACCTCATGTTCCTCATTGACCTCTGCAGTCCCTCCCTCTGTGATGTGGAGCTCTGTGTGGATCTGCTTCAGGAGGGTGGACTCTCCTGCTTTAGAGAGCCCCTCAAACACAACCTGGAACCTCTTCTTCAGGGCACATTTCACCTTCTGTTGGCAGACTCCAGGAGAAGTTCCTGAAAAGAAGAAAGCAGGAATGAGTTGAGTGTGTTTGACATTGAATGTGAAGATGACAGTGTGTTAGTGGAGATGTTTCTCCTCCATCAGCTCCATCCAGCTCCTCAGTGGAGACCAAACAGCCTCTGATCTGATGCAGATGTTTGCATCACATGAGCAGCAGAGTTCAGGAACTCTCTTTGTGTCTCCTCTTCTCTGCTGCTTGTTTTGGACTTTCTGTCTGTTTCACACTTTCTGTGTCTGACCTGGAAATGACCTGTGTTCTCTGGATGGACTCTGTTTCTGACTGCTTTCTGCTCCAGCTGAGAACATTTCAGCTTCATCTCCATCCTGTGAAATGAGATCAAATCCTCTTACTGCTCCACAGATGCTCAGCCAGCTCCTCCTGCTTCATCCTCCTCAGGAAGTCCAGGGTGATCCTCAGAAATGACTCTCTGCTGCTCCTCTGCTCTTCATCCTCATCCTCCCTCTCACTCTCTGAGCATGCTGGGTAATCTGGACTCAGGAGCTTCTTCATCTGCTTCAGCTCCTTCTTCATGAAACTCACCATGTTGTCCTCCAGCTGCTGGAACAGAGAAACATCTGGAGTTGACTTTGAGCTGAAACTGAAGCCAGATTGAGATGTGAGTGTAAATCCAGTGCAGAGAGCAGGATGGACAACATGTGAAGCCAAACCACACTTCATGTGGGATCTCCAGCAGAAGCAGCTTCAAGCATCAGTGAAGACTGGAAGCTGGATGAAGGTTGGACTGTTTCACTTTGGACCTGAATGGATCTAATAAGCTGAGTGTCTGTTTCATGTTTCAGCTGGAAGTCACAGCAGCTTCTTCTGTCTCATGATGTGACAGTAAAGTGTTGAATGGAGACGTGTTCTCACCATAAATGTGGAGTCCAGATGTCTTTGATGCTGAGGGGCGGAGCCACCAGGGAGAAGCTGGGAGCTCTGCTGGCTCACGCTGCAGAAACATGTTGACTTTGTTAAAGCTGCTGTGTGGTGTGATGAGGAATCCTGAGACAAACACTGATTCTCACCCCTCATCAGCACTTCCTGCTCCACATTTAAAGGTTAAGAGTTCCTCCTTAGACCAGTCACTCTTCATGGACACACATCTGGATGGAAACCCAGAGTCAGAGCTAAAAACAAACACAACATCAGGAACAGACTGACTGGAACAATGGAAGATACATGGAAGAACTGAGACTTTGATTCTCTAAGTCAGACTTTGTGAAAATACTGTGAGGATATTTAATAGTTATAAACTGTAGTTCCACATTTAAAGTTACTCTACCAGAAAAACAATCTTCAAAATGTACTTCCTATAAAACATCTCCCTTCTGCAGAGAGAATAAACCAAAACACCAAAACAAGACCATCAACACTCATTTGGACTCATTTCCAACCTGCAGTTTCCCAAATCGATCCACCAAAGTTGATGTTTACAAACAAAACATCAAACTGTGTTGATGTTTCCTAACTGACATCATCTTGGGAAATCTGCCACAAGGGTTTCTGGGATATCAAAGATGGCGTCGCAGAAGCTGAAGCAAAATGATCCACATTGGACCGATTCAGCCCAAAATAAAAGACTGGACTTTTTCAGAGAAAGAGGATTAGAACCTCCAGAATATTCTTAAATGTTGTGAAACTGATCATTAATCAGCAAGAGGTCAACACACTGGTATGTTCCTTTAAATTTAAATGCTGGAATTATGTGTTTGTGTGAGTGTCATGACCAATTCCATTCAGAAAGGTATTAATGTATCAGAGATCAACATCAACAACTGAAACTGGATCCTACATGTTTCATGTTTCCTAAATGGATTCTGGTGGAATAACTTTAAAGTTAAAAATCATTCAGTTCAAATCTTTTACATCCCCCCATCCCCCTCTCCTCTGGTGTTCCTCAGGGCTCTGAAACCAGCAGATTCATCATCAAAATAGGACTTTTGAAAGAGTGTAGGATCAGACTTTGCTGGTCAGTTTGCAGTTTGGACTCTTGTACTAAAATACTGGAAGTGAATCTTAGAGTGAGCACAACTTCTCTCACTCTGGTTTTGAGGAAATAAAAGAAAAGAAAGAGTTTCTTACTTTGTGTCTGAAGGTCCAGGTTCAGTACTGAAGTTTAGTGGAAGATGTTTGGACCGGTCACTCTTCATAGACAAGCTGCTGGATACTGAAGACCCTGCTGTGTGTCTGAGCTTCTCACCTCTATACACACACACACACACACACACACACACACACACACACACACACACACACACACACACACACACAGTCAGAATGTTGTATTAGATCAACAGATCACACTTGGTTCTTCTCATTTCATTTCCTGTTTTCAACAAAAGAACTTTAATGTTATTTTCTTCTGGAAAAGTTTTCAGGACTTGATCAGTAAAAATATGTTTGATGAAAGAACTTCAATAACCTTCATGTCATTTCCAATCTGCCTTTTGTTTCAAAGTTCCTGGAAAAGTAGTAGCATCTGATCTGGACTCTGACTTTTCCCACAATAATCAGTATGAACAGTTCCAGTCTGGTTTCCCTCAATGAAGCTCAGAAACAGAAACTCTCATCAGAATCACCATCAACCACCTGACTGCAGCTGACTCTGGACTTTTACCCTCCTCCTCCTCTTCCTCCTCTTCCTCCTGATCCCCCTCCTCCTCCTCCTCCTCCTCCTCCTCCTCCTTGAATCTGAGTACAGCCTGTGTCTCCAACTCCATTTAACCCTCCTCTACAGACTGACGTCCATCAGACTGTTCATCACATCACTGGATTGGTTCCATTGAATTCCATTTGATTAAATATGATTCAATTCAATTCATAGAGAACCACAATAATCTCAAGGTACTTCTACAGAGAAAAAAACTCAACTGTTCCACCACAGCAAGTAAAAGCAACAGTAGAAAGAAAAAACATTTTAACAGGAAGGAAAGTGGAGAACCAGACTCAGAGGACTAGACTTTCTGTAGAACCAGACTCAGAGGAGGAGACTTTCTGTTCTTCTGGTTGAAGGTTCAAAGATAGAAAGTGATGAAGTGAGAGGACAGGGACAGAGGGAAACAAGCAACATACAGATTTGTCTTTAGTTGCATTGAGTTTATTCAGTTCAAATCTTTTACATCCCCCCATCCCCCTCTCCTCTGGTGTTCCTCAGGGCTCTGAAACCAGCAGATTCATCATCAAAATAGGACTTTTGAAAGAGTGGAGGATCAGACTTTGCTGGTCAGTTTGCAGTTTGGACTCTTGTACTAAAATACTGGAAGTGAATCTTAGAGTGAGCACAACTTCTCTCACTCTGGTTTTGAGGAAATAAAAGAAAAGAAAGAGTTTCTTACTTTGTGTCTGAAGGTCCAGGTTCAGTACTGAAGTCTGGTGGTTTAGCTTTGGACCGGTCACTCTTCATAGACAAGCTGCTGGATACTGAAGACCCTGCTGTATGTCTGAGCTTCTCACCTCTATATACACACACACACACACACACACACACACACACACACACACACACACACACACACACACACACACACACACACACACACACACACACACACACACACACACACACACACACACACACACACACACACACACACACACACACACACACACACACACACACACACACACACACACACACACACACACACACACACACACACACACACACACACACACACACACACACACACACACACACACACACACACACACACACACACACACACACACACACACACACACACACACACAGCTGTATCAGATCAACAGATCACACTTGGTTCTTATCATTTCATTTCCTGTTTTCAACAAAAGAACTTTAATGTTATTTTCTTCTGGAAAAGTTTTCAGGAATTGATCAGTAAAAATATGTTTGATGAAAGAACTTCAATAACCTTCATGTCATTTCCAATCTGCCTTTTGTTTCAAAGTTCCTGGAAAAGTAGTAGCATCTGATCTGGACTCTGACTTTTCCCACAATAATCTGTATTCTGAATTTCACCTCTTACAGATTAAACTTGGATTAGAAAGGCCCACAAAGCAACATCAAGTGAGCGGCTCTGCGGTGAAGCCTGGAAGAGCATTAAAATAGAGGAAACCCAGCGAGCGCCTGCTGACGTCATGAGTTCACAACTTCAGCCAGTCATTGCCTGCAAAGGCTTTTCAACAAGTGTGAGAGATGAAGGATTGATTCGCTCTTATTTCATTGGTTCAGTGACTTTTGAGCCTCTGACATGAAGGGATTGTGTTCAAATCCTTTAGTTCCTCACATTGTTATGGGATGTTTTAGTTGAAGCCACTGAATTAAAGCTGAAGTCTGGAGGGTTTCATTTCTATTTCCTGTGGTAATATACAGAACAAAATGAGACAAACTTTGTCTCTGGACAAATCTTTGTGGACCAAACTGTAAGTTAGTGATGTGGGACGTTTGGACTTCAGTGTCATGTGGAGACGTCCACTTCCTTTAAACTCCCTGTTGGAAAGGTGACACTGCTCTGACCTTGGATCAGGTTAAGAGGAGTTAGAAACTCTGACCTGAAAGACAACACATGATCTTCTAGTCTTTGTCCTTTCTACTGCTTGTCCTTGTGTCTTTCATGATCACATTGGGACTGATCATGGGGACGGTGGAATGTCTCTGCACCTCATGTCCTTTACTGCAGCTCTTTGTCTGCTGCCTGTTGAAATCACTTCAGCTCACTTTGGATGACTTGAAATCACTGAGCCTTGAGACGTGTCAATACAGCAGAGCCACTTTTACTACATTTCATCTTTCTATGGAGTTTACATTTAGTGTCCATTCTTCTGTTTGCTGTTTGACTGAATGCAGGAGGGGGGGACGTCTCTTACCTGTCCACACACTCTGGTGGGTCTTCTTCATCCACGTCACACATGTTGAGTCAGACAGAGAGAAACACACCAACCTGCTCCACACACACACACACACACACACACACACACACACACACACACACACACACACACACACACACACACACACACACACACACACACACACACACACACACACACACACACACACACACACACACACACACACACACACACACACACACACACACACACACACACACACACACACACACACACACACACACACACACACACACACACACACACACACACACACACACACACACACACACACACACACACACACACACACACACACACACACAAGATCATGTGGGTGGTGCAGCAGGAAACAGAAACCCACATCCTGGTAGTTCCAGTTAGAGACGGTATCATTCAGTAGACTGAGATCAGAGAGCGACAGCCGAGACAAAACAGAGAAAGAAGAACAACAAGAAGCATAAATAATGAACAAACAGAAGAAATAAGATGAGAGAAGAAAATATAGAAACATGAAAAATACAACAATCATTAGGATTAATGTCAGATGGAGGTTTCAGGGAAAAATGAAGCGTCTGGATGATAAATAATGAGATGATTGAGTCGTGTGTGTGTGTGTGTGTGTGTGTGTGTGTGTGTGTGTGTGTGTGTGTGTGTGTGTGTGTGTGTTTTAGACGAACACAAACTTGAGCCAATCAGAGTGAAGGAGGGCTGAAGCCCCGCCCACTGCTGAATGTTTTCAGAGTTTCTCCATGGAGAAGAAAAGAAGTGAAGAAAGGAGTTAAATGGAGGATGAAATGTTTGTCCAACAGGTGAAGAAGAAGAAAGCAGCTGTCAGAGGTTTGTGATGGTGTGAATGAAAGAGAAAAAGAGAAGTTAGAAAGTCTTTTGCTCCGTTGTGGAAGCTTCTAAAGAGCTGAGAGATTCTCACCTGAACTCTCTTCTCTTCTTCTTACAGACACTTTTCCATGTGTGAGGAAACTTGTGGAGAGAAGAAGCTGCTCTTCGTCCGTCTTCGTCCGTCTCTGATGTCTAACAACCTCAGCGTTCTCTGTCCTGCTCTCTCTCACACACCCAGATGAGTCAGCAGCAGGAAGTGGGGCCCAGTGGGGGAGTTGTTTTCACATAAATCACGTGTTTCCTCCGTTCTACTCAGGAAGAGCAGAAATGTGTCAGAGGGGAAGTGATGAAATATGAGCTCCTCTAGGCACAGAAATCACCATTATAAGAACACAACAATGTGTCTCATTCAAACACAATCATCAATATAAACGGTACAAACCACAAACTGTTTAAATTACTTGAAATATGTGGTTTGATGAAAACAAGACAATATTGTTAAACTATTGTAAAAACATTTGAGTTTGACGTGGCTGTCACAAATACACACCAGTCATGAGAACATAGCCTCTGTGATTTAGAGTCCAAGACGCCTGCAGATAACAGAATGTTGATTCTGAGAGTCTGAGAGTCTCAGACTCACACAGTTCAATGGTTCCTCAGGAGGCTCGCCATCGGGTTTCCTGAACCTGGAGTCCAAATTCTGACGGAATGTCAGAATTCTCCTGGTCCAACCTTACAAGGCCTGGTGTATGAACAAAATAATATGCTCAGGTAACTTAAAGCTAACGTTCCATGGCTTTAAATTGAAGTAAAAGTCCGTAAAAGTTCCAGCTTATTTGAATTTAATAAGTTGCATTCCAGCCGACATCACGCGGAGAGAAAAACATCACGGCTGCGCTTCAATTACGCCTCCAATTTACCCTTTGATCCACTAAAGTAACATAAAACAGCATAATTCTGCTATAATAGCTCTCCATGTCCACAAAACTAAATAAATAGATGGAGAAAATATCCTTAAAATGAAAATAAGTTAGTTTTTCCCACTCACCGTGTCCCGTCCAGCAGTGTGCACCAACCACGTCACCAGAGCAAACCAGGTGGTAACAACAAGATTCCGATCACCTTTCTAAATATCCGAGAAACTGAGAACTCTTTCACTAGTTTCGTTGGCTGTTTTTCTCTTTCTCCTTCCAAGCTGCCAGCTCCGTGTCTGCAGAGCGTCTGGTATAGAGCAGCAGGAAGAAAACAACCTGGTTGGCTGCGCCTGGTCACATGGTCCCCACTGCGACGTGACTTCTTCAAAATAAGAGTCTAAATACATCTGAACCCCAAGAAAATAAAAGAAAGTAAAATAAAATAACATGATTTATATCATTATTAATATAATCGCTTTTATTTAGTTCGGGCTTTATGGACCTGGGTTACACTTTTGTGCCTCATTTGAGTGGGGATGACGTCTCCTATCAAGACTAAAAGCCTTGAATACAGTCTTCTTCACTTTTACATTCTGTCTGCTTTTCACATTTAGTTTGGAGTCAGATTGTTAAAACACTCCAGGCTTCAACATGAGGTGGAGGAGGAAGAGGTGGAGTTTGGAGTCAGATTCACCCACTACTCCCTCTGCTTCACCTGCTGCTCCCACTGCTCCATCCACTACTCCTTCTACTGCACCTGCTGCTCCCACTGCTCCACCCACTGCTCCACCTACTGCTCCACCCACTACTCCCAATGCTGTACCTGCTGCTCCCACTGCTCCACCCACTACTCCCTCTGCTTCACCTGCTGCTCGAACTTCTGCTCCCACTGCTCCATCCACTACTCCTTCTGCTTCACCTGCTGCTCCCACTACTCCAACCATTGCTCCCTCTGCTCCACCCGCTACTCCCTCTGCTTCACCTACTGCTCCCACTTCTTCTCCCACTGCTCCACCCACAACTCCCTTTGCTTCACCAGCTGCTCCCTCTGCTCCACCCACTACTTTCTCTGCTTCACCTACTGCTCAAACTTCTGCTCACACTTCTGCTCCCACTGCTCCACCCACTACTCCCTCTGCTTCACCTGTTGCTCCCACTGCTCCACCCATTACTCCCTCTGCTTCAGCTGCTTCTCCCACTGCTCCACCCATTACTCCCTCTGATTCACCTGCCGCTTCCACTGCTCCACCCATTACTCCCTCTGCTTTTCCCACTGCTCCACCCATTACTCCCTCTGCTTCACCTGCCGCTTCCAATGCTCCACCCATTACTCCCTCTGTTTCACCTGCTGCTCCCACTTCTGCTCCCACTACTCCCTCTGCTTCACCTGCTGCTCCCACAGCTACACCCACTACTCCCTCTGCTTCACCTGCTGCTCCCACTTCTGCTCCCACTGCTCCACCCACTGCTCCCTCTGCTACTCCCACTGCTCCACCCACTACTCCCTCTGCTCCACCCACCGCTCCACCCACTGCTCCCTCTGCATCACCTGCTGCTCCCACTACTCCATCCACTACTCCCTCTGCTTCACCTTCTGCTACAAGTGCTCCACCCACCACTCACTCTGCTTTACCTGCTGCTCCCACTTCTGCTCCCACTACTCCCTCTGCTTCACCTGCTGCTCCCACTGCTCCACCCACTACTCCCTCTGCTTTTCCCACTGCTCCACCCATTACTCCCTCTGCTTCACCTGCCGCTCCCACTGCTCCACCCACAACTCGCTCTGCTTCACCTGCTGCTCCCACTGCTCCACCCACTACTCCCTTTGCTTCACCAGCTGCTCCCCCTGCTCCACCCGCTACTCCCTCTGCTTCACCTTTTGCACCCACTTTTGCTCCCACTGCTCCACCCACTACTCCCTCTGCTACTCCCACTGCTCCACCCACTACTCCCTCTGCTGCTCCCACTGCTCCACCAATTACTCCCTCAACCTCACCTGCTGCTCCCACTGCTCCACCCACAACTCCCTCTGCTTCACCTGCTGCTCCTACTGCTCCAACCACTACTCCCTCTGCTTCACCAGCTGCTCCCCCTGCTTCTCCCACTGCTCCACCCAGTACTCCCTCTGCTTCACCAGCTTCTCCCTTTGCTCCACCCACTACTCCCTCTGCTTCACCTTCTGCTCCCACTGCTCCACCCACTAATCCCTCTGCTGCTCCCACTGCTCCACCAATTACTCCCTCAACTTCACCTGCTGCTCCCACTTTTGCTCCCACTGCTCCACCCACTACTCCCTCTGCTTCTCCCACTGCTCCACCCACTACTCCCTCTGCTTCACCAGCTGCTCCCACTGCTCCACCCACTTCTCCCTCTGCTTCACCAGCTGCTCCCCCTGCTTCTCCCACTGCTCCACCCGCTACTCCCTCTGCTTCACCTGCTGCTCCCACTTCTGCTCCCACTGCTCCACCCACTACTCCCTCTGCTTCACCCTCGGCTCCCACTTCTGCTCCCACTGCTCCACCCACTACTCCCTCTGCTTCACCTGCTGCACCCGATTCTGCTCCCACTGCTCCACCCACTACTCCCTCTGCTTCACGTGCTGGTCCCACTTTTCCACCCACTAATCCCTATGCTTCACCTGCTGCTCCCAATTCTGCATACACTGCTCCACCCACTACTCCCTCTGGTTCACCTGCTGCTCCCACTGCTCCACCCACTACTCCCTCTGCTTCACCAGCTGCTCCCAATGCTCCACCCACTACTCCATATGCTTCACCTGCTGCTCACACTGCTCCATCCACTACTCCCTCTGCATCACCTGCTGCTCCCACTACTCCACCCACTACTCCCTCTGCTTCACTTTCTGCTACAACTGCTCCACCCACCACTCACTCTGCTTTACCTGCTGCTCCCACTTCTGCTCCCACTGCTCCACCTACTGCTCCAACTTCTTCTCCCACTGCTCCACCCACAACTCCCTTTGCTTCACCAGCTGCTCCCTCTGCTCCACCCACTACTTTCTCTGCTTCACCTACTGCTCAAACTTCTGCTCACACTTCTGCTCCCACTGCTCCACCCACTACTCCCTCTGCTTCACCTGTTGCTCCCACTGCTCCACCCATTACTCCCTCTGCTTCAGCTGCTTCTCCCACTGCTCCACCCATTACTCCCTCTGATTCACCTGCCGCTTCCACTGCTCCACCCATTACTCCCTCTGCTTTTCCCACTGCTCCACCCATTACTCCCTCTGCTTCACCTGCCGCTTCCAATGCTCCACCCATTACTCCCTCTGTTTCACCTGCTGCTCCCACTTCTGCTCCCACTACTCCCTCTGCTTCACCTGCTGCTCCCACAGCTACACCCACTACTCCCTCTGCTTCACCTGCTGCTCCCACTTCTGCTCCCACTGCTCCACCCACTGCTCCCTCTGCTACTCCCACTGCTCCACCCACTACTCCCTCTGCTCCACCCACCGCTCCACCCACTGCTCCCTCTGCATCACCTGCTGCTCCCACTACTCCATCCACTACTCCCTCTGCTTCACCTTCTGCTACAAGTGCTCCACCCACCACTCACTCTGCTTTACCTGCTGCTCCCACTTCTGCTCCCACTACTCCCTCTGCTTCACCTGCTGCTCCCACTGCTCCACCCACTACTCCCGCTGCTTTTCCCACTGCTCCACCCATTACTCCCTCTGCTTCACCTGCCGCTCCCACTGCTCCACCCACAACTCGCTCTGCTTCACCTGCTGCTCCCACTGCTCCACCCACTACTCCCTTTGCTTCACCAGCTGCTCCCCCTGCTTCACCCGCTACTCCCTCTGCTTCACCTGCTGCTCCCACTTTTGCTCCCACTGCGCCACCCACTACTCCCTCTGCTTCTCCCACTGCTCCACCCACTACTCCCTCTGCTTCACCAGCTGCTCCCACTGCTCCACCCACTTCTCCCTCTGCTTCACCAGCTGCTCCCCCTGCTTCACCCGCTACTCCCTCTGCTTCACCTGCTGCTCCAACTTCTGCTCCCACTGCTCCACCCACTACTCCCTCTGCTTCACCTGCTGCTCAAACTGCTCCATCCACTACTCCCTCTGATTCACCCTCTGCTCCCACTGCTCCACCCACTACTCCCTCTGTTTCACCTGCTGCTCCCACTGCTCCACTCACTACTCCCTCTGCTTCACTTGCTACTCCCACTTCTACTCCCACTACTCCCTCTGCTTCACCTGCTGCTCCCACTTCTGCTCCCACTGATCCACCCACAACTCCCTCTGCTTCACCTGCTGCTCCCACTGCTCCACCCACTACTCCCTCTGCTTCACCAGCTGCTCCCCCTGCTCCACCCACTACTCCCTCTGCTTCACCTTTTGCACCCACTTTTGCTCCCACTGCTCCACCCACTACTCCCTCTGCTACTCCCACTGCTCCACCCACTACTCCCTCTGCTGCTCCCACTGCTCCACCAATTACTCCCTCAACCTCACCTGCTGCTCCCACTGCTCCACCCACAACTCCCTCTGCTTCACCTGCTGATCCTACTGCTCCAACCACTACTCCCTCTGCTTAACCAGCTGCTCCCCCTGCTTCTCCCACTGCTCCACCCAGTACTCCCTCTGCTTCACCAGCTTCTCCCTTTGCTCCACCCACTACTCCCTCTGCTTCACCTTCTGCTCCCACTGCTCCACCCACTAATCCCTCTGCTGCTCCCACTGCTCCACCAATTACTCCCTCAACCTCACCTGCTGCTCCCACTTTTGCTCCCACTGCTCCACCCACTACTCCCTCTGCTTCTCCCACTGCTCCACCCACTACTCCCTCTGCTTCACCAGCTGCTCCCACTGCTCCACCCACTTCTCCCTCTGCTTCACCAGCTGCTCCCCCTGCTTCTCCCACTGCTCCACCCGCTACTCCCTCTGCTTCACCTGCTGCTCCCACTTCTGCTCCCACTGCTCCACCCACTACTCCCTCTGCTTCACCTGCTGCTCAAACTGCTCCATCCACTACTCCCTCTGATTCACCCTCTGCTCCCACTTCTGCTCCCACTGCTCCACCCACTACTCCCTCTGCTTCACCTGCTGCTCCCAATTCTGCATACACTGCTCCACCCACTACTCCCTCTGGTTCACCTGCTGCTCCCACTGCTCCACCCACTAATCCCTCTGCTTCACCATCTGCTCCCAATGCTCCACCCACTACTCCATATGCTTCACCTGCTACTCCCACTGCTCCACCCACTACTCCCTCTGCTCCACCCACCGCTCCACCCACTGCTCCCTCTGCATCACCTGCTGCTCCCACTACTCCATCCACTACTCCCTCTGCTTCACCTTCTGCTACAAGTGCTCCACCCACCACTCACTCTGCTTTACCTGCTGCTCCCACTTCTGCTCCCACTACTCCCTCTGCTTCACCTGCTGCTCCCACTGCTCCACCCACTACTCCCTCTGCTTTTCCCACTGCTCCACCCATTACTCCCTCTGCTTCACCTGCCGCTCCCACTGCTCCACCCACAACTCGCTCTGCTTCACCTGCTGCTCCCACTGCTCCACCCACTACTCCCTTTGCTTCACCAGCTGCTCCCCCTGCTCCACCCGCTACTCCCTCTGCTTCACCTTTTGCACCCACTTTTGCTCCCACTGCTCCACCCACTACTCCCTCTGCTACTCCCACTGCTCCACCCACTACTCCCTCTGCTGCTCCCACTGCTCCACCAATTACTCCCTCAACCTCACCTGCTGCTCCCACTGCTCCACCCACAACTCCCTCTGCTTCACCTGCTGCTCCTACTGCTCCAACCACTACTCCCTCTGCTTCACCAGCTGCTCCCCCTGCTTCTCCCACTGCTCCACCCAGTACTCCCTCTGCTTCACCAGCTTCTCCCTTTGCTCCACCCACTACTCCCTCTGCTTCACCTTCTGCTCCCACTGCTCCACCCACTAATCCCTCTGCTGCTCCCACTGCTCCACCAATTACTCCCTCAACTTCACCTGCTGCTCCCACTTTTGCTCCCACTGCTCCACCCACTACTCCCTCTGCTGCTCCCACTGCTCCACCAATTACTCCCTCAACCTCACCTGCTGCTCCCACTGCTCCACCCACAACTCCCTCTGCTTCACCTGCTGCTCCTACTGCTCCAACCACTACTCCCTCTGCTTCACCAGCTGCTCCCCCTGCTTCTCCCACTGCTCCACCCAGTACTCCCTCTGCTTCACCAGCTTCTCCCTTTGCTCCACCCACTACTCCCTCTGCTTCACCAGCTGCTCCCACTGCTCCACCCACTTCTCCCTCTGCTTCACCAGCTGCTCCCCCTGCTTCTCCCACTGCTCCACCCGCTACTCCCTCTGCTTCACCTGCTGCTCCCACTTCTGCTCCCACTGCTCCACCCACTACTCCCTCTGCTTCACCCTCGGCTCCCACTTCTGCTCCCACTGCTCCACCCACTACTCCCTCTGCTTCACCTGCTGCTCCCGATTCTGCTCCCACTGCTCCACCCACTACTCCCTCTGCTTCACGTGCTGGTCCCACTTTTCCACCCACTAATCCCTATGCTTCACCTGCTGCTCCCAATTCTGCATACACTGCTCCACCCACTACTCCCTCTGGTTCACCTGCTGCTCCCACTGCTCCACCCACTACTCCCTCTGCTTCACCAGCTGCTCCCAATGCTCCACCCACTACTCCATATGCTTCACCTGCTGCTCACACTGCTCCATCCACTACTCCCTCTGCATCACCTGCTGCTCCCACTACTCCACCCACTACTCCCTCTGCTTCACTTTCTGCTACAACTGCTCCACCCACCACTCACTCTGCTTTACCTGCTGCTCCCACTTCTGCTCCCACTGCTCCACCTACTGCTCCAACTTCTTCTCCCACTGCTCCACCCACAACTCCCTTTGCTTCACCAGCTGCTCCCTCTGCTCCACCCACTACTTTCTCTGCTTCACCTACTGCTCAAACTTCTGCTCACACTTCTGCTCCCACTGCTCCACCCACTACTCCCTCTGCTTCACCTGTTGCTCCCACTGCTCCACCCATTACTCCCTCTGCTTCAGCTGCTTCTCCCACTGCTCCACCCATTACTCCCTCTGATTCACCTGCCGCTTCCACTGCTCCACCCATTACTCCCTCTGCTTTTCCCACTGCTCCACCCATTACTCCCTCTGCTTCACCTGCCGCTTCCAATGCTCCACCCATTACTCCCTCTGTTTCACCTGCTGCTCCCACTTCTGCTCCCACTACTCCCTCTGCTTCACCTGCTGCTCCCACAGCTACACCCACTACTCCCTCTGCTTCACCTGCTGCTCCCACTTCTGCTCCCACTGCTCCACCCACTGCTCCCTCTGCTACTCCCACTGCTCCACCCACTACTCCCTCTGCTCCACCCACCGCTCCACCCACTGCTCCCTCTGCATCACCTGCTGCTCCCACTACTCCATCCACTACTCCCTCTGCTTCACCTTCTGCTACAAGTGCTCCACCCACCACTCACTCTGCTTTACCTGCTGCTCCCACTTCTGCTCCCACTACTCCCTCTGCTTCACCTGCTGCTCCCACTGCTCCACCCACTACTCCCGCTGCTTTTCCCACTGCTCCACCCATTACTCCCTCTGCTTCACCTGCCGCTCCCACTGCTCCACCCACAACTCGCTCTGCTTCACCTGCTGCTCCCACTGCTCCACCCACTACTCCCTTTGCTTCACCAGCTGCTCCCCCTGCTTCACCCGCTACTCCCTCTGCTTCACCTGCTGCTCCCACTTTTGCTCCCACTGCGCCACCCACTACTCCCTCTGCTTCTCCCACTGCTCCACCCACTACTCCCTCTGCTTCACCAGCTGCTCCCACTGCTCCACCCACTTCTCCCTCTGCTTCACCAGCTGCTCCCCCTGCTTCACCCGCTACTCCCTCTGCTTCACCTGCTGCTCCAACTTCTGCTCCCACTGCTCCACCCACTACTCCCTCTGCTTCACCTGCTGCTCAAACTGCTCCATCCACTACTCCCTCTGATTCACCCTCTGCTCCCACTGCTCCACCCACTACTCCCTCTGTTTCACCTGCTGCTCCCACTGCTCCACTCACTACTCCCTCTGCTTCACTTGCTACTCCCACTTCTACTCCCACTACTCCCTCTGCTTCACCTGCTGCTCCCACTTCTGCTCCCACTGATCCACCCACAACTCCCTCTGCTTCACCTGCTGCTCCCACTGCTCCACCCACTACTCCCTCTGCTTCACCAGCTGCTCCCCCTGCTCCACCCACTACTCCCTCTGCTTCACCTTTTGCACCCACTTTTGCTCCCACTGCTCCACCCACTACTCCCTCTGCTACTCCCACTGCTCCACCCACTACTCCCTCTGCTGCTCCCACTGCTCCACCAATTACTCCCTCAACCTCACCTGCTGCTCCCACTGCTCCACCCACAACTCCCTCTGCTTCACCTGCTGATCCTACTGCTCCAACCACTACTCCCTCTGCTTAACCAGCTGCTCCCCCTGCTTCTCCCACTGCTCCACCCAGTACTCCCTCTGCTTCACCAGCTTCTCCCTTTGCTCCACCCACTACTCCCTCTGCTTCACCTTCTGCTCCCACTGCTCCACCCACTAATCCCTCTGCTGCTCCCACTGCTCCACCAATTACTCCCTCAACCTCACCTGCTGCTCCCACTTTTGCTCCCACTGCTCCACCCACTACTCCCTCTGCTTCTCCCACTGCTCCACCCACTACTCCCTCTGCTTCACCAGCTGCTCCCACTGCTCCACCCACTTCTCCCTCTGCTTCACCAGCTGCTCCCCCTGCTTCTCCCACTGCTCCACCCGCTACTCCCTCTGCTTCACCTGCTGCTCCCACTTCTGCTCCCACTGCTCCACCCACTACTCCCTCTGCTTCACCTGCTGCTCAAACTGCTCCATCCACTACTCCCTCTGATTCACCCTCTGCTCCCACTTCTGCTCCCACTGCTCCACCCACTACTCCCTCTGCTTCACCTGCTGCTCCCAATTCTGCATACACTGCTCCACCCACTACTCCCTCTGGTTCACCTGCTGCTCCCACTGCTCCACCCACTAATCCCTCTGCTTCACCATCTGCTCCCAATGCTCCACCCACTACTCCATATGCTTCACCTGCTGCTCACACTGCTCCATCCACTACTCCCTCTGCATCACCTGCTGCTCCCACTACTCCACCCACTACTCCCTCTGCTTCACTTTCTGCTACAACTGCTCCACCCACCACTCACTCTGCTTTACCTGCTGCTCCCACTTCTGCTCCCACTGCTCCACCCACTACTCCCTCTGCTTCTCCCACTGCTCCACCCATTACTCCCTCAACCTCACCTACTGCTCCCACTGCTCCACCCACAACTCCCTCTGCTTCACCTGCTGCTCCCACTGCTCCACCCACTACACCCTCTGCTTCACCAGCTGCTCCCCCTGCTTCTCCCACTGCTCCACCCAGTACTCCCTCTGCTTCACCAGCTTCTCCCTTTGCTCCACCCACTACTCCCCCTGCTTCACCTTCTGCTCCCACTTCTGCTCCCACTGCTCCACCCACTACTCTCTCTGCTTCACTTGCTACTCCCACTTCTGCTCCCACTACTCCCTCTGCTTCACCTGCTGCTCCCACTTCTGCTCCCACTGCTCCACCCACTACTCCGTCTGCTTCACCTGCTGCTCCCACCTCTGCTCCCACTGCTCCACCCACTACTCCCTATGCTTCACCTGCTGCTCCCACTGCTCCACCCACTACTCCCTCTGCTTCACCTGCTGCTCCCACTGCTCCACCCACTACTCCCTCTGCTTCACCTGCTGCTCACACTGCTCCACCCACTAATCCCTATGCTTCACCTGCTGCTCCCAATTCTGCATACACTGCTCCACCCACTACTCCCTCTGGTTCACCTGCTGCTCCCACTGCTCCACCCACTTCTCCCTCTGCTTCACCAGCTGCTCCCCCTGCTTCTCCCACTGCTCCACCCACTACTCCCTCTGCTTCACCAGCTTCTCCCTTTGCTCCACCCACTACTCCCTCTGCTTCACCTGCTGCTCCCACTTTTGCTCCCACTGCTCCACCCACTACTCCCTGTGCTTCACTTGCTACTCCCACTTCTGCTCCCACTACTCCCTTTGCCTCACCTGCTGCTCCCACTTTTGCTCCCACTGCTCCACCCACTACTCCCTCTGCTTCACCTGCTGCTCCCACTGCTCCACCCACTACTCCCTCTGCTTCACCAGCTGCTCCCCCTGCTCCACCCACTACTCCCTCTGCTTCACCTGCTGCTCCCACTGCTCCACCCACTACTCCCTCTGTTTCACCTACTGCTCCCACTGCTCCACTCACTACTCCCTCTGCTTCACTTGCTACTCCCACTTCTACTCCCACTACTCCCTCTGCTTCACCTGCTGCTCCCACTTCTGCTCCCACTGCTCCACCCACTACTCCCTCTGCTTCACCAGCTGCTCCCCCTGCTCCACCCACTACTCCCTCTGCTTCACCTGCTGCTCCCACTTCTGCTCCCACTGCTCCACCCACTACTCCCTCTGCTTCACCTGCTGCACCCACTTCTGCTCCCACTGCTCCACCCACAACTCCCTCTGCTTTACCTGCTGCTCCCACTTCTGCTCCCACTGCTCCACCCACTACTCCCTCTGTTACTCCCACTACTCCACCCACTACTCCCTCTGCTGCTCCCACTGCTCCACCCATTACTCCCTCAACCTCACCTGCTGCTCCCACTGCTCCACCCACAACTCCCTCTGCTTCACCTGCTGCTCCCACTGCTCCACCCACTACACCCTCTGCTTCACCAGCTGCTCCCCCTGCTTCTCCCACTGCTCCACCCAGTACTCCCTCTGCTTCACCAGCTTCTCCCTTTGCTCCACCCACTACTCCCCCTGCTTCACCTTCTGCTCCCACTTCTGCTCCCACTGCTCCACCCACTACTCCCTCTGCTTCACTTGCTACTCCCACTTCTGCTCCCACTACTCCCTCTGCTTCACCTGCTGCTCCCACTTTTGCTCCCACTGTTCCACCCACTACTCCCTCTGCTTCACCTACTGCTCCCACTTCTGCTCCCACTGCTCCACCCACTACTCCGTCTGCTTCACCTGCTGCTCCCACTTCTGCTCCCACTGCTCCACCCACTGCTCCCTCTGCTACTCCCACTGCTCCACCCACTACTCCCTCTGCTCCACCCACCGCTCCACCCACTGCTCCCTCTGCATCACCTGCTGCTCCCACTACTCCATCCACTACTCCCTCTGCTTCACCTTCTGCTACAAGTGCTCCACCCACTACTCCCTCTGCTTCACCTGCTGCTCCCACTGCTCCACCCACTACTCCCGCTGCTTTTCCCACTGCTCCACCCATTACTCCCTCTGCTTCACCTGCCGCTCCCACTGCTCCACCCACAACTCGCTCTGCTTCACCTGCTGCTCCCACTGCTCCACCCACTACTCCCTTTGCTTCACCAGCTGCTCCCCCTGCTTCACCCGCTACTCCCTCTGCTTCACCTGCTGCTCCCACTTTTGCTCCCACTGCGCCACCCACTACTCCCTCTGCTTCTCCCACTGCTCCACCCACTACTCCCTCTGCTTCACCAGCTGCTCCCACTGCTCCACCCACTTCTCCCTCTGCTTCACCAGCTGCTCCCCCTGCTTCTCCCACTGCTCCACCCGCTACTCCCTCTGCTTCACCTGCTGCTCCAACTTCTGCTCCCACTGCTCCACCCACTACTCCCTCTGCTTCACCTGCTGCTCAAACTGCTCCATCCACTACTCCCTCTGATTCACCCTCTGCTCCCACTGCTCCACCCACTACTCCCTCTGTTTCACCTGCTGCTCCCACTGCTCCACTCACTACTCCCTCTGCTTCACTTGCTACTCCCACTTCTACTCCCACTACTCCCTCTGCTTCACCTGCTGCTCCCACTTCTGCTCCCACTGATCCACCCACAACTCCCTCTGCTTCACCTGCTGCTCCCACTGCTCCACCCACTACTCCCTCTGCTTCACCAGCTGCTCCCCCTGCTCCACCCACTACTCCCTCTGCTTCACCTTTTGCACCCACTTTTGCTCCCACTGCTCCACCCACTACTCCCTCTGCTACTCCCACTGCTCCACCCACTACTCCCTCTGCTGCTCCCACTGCTCCACCAATTACTCCCTCAACCTCACCTGCTGCTCCCACTGCTCCACCCACAACTCCCTCTGCTTCACCTGCTGATCCTACTGCTCCAACCACTACTCCCTCTGCTTAACCAGCTGCTCCCCCTGCTTCTCCCACTGCTCCACCCAGTACTCCCTCTGCTTCACCAGCTTCTCCCTTTGCTCCACCCACTACTCCCTCTGCTTCACCTTCTGCTCCCACTCCTCCACCCACTAATCCCTCTGCTGCTCCCACTGCTCCACCAATTACTCCCTCAACCTCACCTGCTGCTCCCACTTTTGCTCCCACTGCTCCACCCACTACTCCCTCTGCTTCTCCCACTGCTCCACCCACTACTCCCTCTGCTTCACCAGCTGCTCCCACTGCTCCACCCACTTCTCCCTCTGCTTCACCAGCTGCTCCCCCTGCTTCTCCCACTGCTCCACCCGCTACTCCCTCTGCTTCACCTGCTGCTCCCACTTCTGCTCCCACTGCTCCACCCACTACTCCCTCTGCTTCACCTGCTGCTCAAACTGCTCCATCCACTACTCCCTCTGATTCACCCTCTGCTCCCACTTCTGCTCCCACTGCTCCACCCACTACTCCCTCTGCTTCACCTGCTGCACCCACTTCTGCTCCCACTGCTCCACCCACTACTCCCTCTGCTTCACCTGCTGGTCCCACTGTTCCACCCACTAATCCCTATGCTTCACCTGCTGCTCCCAATTCTGCATACACTGCTCCACCCACTACTCCCTCTGGTTCACCTGCTGCTCCCACTGCTCCACCCACTACTCCCTCTGCTTCACCATCTGCTCCCAATGCTCCACCCACTACTCCATATGCTTCACCTGCTGCTCACACTGCTCCATCCACTACTCCCTCTGCATCACCTGCTGCTCCCACTACTCCACCCACTACTCCCTCTGCTTCACTTTCTGCTACAACTGCTCCACCCACCACTCACTCTGCTTTACCTGCTGCTCCCACTTCTGCTCCCACTGCTCCACCCACTACTCCCTCTGCTTCTCCCACTGCTCCACCCATTACTCCCTCAACCTCACCTACTGCTCCCACTGCTCCACCCACAACTCCCTCTGCTTCACCTGCTGCTCCCACTGCTCCACCCACTACACCCTCTGCTTCACCAGCTGCTCCCCCTGCTTCTCCCACTGCTCCACCCAGTACTCCCTCTGCTTCACCAGCTTCTCCCTTTGCTCCACCCACTACTCCCCCTGCTTCACCTTCTGCTCCCACTTCTGCTCCCACTGCTCCACCCACTACTCTCTCTGCTTCACTTGCTACTCCCACTTCTGCTCCCACTACTCCCTCTGCTTCACCTGCTGCTCCCACTTCTGCTCCCACTGCTCCACCCACTACTCCGTCTGCTTCACCTGCTGCTCCCACCTCTGCTCCCACTGCTCCACCCACTACTCCCTATGCTTCACCTGCTGCTCCCACTGCTCCACCCACTACTCCCTCTGCTTCACCTGCTGCTCCCACTGCTCCACCCACTACTCCCTCTGCTTCACCTGCTGCTCACACTGCTCCACCCACTAATCCCTATGCTTCACCTGCTGCTCCCAATTCTGCATACACTGCTCCACCCACTACTCCCTCTGGTTCACCTGCTGCTCCCACTGCTCCACCCACTTCTCCCTCTGCTTCACCAGCTGCTCCCCCTGCTTCTCCCACTGCTCCACCCACTACTCCCTCTGCTTCACCAGCTTCTCCCTTTGCTCCACCCACTACTCCCTCTGCTTCACCTGCTGCTCCCACTTTTGCTCCCACTGCTCCACCCACTACTCCCTTTCCCTCACCTGCTGCTCCCACTTTTGCTCCCACTGCTCCACCCACTACTCCCTCTGCTTCACCTGCTGCTCCCACTGCTCCACCCACTACTCCCTCTGCTTCACCAGCTGCTCCCCCTGCTCCACCCACTACTCCCTCTGCTTCACCTGCTGCTCCCACTGCTCCACCCACTAATCCCTATGCTTCACCTGCTGCTCCCAATTCTGCATACACTGCTCCACCCACTACTCCCTCTGGTTCACCTGCTGCTCCCACTGCTCCACCCACTTCTCCCTCTGCTTCACCAGCTGCTCCCCCTGCTTCTCCCACTGCTCCACCCACTACTCCCTCTGCTTCACCAGCTTCTCCCTTTGCTCCACCCACTACTCCCTCTGCTTCACCTGCTGCTCCCACTTTTGCTCCCACTGCTCCACCCACTACTCCCTTTCCCTCACCTGCTGCTCCCACTTTTGCTCCCACTGCTCCACCCACTACTCCCTCTGCTTCACCTGCTGCTCCCACTGCTCCACCCACTACTCCCTCTGCTTCACCAGCTGCTCCCCCTGCTCCACCCACTACTCCCTCTGCTTCACCTGCTGCTCCCACTGCTCCACCCACTACTCCCTCTGTTTCACCTACTGCTCCCACTGCTCCACTCACTACTCCCTCTGCTTCACTTGCTACTCCCACTTCTACTCCCACTACTCCCTCTGCTTCACCTGCTGCTCCCACTTCTGCTCCCACTGCTCCACCCACTACTCCCTCTGCTTCACCAGCTGCTCCCCCTGCTCCACCCACTACTCCCTCTGCTTCACCTGCTGCTCCCACTTCTGCTCCCACTGCTCCACCCACTACTCCCTCTGCTTCACCTGCTGCACCCACTTCTGCTCCCACTGCTCCACCCACAACTCCCTCTGCTTTACCTGCTGCTCCCACTTCTGCTCCCACTGCTCCACCCACTACTCCCTCTGTTACTCCCACTACTCCACCCACTACTCCCTCTGCTGCTCCCACTGCTCCACCCATTACTCCCTCAACCTCACCTGCTGCTCCCACTGCTCCACCCACAACTCCCTCTGCTTCACCTGCTGCTCCCACTGCTCCACCCACTACACCCTCTGCTTCACCAGCTGCTCCCCCTGCTTCTCCCACTGCTCCACCCAGTACTCCCTCTGCTTCACCAGCTTCTCCCTTTGCTCCACCCACTACTCCCCCTGCTTCACCTTCTGCTCCCACTTCTGCTCCCACTGCTCCACCCACTACTCCCTCTGCTTCACTTGCTACTCCCACTTCTGCTCCCACTACTCCCTCTGCTTCACCTGCTGCTCCCACTTTTGCTCCCACTGTTCCACCCACTACTCCCTCTGCTTCACCTACTGCTCCCACTTCTGCTCCCACTGCTCCACCCACTACTCCGTCTGCTTCACCTGCTGCTCCCACTTCTGCTCCCACTGCTCCACCCACTACTCCCTATGCTTCACCTGCTGCTCCCACTTCTACATACACTACTCCACCCACTACTCCCTCTGCTTCACCTGCTGCTCCCACTGCTCCACCCACTACTCCCTCTGCTTCACCTGCTGCTCCCACTGCTCCACCCACTACTCCGTCTGCTTCACCTGCTGCTCCCACTTCTGCTCCCACTGCTCCACCCACTACTCCCTATGTTTAACCTGCTGCTCCCACTTCTGCATACACTACTCCACCCACTACTCCCTCTGCTTCACCAGCTTCTCCCTCTGCTCCACTCACTACTCCCTCTGCTACTCCCACTGCTCCACCCACTATTAATGGAAGATTAAACAGATATAGAACTGTGACAGTAGAATTCCAGTAGAAAACAATCGGACACTGATACGTCACTAAAACAACAAAAAAAAACTTCATGACAATTTGAGAGTCAAAGACTTTTTCTACTGTTTCTTCTTCAATATTATAAATATAAACAGATACAAACATGTGAAAACTTACCTTACCAAGGTGCTAGTGGTGAAATGGAGAACATGTCTGACTATGGATCAGAAGGTTCCAGGTTCAAGTCCTGGCTAGCTTGAAAACCCTTTAGGTAACTTCACAGACAACATTTCCCTTGTTGTTGTTAGAACCTTCACATTATTCTACAATAATCCATGCAGAAGGTTCCAGGTCTCTGTAAAGGACAGTAGACCCATCCAAGATGGCTCCTGTGTTCCATCCTGGTTGCAGAATATTTTCATTGATATTTTCCAGTCTTGATTGGGGTCAGAGCACTGAAACACTGGGATTAAAGTGCTGGATGACGTCTCCATGAGCATGGACACGTCCACTGTCTCACTTTGACTCTGACTGGGTCTTAGTCCTGCTTTGGACACAGTTGACCACAACGTCCTGCTGGACCCACTGGAACAATGGTTGGAACTTCTGGCTCTGCACTCAGTGGCTTTAAATCCTCCTGGCAAGATGGCCGCTATTCTGTGTCAGCAGCTGATTGTGAACGTGAGCAAATCACTTGTGGGGTTCCTCAGGGCTCCATCCTTGGTCCCTTTTAGTGAACATCTCCAGCTCCCACTGGCTCAGATCATGGAACATTACAACATCTGTTCTCAGAATGACCAGACGACACTCAGCTCTATAGCTCAGTGTCAGTGAATGACCACACCCCCTTATACCGGCTGAGGAAATGTAGAAATGAAATGAAGGAGTGATGAGTCAGCACTTTTTACAACTCAACCCAGAGAAAACTCAGCTCATTGTTTTTGTCCCCAAAGAAGAAAGGTTAAAGTTCATTGCTCATCTTGACTCCAGGTCACTCAGGACATCAAATCAGGCAGAAATCTGGGTGGAGTTCTGGACTCCACCCTGAAATCTAACAGCCACAAGAACCAAATCTGCTTCCTACCGTCTGAACAATGTTGAAGAATCAAAGGATTTCTGAGCAACAAGATTCTGAAAAACTTCTTCTTGCATTTATTTACATTAGTTAGATTATTGTAACGGAGTGTTTACAGGCCTCAGGACAAAACCTGTCACACAACTACAGCTCATCTAGAACGCTGCAGCCAGAGTCCTCACCAACACAGAGGGTGGAGCACATTACACCAGCACAAAGGGGGTGGAGCACATTACACCAACACGAAGAGGGTGGAGCACATTACACCAACACAAAGGGGGTGGAGCACATTACCCCCATGCTCCACCCTCTCCACTGGCTGCAGAAGGGTAGAGGTTTACTCAGTGTTCCTCGAGTCAGAAACAAACAAGGTGAAGCAGCTTTCAGTTCCTACCTCCCCACCTGTGGAACAAACGTCCTGAACACCTGAAGACTGCTGACACACTCACCTCTTTTAAATCAGGACTTAAAACATTCCTAGATGCACAGGCTGTTAAATAAACAATAGAATCTACTTACTTAGTAAACTAATCTTAATACATCTCTTACCTTTTTATTATACTTTTCTTCATTATTTGTTTTAATGTACATCTTTCATTTCTTCTAAAGTTTTAATGTACTTCTTTATTCTGTATTTCTTTAATTTATTTGTAAAGCTCTGTGAATTGCCTTTTGTTTGAATGGTGCTTTATAAATAAATTTGCCTTGCCTTGATCTGAAGGTGGAGGTCAGAGGAGAGTGACATCATGGAGGCCAGAGGAGAGTGACATCATGGAGCCCAGAGGAGAGTGACATCATGGAGGTCAGAGGAGAGTGACATCATGGAGATCAGAGGAGAGTGACATCATGGAGGCCAGAGGAGAGTGACATCATGGAGGTCAGAGGAGAGTGACATCATGAGGTCATCACCAGAACTCACATCTGGACATCAAAACAGCCTCCATGGTTGTGAGGGTCAGAGTGTGTCAGAGTGTTGGAGAGGGATGGAGACAGATTTGTAGGAGACCACAGTGGAGACCAGACTGATAAAATACACTTTGATCTGTTTATTAAATGTACAATTGAAATATTTCAACAGGACGTTGTAAAAAGGCTCAGTGGACTTCATGTTTTATCCTCAGTCACTAGAGTTGGAGGCGGTGGGTGAAGAGGAGCTCGTCTGTCTGCAGCACCAGAGCGTCCAGAGCGCATGGCGGTACCAGAGCATCCACAGTGCAGCTTTACACACGGCTGTCACCGCTCTATTTATCTGCTCACTTTGAAATGAGACTGATTGTTCCACACCTTGTCACAGTCGATCATCAATCAGTTCTATCCACCGCTCTGGATCATTTGGAAATGAAAGTCTGACAGATGATCATCGTGCTGCAAATTCAGGATTCGGCCTAAAGTCTCAATAAAGAAACATCTAGAACACTTCAGCTCAATAAAGAAGAATCTAGAACACTGCAGCTCGGTAAAGGAACATCTAGAACACTGCAGCTCGGCTCTTTCTGATTACCTGGATCAATAATTCTACTATTTTTATTTATTCACTTGTTTTTTATTCTTACTTCTTCGGTCGGTCGTCAACAAAATAAAACAAGCATGAGCAAAGATTGACAATTTAAAGAATAAAACGGTTTAAGCTGAAGTTAAACACATATTTCTCCTAACCCTATTAACAAATAAAAATACAAGATGTAGCAAGACCTCAAGATATGTAATGAGATTCACTGTATGAGATGAATCTGGTTCAATTCACCATTTGAGTGTTTTTAGGAGAAAATCATGAAATGTGTCGGCGTTGCTGTTTGAAAGCTCCTCAAAGTGAATAAAACCCCGATTCTGTTGGTTGAGTCCTTTTGCTTCTTGAAGATGTTGCTGGTTGGTCTGGGAGGAGGATTCTCACACACAAAGTCAAAACCTCTTTGGAAATTTTACACAAAGGATCATGGTTGATGGCCAAAGGGATCGTCCGGGAATTGAACCCGGGACCTCTCGCACCCTAAGCGAGAATCATACCCCTAGACCAACAAGCCGACATGATGAAGAAGCTAAAGGACTCCAGTGATGTCATAAATAATTCAGGAGATCAAGACTCTGACACTGTCAGGTCACACATGAGTTAAAGGTAGTAAATATGGTAAAGGTTTAAAGGTAAAACCTGCTGTTAAGAGTTGCTAATGGTATTTTTCTGTGTACATTGTAGTTCTTACGGTGTGTTCACCTGCAAGGCTCAATAAAGTAGAGAAGCATCAGTTTGAGAGAGCATCTTTTCTACCGGGGCTGCTCCAGGCTTCACTGATCCACAAAGAGGAGCAACTGTTGGCATTCCAAAAGGACAGTCAGGAGGACTGAATACATTCTATTAAAGTACTTTGATCTGATCTACTGAAGACTCTGATCTTACCTTTAATACTAAACAAAGAGATTCACAATTCAAGTGTTAAAGTGCAGAGAATCTCACAGCAAATCCACAATGTGAAACATCAAATAGATCCAACTGTCATTGAACACACACACACACACACACACACACACACACACACACACACACACACACACACACACACACACACACACACACACACACACACACACACACACACACACACACACACACACACACACACACACACACACACACACACACACACACACACACACACACACACACACACACACACACAAAGAGTGGTGGAGGGGCTTGTCAATGTAACTTGAGTCCACTGAGCTCAGCTGTTAGATCACATGACCTCTCATGCAGCATGAGCATTGGTTGTTCAGTGGTAGAATTCTCGCCTGCCACGCGGGAGAACCGAGTTAAATTCCCGGCCGATGCAACATCAAGTTTTAATCGTCATCAATAATCGTCACGTGTGTGTGTGTGTTTTACACCCCTGAGACACTAAGACAGACAGGCAGCAACATCAGCATCTCCTCGTTAGTATAGTGGTGAGTATCCCCGCCTGTCACGTGGGAGACCGGGGTTCAATTCCCCGACGGGGTGTGAGAGGCTTTTAGTTTAGTCATGGAGAACCATTGGGTTCAAATCAAGAACAGACTTTCTACCAACCACCTCCTTCCAGATTATCCTGCCGTGGCAGACATGAGAGTGTAAAAGCCTGGTTCCACCACTGCACCTTGAAGTACCTGGATTTCCAGGAAGTTGATGTGCTTGTTAAAGTTTTAGATCAAAGAGTGAGACACACTTTGATCTGTAACTTAATGAGTCTTTATTCCAGGAGGTTCTGGACCTTCAGTCTTTCTAATCATTGATTGATTCAACTTGTGTTGGAACCAAAAGAACAAACAAGAACATTTTCATCTGTGGCGATTCAAACATCACTTCTAGTAACAACATTTCATATCTATGGTCCAAATCCAGCTTTTACACATTTTACACCTTGAGCCTCCTCCTGCACACATCCTGCACCTCCTCCTGCGCCTCCTCCTGCACAAATCCTGCACCTCCTCCTGCGCCTCCGCCTGCACACATCCTGCGCCTCCTCCTGCGCCTCCTCCTGCACACATCCTGCGCCTCCTTCTGCGCATCCTCCTGTGCTACTTCCTCCACCCCTCCTCCTCTTTCTCCTCCTCGTCCTCCTGCACACATCCTGCCCCTCCTTCTGCGCCTCCTGCTAGACAAATCCTGCACCTCCTCCTGCGCCTCTGCCTGCACACATCCTGCGCCTTCTCCTGCACTCATCCTGCGTCTCCTCCTCCACCCCCTCCTCCTGCACACATCCTGCACCTCCTTCTGCACCTCCTCCTGTGCCTCCTTCTCCACCTCCTCCTGCACGTCTCCCTGCACACATCCTGCTTCTCGCCTGCACTTCCTCCTGCAACTCCTTCTCCCCCTCCTCCTCCGCCTCTTCCTGCACACATCCCGTGCCTCCTCCTGCACACATCATAAGCCTCATCCTGCGCCTCCTCCGGCACCTCTTCCTGTGCCTCCTCCGGCACCCCTTCCTGTGCCTCCTACTACACCCCTCCTCCTCTTCATCTTCCTCCTCCTCCTCTTCGTGCACACATCCTGCAACTCCTCCCTCACAAATCCTTCGCCTCATCCTGCATACATCCTTGATCTCATCCTACGCCTCCTCATGCACCTCCTCCAGCACAATCCTGTGCCTCCTCTTTCACCCAGTCCTGTGCCTCCTCTTGCACCCCCTCCTGCACACATCCTTCGCCTCCTCCTGCACACATCCTGCGCCTCCTCCTGCGCACATCTGGCTGAGGCCTTCCTGATCTAAGAGTAAGTCTCCAATGTACCAGGAGCAGAACTGATGACACTGTCTCATTACTTGCTTATTTGAGGAGGTATATCCTCCCAAACCTTTGAAAGTGGCAGTACATCTGACACCAGGTAATGCAGCACTAAAACTGCACCAAAGGAGGTGCTGTAGCTTAGATGGTCAAAGTACCTGTCTAGTAAACAAGAGGTCCTGGGTTCAAATCCCAGCACTGCCTCATAACATCAATTCAATGGATCTTTATTTATATAGCAGGAAGTGAAACAAAGTCATTTGTAATTTCTTTTTACTGTGAGAAACTCATTATGTACTATAAAGTTACAAATCCTCCAATAGCAGTTGTACTTTCACGTTCATTTCTTCAAGGTCGGCCATGACAAATGTTTTCATTTACTTTTGTCAGGATGTGGTCATTCCAGGAGCTCTGTCAAGGCTGTCAGGAGTCCTGATCTCCTGCCTTATTTAGGACAATCAGTTGCAGTTCAATTCCCAGATGAGCCCTTAGAGTGACCATGTCGTTCCATGATCAGTCCCCAAATAGCAGGTTGAACCCACACCAGAACGCTCCGAGGAATTTATTTCAGATTGTGTCGATGTAATAATAGAGATGAGACATAAAATGTGGTTCTGATAGGTCCAGATCTAGTCTCCTACCCCGCCTCGCTCTACTCTGGCCTCAAAACTTCATTTTATCAAGGATTTTATAAAAACTGTTGCTTTGTTTCCCAGCTCATTTCTTTGATGGATTGAAATCAAACCTTTGGGACATTTCAGTCTGGTTTCCTGCACATCATAGCTCTGACACTGTGCTGGTTAAGGTCACCAACCATCTACTACTTTCAGCCAATAATGACTTGTACTTCTTTTTAATCCTCCTTTACCTTCGCTCAGTATTTGATACAGTCAATCATAAGATTTTAATCAACCCTCTGAAAAATCTTGTTGACATCACTGGTGTTGCTCTTAACTAGTTTTCCTGGTATTTATCAGACAGATCATTTTCTGTTCAGCTTGGAGAGACCTCTTCCTCTTGTGCTGCTCTTTATTGTGGTGTCCCTCAAGGCTCTGTTTTGGGTGGCCTTCATGTTAACTTTCATTTTGATGAAGACGACACACAACTGAACTTCCCTATAAAGCCTTGCTCTACGGACTCTGCCTCTATCCTGTCCTGCCTGACAAAAGTAAAGAACCAAAGTCCAAAAACTTTTTACAGCTGAACGGTTTAAAACCTGAAATCATTTTGATCGCCCCCAATGGACCCAGTTCTGGTGGTTTTAACAACCTTTGCTCTAGTCTTGGTAGCTCATTGAGCAATGTTTGAAAAGAGACCCACAATTTAAGTGTGATGTTCGACTCCGACCTGTCCCTTGACTGTCAGGTGACCAAGGTAGTCCAATCCTGCTTTGCTCAGCTGAGACGACTAGTCAAGACCAGGTCATTCCTCTCCCCAGCAGACCTGGAGAAAGTAATACATGTCTTCATCTGGTCCAGGCTGGATTACTGTAACTCCCTTTATTCTGGCATCAGTAGGCTCAATGTTCAAAGACTGCAGCTGGAGCAGAATGCTGCTACCAGGTTTTTAACAGGCACCAGGAGGAGGGACCACATTTCACCAATCCCTTCTTCCTTTCACTGGCTGCCTGTCAGTTTTAGAAGAGATTTTAAAATGCTTGTGCTTGTTTTTAAAGCCTTGAATGGTCTGACTCCTCCAGATATCAGAGACCTGTTATGATAATAATAATAATTACTTGAGGTTTGTATTTCCAGAAGAAAATGCAAGTGCGAATGCTGAAGGTTGAATAAAGCTGATCTCCTTTGATCTATGCATCTCCAAGGCTCCAGTGCTGAGGTCATATCAATGGAGATGTTCAGAGCAAAGATTTTCTCCTGCTTTGATCTGCTCTGATCTCCATGAGGTGCCTCTCCCATCTTCTTTGTATGAGACATTTTTTTTCAATTTATTCAGAAACAGTTAAAGATATAAAAAGCAAACAACAGAGCACTTTTTTTTAAAAGAATAACTCAAAATGATTACAATGAAGAGTAATACGTTGACCAGTAAGAAACAAATAAAAAAAGTACATTTCGGCACTTTGTGGGTTAATTTTTAACATTTTCCTATAGACTGCACCAGTCCTGATGAATGTGCCAAATTTGTTGAGAATGTTTAGGGTCAAATTTGGGTTCAATGTGGTCAGGAGAAGAAAGAAAGAAAGAAACACTACAGATGCAATAGGGTCCTCGCCTCCAGGCAGCTTCCCTTCTGGGCTCAGTCCCTAAAAAAAAGGTGCACAGAACCCAGTGTCCAGTGATGAGGTTCTAGAAAGGGAACAACAAATGGACTCCAGAGTCTTACTGTGTAACTTTTATGTTCACATTGACAACAGCTGGAATGGCTGGAAGGGGCCGTTCCCAGTCTGAACCTCATGGTTTTCAATAACAACACTAAAAGGTTTCACTCTCCCTGTCAGGGAATTGAACTACAGTCTCCCACGTGACAGACAGGGACAGTATCCACTATACTAACAAGGAGATGTGTGTTCAACCACTGTCGAAGACACCGAGAATTAGAGCTAAAACATTTGCCCTGTGTGAGGCTCAAACTCACAACCTTCAGATTATGAGACTGATGCGTTGCCTACTGCACCAACGAGGCCTGGAATACTTTTTTAATGGTTGTTTCTTCATGTCTATATACTTTATACTGCACAGAACTATGCTAGATAGAATTTATGACATGAAATATTCAAACTCACAACCGTTAACTCAGACAAGGCAGGATAGTTACATTTGCTCCTTATTGATGACGATGAAAACTTGATGTTGCATCGGCCGGGAATTTAACCCGGGCCTCCCAGGAGGCAGGCGAGAATTCTACCACTGAACAACCACTGCTCATGTTGCATGAGAGGTCATGTGATCTAACAGCTGAGCTCAGTGGACTCAGGTTACATTGATAAGCCCCTCCCCCACTCTATGTGTGTGTGTGTGTGTGTGTGTGTGTGTGTGTGTGTGTGTGTGTGTGTGTGTGTGTGTGTGTGTGTGTGTGTGTCCTGTGATGGACTGGTGAACCTGTCCAGGTGTCTCCTCCCTGCTACCCTGCACAGGATGAAGTGTAATAGAAGGACTGAAAGAGGATTTGCTTCTTAATGTCAGTAGAATGATCATCAGCCACCAACTAAGAAAGCAGGACTTCTAGTCCAGGATATACGGTAATGAACAATAGAAAACATTGTACCGGGACTGAAACATGTTTATCCTGATTGATCACAGAGTAAAAGAAGGTTAAAAAAGGTTCTGTAAAGACAGAAGAAATCAATGGAAGCACACATGTGTGTTCTTTAGAGACTGAAAGACAGTAGTGATGTTACAAGATAAATATCATTAAAATATGACTGATAGTCATGAGAGAACTGGAACACGCATGAGCAGCACACGGCAGAGCAGAAGATTCAGCAGAGCGGCTCCTACATAGTTCGGCCAGAAGGAGCTGGAAGAAGGAAATTTTGTTCGGCAGGACCCACTGCTGAACTTTCGTCTGACAGAGCCTTTACTCTCCGGCCCCTCGGCTCTGGAACTCAGGCAGGAAAACTCAATATCCTGTCCAAGCTCGGTCCTGGAGGGCCGACGTCCTGCAGGGTTTAGCTCCTCCCAGCTGCAGCACACCTGATTGCAATGAAAGGCTCGTTACTGTTCTTTTTCACAACTTTGGTGATGACGTCATCATTAGATTCAGGTATGCTGAAGCAGGCGGAGAACTAAAACATGCAGGACACCAGCACTCTCTGACACTATAGCCCCGTTTCCACAGTGCCCCTTGGTACCGGTACCGGTCAGGTACCGGTTACTATCCGTAACCAGACCCGTATCAGTGCCGCGTTTCCATTACACGGGTAACGGTTTGAAATGTAGGCGGGGTTATGAACGGCCGCGTAATCACACAGGATGTGACGCCATTACGCAGCGGTCAACGCGGGAGAACTCGAGGAACAAACATGGAGGACTATGAGATCGTCGTGTGTTTTCTTCTGGATTTTTGCTTCCTTGCAAAACCGGAGAGCCGTGAGCAGGAGAGCCGTGAGGAGGAGAGGCGGGAGGAGGAGGAGAGATGGGAGGAGGAGGAGAGACGACTGCGGGAGAGAAGAAAGAGGCGACGCAACCGGGTAACTGTACTTTACTTCAGTGAAAATATAGAGCATACTTTTACTTTCACCCCATGACGTTTGGCCGCGATTATCTGTAGTTTTTACTCCATTACATGTCTAAAATGCACATCATGATTAATCAGCCATTAAAATGTCACCCTCATAAAAATGTTGTTTTTTCAATAGTTACTACTAGTAGTTGTTTTACCGCTGCAGAAGCCATTTGTACTTACTTTAGTTTATTGTACAGTTATTGGGAAGAGATAAATTTCACCTGTAATTATGATTATGTCCTTTTCCCCTTTTTTTATTATTTTAAAAGTGTTTCCAATTGTCTTATATCACTGGCTTTTAATTAAGATTAGATAAGATATCCTTTATTTATCTCACATGTGGAGAAATTTGCAGTGGTACAACAGGATAGTAAAAAAGAAAGAAGCACACACAGCAGAAACTAGAAAAAGTTAAAAATACAATATAATAAAATAGAAATAGATTGATGTTTAAATGTGTATAAATGTGCTGTTATGTCTCTCAGGTCATCCTGGCAGCGCTGCAACAACACCGCCACAGGCCTACAAGTTGGGCTGTCACTCGAAGCAACGACTGGTGGGAGAGGATAGTGCCTTGCTTCACAAGCACACAGTGGCTGCAGAACTTCCGGATGTCTGAAGAGACCTTTCGCTACCTGTGTGGGAGAGTGTGTCCGGCGATGTCCTAAATGCATGAAGTATTTGTAAATAGAGCTGTATATATTTGAAGAACCTGTTTAGTGTTGTGTTATTTCAAAAACCTGTTACTGTTACCCGAGGTAGTTTTGTTTTTCTTGTTCTACTTGTTTCAGGCTGCATTAAATCTGCAACACTGATCTTTGCGCCCTTGTTGTCCATCTACAAACCAAACAAATCAGAAAGCTCACTGCTAACAACCCCATACAAGTTTTTCTGAAAGTGTCTGACAGAAAAAATTATCTGAATTGTAACAAGTTTTCATTTCATTTCAAACTGTTCCTCACAAAATACGGCTTAATTCACACCCCAGTCAGAGAGGAGACCTCCAGCACATCACAAGTGTTGACCAAAAAGTAGATGCGCATATTGGGGTGTGAAAAAACTATTTATTGGAACATATTATTTACATATTTGAACATATTATTTACATATTTGAACATATTATTTACATATTTGAACCGGCTATTGATTTGGCCCTGTGCCACGCTGGGCTCTCAGGGCCTGGGCAAGCAAAGCCACCCCCTGGCGCCGTTCCTCCTGCCTCTCCTCCTGGCGGGCCCGGACCTCCTCCAGACGTGTACGCTCCCGCTGCTCCATTTGCTGGCGCTGAAACTCCCTATTGAGGTGTGCCTCCCGCTCATCTGAGGCCTGCATCTCCCTCAGGAGCTCCGTCAGGTGGTGGTGTTGCTGCTCCCGCCTCCTCCTGCCTAAACAGCAAACGGCGAAAGAACTTAAGTTAAGCATTGGACAGTAACAATATAATAATACATTTAATTTGGCAGCGCCTTTCACAGTACTCAAGGACACTTCACAGAAGTATAAATATACAAAACAGTGAATATGCAGCTTGAAACGTCACAAGGATGTGTGGGAAGACACTGCCAGGGTGGAGCCTATCACCTCACTGCTCTGCACTTTAATTGTTTGATCATAATCTGTTGTTGAGTGACGTTAAGCATGAAAATAATAATATAAACATCCAGCTGCAAAAACAGCAGAAAATATATCAGTACTCTGCATCATTTGTGCTGTGCATTGTTAGGTATTTATCACAGTATTCAATGTAATGGTGCATGTATATACTTCTACTTAACAGAATACCAGTACTGCAATAACAACATGTAAAAGCTACTCCTTACCCGGGCGCTGCTGGAGCGACACATTCCCAACCCCTGGATGAGGTGGTGAGGCTGGTGGTGATGGGGTTGGGAGTGACGGTGTGCTGCACCGCCCCTCCACACTACTGGGTCCAGGGGAGGTGAAATCCTCACCCGTCAACTCACCTCCTCCTGCAGAAATGTAAACAAACCACACGTTCAGACTGCGCCGATAACTGGGGCTGAAGCTCACTAGCTAAGCCGCGTGGTAAAGCTAACTAGCATAGCCGCATGCTAAAGCTAACAGGCTCGCGCCTCGCGTGAATACAAAAAGCATGGATTTCAGATTTTAAAAACTTACCAACTCCCTCCACCAGAGACTCCAGCAGGGCCGTGGCGCTGTCCAAACCGGCTTCTCTTCCCTGACTGGCCGGTCTGTGGCCATAAATTTGGTCCATGGCGTCCAACCACCGCCAGTGCAGGACTTCTACTAAAGCCGTTACACCTCATCCTCTCCGACACCGCCCTGAAGGTTTTCTCATTCCTTACTGCCCCGTCTAGCTCTTTTTGAATTTGCTCTTCTCCGATTATGGAGAGGAGCAATTGCACTTCTTCAGTCGTCCAAGGATCCATTCTTCACTTTCCTTACTGATTTGAAACGGCGGGCTTGCCGGTAGAGTAGCGGTTGGATTGTCACAGACCAATCAGCAGACGACAGTGTTGAAGCTCCTCCCCCTCATATCCGGGAGGTTGCGCCTGGTATCCCAAACGGAGGGGTAGCGAGGGGTAGCGAGAAATGGTTACCAATGGCACCTGTTGGTATCGGTAACTGTGGCAGTGGAAACGCACACCAAACGGTTACCACAGGTCCTGTACCGGAACCAAGGGGCACTGTGGAAACGGGGCTCATGTGACCCAGTTATGTCATTTCAGCCGCCACTCCCCTCCGTGCAGTCCTGTTCACAAATTCAATAAAGTCCTGTATTTTCTCCTTCCCTCTCCAGCAGAGCTTTTCTAAGCACTTTGTCCTGCAGAGTTCACGTCCCTGTGGCATCAGGAAGAATCATTTCAAGTCATTTCCAGCAGAAACTGCAGAGCGAGGGATGACCAATGTCCAACAAGTTGTTGTGTCCTGCTCTGGTCCACGTCTCGCCTGTCCGTCAAGCATAAAACTGCCTTAACTCTCTATTAATCTACTTGCTGCTGTTGATGTCAGACATAAAGCTTGGAGATGCTGGGGATTGAACCCAGGACCTCATACATGCTGAGCATGCGCTCTACCACTGAGTTACATCCCCTGTTTTCTACTTTGTTAAGCTGGATTGATTTTTCAACTGAATGAGCTCATAAAAGACAAGTAGGAAAACCGCCCAAGGCTCCGCCCACTTTCAAGTCTCCGTCCTTTCGTGTTTTGTCTTAAACATTGTGGTGGAGGCAGCGCAGTGTTTTTATCTGCTCTATAAAACTACCATAAAACATGACAAACTACGCTGCTACCAGGATATTAAAGTGGAAGATGAAAACTGAGCTGATGATCAGACGAGGCTTCATGTTGCCTCATCTTTTTTTTAATTTGACCAGAGAGAACGATATAGAAAGTGGACTGAGTGGCCAGAGAGAAAATAATAATAACGTGGGAACGAGATAATAAGTCGTTACCTCAAATTAATAAAACGAGGGAACCAGATCATTTAATCTCTGGATTGACGAAGGGAGAGGTCTGTATGAGGCAGCAGGGGGCGCTCCGCTATGAGACGCTCCACAGAACTTCTTTATAATAAAGCAAACTGTTTGGTTCATCAGTAAGTACTAAACAAACTACAAACTACTGTAAATGAAAGCTATGTAAATAAATTATCTATATTTGCATCCCCATCTCATCTGGACAAAGAGAATGTTCTATTTGAATAGTTCTCGCCGACAGCCTGCAAGACCAAACTTTTAATGTTTTACTGATGATGGGGAAGTTTTTCATTCACAAAAACAAATATAAGAAGTCCAAGCCAAATTTAAACTTTGTTCACAAAGAGCTTTGTCTGTATTTTAAATCTCTTCAATTTATGAAGAAGAAAAATAGTATAAGATTATATAATTTTGTAAAAGAATGTAAACTCAATGAAAACCCAGAGTTTATGTTTTGTTTTTTTCTTTTTGTTTGTTTGTTTTCAGTTTTATCTTATTGTTGTTTAGTTGAAGTGTGTATGTATTTTATGTTGGATTGTATTATCCAAGTTAGTATCATTGTCTGGAATGTTTGTTAAAGTTTAATTTAGATTTTTTTTTATAAAAAATCCGGAGTGATCACGTGACGTCAGACCGGAAACAGGAAAAGGAGGGGCGGAGCAGCACGAGTGACGTCAGTTCGAGGAGCGTTCAGAGCCACACAAGTATTGATCAATACTACTAACCTTTCCTGTGGATATGTGGATATTACAGATGGCCCCGCCCACCACTACTGTTTGGAGCTTGTTGGACTCTCTCGGCTGTGTTGTCGTGTCTCACAGAGGAAACATTTCATCTCCTGCAGCAACAAGGAGTTCAGTTCAGGCTTTGGGAGAGTTTGAACAAACGATCGTCCAGCACGAGGAGGAGGTTGATCGTCAGCGCAGACTGCTGGAAACCATCTGGAACCCTCAAATCCAGCTCCACAGAACAGGGATGGAAAAGTGGGAATGAACACATGAATGTGACTGGAGCAGGATCTCCATTGTTCTGACTGGGTTTGGTTTATCCACCGCACACAGAAGCAGGGTTTGTGTCTCTGGAGGGAAACTTGGATTGAGCTCAGACTTTTTTATACATTTCCTGGTTTGAATCAAAACACAGAAACTAGAGGAGAACATCTAGAATCACCTGGAACTCCCTGACAAGACATTGAAACAAGGTTAAAATAAAGATATGAGCAACCATTGACAAAACATGGAGGGTATTTTGTTTCTGGACGGTTTTCAACCTGTTCTATGGAGTATTTTTTAGGTTGTCTACGTTGTGACAATATCACACACAGCAGCAGCTTAGTGAGGAATATTAGTGGTTTGATCTCAGTTTTTAATTTCTACACTAGATATTTGAAAGGAAATGATCAGTGTTTGATCATATTTATTTAGATGTTCAGTAGATTTTTCCCTTTTCATAATATTAGCTCATGAGTCATGTCATCTTGCTTGAGGTCCTTAATGATCATAAATGATCGCTCTATCTAGTCATGGGTGGATAAACAATTAATGGAACTATTACTACTATTGTCCCACATGAACTGCTCAATCAAGTTGTGGACATTGACGTTTTGTGAAGATTCATAAATCAACATTTAAAAGCAGGACGTCTCATTATCACTCCATCTCGGGTAGCATGGTAAACTGCTGACACGGTGTTATGAGAAGATGAGAGAAGATGAGAGAATATATCATCTAGAAATAGTTCATCCTAAACAGTCCTTGTTAATCCAGCAGCTAAAGATCCACATCAAGCAGTAAGAGAACGACTGGAGGAGCTTTAGACTTTAGACTTTAGACTTTAGACTCAGCTTTATTAATCCCTTGAGATGACTCCGTCAGGGAAATGTAAGTTCCAGCAGCTTAATAGAAGAGGAGCAGCACACATCATGGAGGCCAGAGGAGAGTGACATCATGGAGGCCAGAGGAGAGTGACATCATGGAGGTCAGAGGAGAGTGACATCATGGAGGCCAGAGGAGAGTGACATCATGGAGGTCAGAGGAGAGTGACATCATGGAGGCCAGAGGAGAGTGACATCATGGGGGTCAGAGGAGAGTGACATCATGGAGGTCAGAGGAGAGTGACATCATGGAGGCCAGAGGAGAGTGACATCATGGGGGTCAGAGGAGAGTGACATCATGGAGGCCAGAGGAGAGTGACATCATGGAGGCCAGAGGAGAGTGACATCATGGAGGTCAGAGGAGAGTGACATCATGGAGGCCAGAGGAGAGTGACATCATGGGGGTCAGAGGAGAGTGACATCATGGAGGTCAGAGGAGAGTGACATCATGGAGGCCAGAGGAGAGTGACATCATGGGGGTCAGAGGAGAGTGACATCATGGAGGCCAGAGGAGAGTGACATCATGGAGGCCAGAGGAGAGTGACATCATGGAGGTCAGAGGAGAGTGACATCATGGAGGCCAGAGGAGAGTGACATCATGGGGGTCAGAGGAGAGTGACATCATGGAGATCAGAGGAGAGTGACATCATGGGGGTCAGAGGAGAGTGACATCATGAGGGTCAGAGGAGAGTGACATCATGGAGGTCAGAGGAGAGCTGCAGACGGACGTCAGACAGGCTTGGTGTGGGACTCAGACTGAGAGGAGGCTGCTGCTGTAACAGAATCTGACAGGCACCACCGTCTCAGGGACACTAGGTGGAGCTGGTGAGTCCCTCCAAATGACTCCCAGGAGAAATAGCTTGTGTGTGTGTGTGTGTGTGTGTGTGTGTGTGTGTGTGTGTGTGTGTGTGTGTGTGTGTGTGTGTGTGTGTGTGTGTGTGTGTGTGTGTGTGTGTGTGTGTTGTGTGTGTGTCTGGCTGGAGGAGAAGTGAGGATGGAGCAGCCAGCTACTGGTAAAACTAACTAACTAACATGTAGGTGAAAATAGTCCCCCAGCTAGCTCAGTAGGTAGAGCATGAGACTCACAATCTCAGGGGTAGTGGGTTCATGTCCCACGCCGGGTGTCACCTTCCCGTGGGCTCATCACCTGCAGGAAGGTTCTTAATCGGTGCATTGTGACCTGGGTGGCTGTTCTCAGACTGTCACCCCCGCGACCAGGAAACGGTTAAGCGGAAGAAAATGAATGAATGAATGTGAAAATGAGAGTTTTCTTTTTATCAAGGTGAAAATAAGATTTTCTATCAAAGTAAAGTGACTATTAAGCTGAGGTGGTGGTGCCTGGGCCTCCAGTCCAGCCGGCCAGATGTGCTGGTCCAACTGGACATTGACCACTTCATGCGGCGGCTGGCATCTGGGTGTAGAAATGAGACCCACCCCCTTTACCCCACCTTCATGTCCAAACTGTCCTGGGACAGCAGTGATGTCTCCTTGCTGCAGAGCCAAGAGGGAGCAGCTGAGGAGAGAAGAGCTCCCTGGTGGAGCAGCACATCTTCAAAGAGGACCTGGCTCTGCTCTGCAGGAGGCAGACCAGAGGGGAGTCCCACTCTGTCCTCATGATGGAGGGAGGGGCTGCTTCATCAGCTGATGGGTGTGAAGGGCAGAGAGCGTCTTGGTGTGCCTCTCTTGGACCAGGAGAGGATGCAGAACATCTGGAGAGTCCAGAAGAGGCACGTCAAATGCATTGAGGACCAAGCGGGTGTGCTGCTCTACACAGAGGGAGGCTGGACCTCCACCAAGGAGGGACTCATTCTCCCTAAATCCAGCTGTGCCAGGGGGTCCACATCACTGGAATCTTTCCTCCTCCACCTCCAGAGCTTCATTCCAGGTTAGTATGAATCACTATTCACCAACAAGAGAAGTGACCTTTGACCTCCTGTGTGAGTTTAGAGCTCTCCAATGGCCAGACAGGGTCAGGATGGCAAGGTGCCAAAATGAAGCGCTCCCAGTGTTTCTTTGTTTGAATCTATTTGAAGGAAGGAGCTCCAACAGTGGGGATGGTGCTGACTTTAGACATGACAGCTCCATCATCTCAGCCATCAGCAGCCTCCATCACCTCCTCAGCCTGTGTTGTTGGAACTCCCACCTCTCAACAAGCTCCTGCATCTGATCCCACCTCCTCCGCCCCATACCTCCCTGCTCCACCCACCTTCCAGCTCCTCTGCTGGCCACTCCACTTTCTCTAAGTAGAATGTTCTGGTGTGAAAAACCTTGGTAAGATTCTAAACTTCATTTTAGGAAGGATTCTTTTGAAGTGGGAACTTTATTTGTCTTGTTATATTTTTCAGACTGTGGATTGGAGCAGCCCAGCCTCTGCTCCACCTCTCCCTCCCACTGCCACCACTGCTGTCGCCACTGCTACAGCGCCACCTTCTGCTCCATCTGCTGCTCCACCTGCTGCTCCCACTACTGCTCCCTCTGCTCCACCCACTACTCCCTCTGCTTCACCTGCTGCTCCATCTGCTCCACCCACTAATCCCTCTACTTCACCTGCTGCTCCCACTGCTCCACCCACTACTCACTGTGCTCCACCTGCTGCTCCCACTGCTCCACCCACTACTCACTCTGCTTCACCTGCTGCTCCCACTGCCCGATCCATTACTCCCTCTGCTTCACCTGCTGCTCCCACTGCTCCACCCACTACTCCATCTTCTTCACCTGTTGCTCCCACTGCTCCACACACTACTCCCTCTGATTCACCTGCTGCTCCCAATGCTCCACCCCCTACTCACTCTGCTTCACCTATTGCTCCCACTGCTCCACCTACTACTCAAACTTCTTCACCTGCTGCTCCCACTGCTCCACCGACTAATCCATCTGATTCACCTGCTGCTCCCACTTCTGCTCCCACTGCTGCCCCTATTACTCCCCCTTCTTCACCTGCTCCTCCCACTGCTTCACCCACTACTCCCTCTGCTTCACCTGCTGCTCCCACTTCTGCTCCTACTGCTCCACCCACTACTCACTCTGTTTAACCTGCTGCTCCCACTGCTCCACCCATTACTCCCTCTGCTTCACCTGCTGCTCCCACTGCTCCACACACTACTCCCTCTGCATCACCTGCTGCTCCCAATGCTCCACCCCCTACTTACTCTGCTTCACCTATTGCTCCCACTTCTGCTCCCACTGCTCCACCCACTATCCGCTCTGCTTCACCTGTTGCTCCCACTGCTCCCCCGACTAATCCATCTGATTCACCTGCTGCTCCCACTTCTGCTCCCACTGCTCCACCCATTACTCCCTCTTCTTCACCTGCTCCTCCCACTGCTTCACCCACTACTCCCTCTGCTTCACCTGCTGCTCCCACTTCTGCTCCCACTGCTCCACCCACTCCTCCCTCTGCTTCACCTGCTCCACCCACTGCTCCACCCACTACTCCATCTGCTTCACCTGTTGCTCCCACTGCTCCACCCACTACTCCATGTGCTTCACCTTCTTCTCCCACTTTTTCTCCCACTGCTCCACCCACTACTCCCTCTTCTTCAACTGCTGCTACCACTGCTCCACCCACTGCTCCACCCACTCCTCCCTCTGCTTCACCTGCTGCTCCCACTGCTCCACCCACTACTCACTCTGCTTCACCTGCTGCTCCCACTGCTCCACCCACTGCTCCACCCACTCCTCCCTCTGCTTCACCTGCTCCACCCACTGCTCCACCCACTACTCCCTCTGCTTCACCTGCTGATCCCACTGCTCCACCCATTACTCCCTCTGCTTCACCTGCTGCTCCCACTGCTCCACCCACTACTCCCTCTGCTTCACCTGCTTTTCCCACTGCTTCACCCACAACTCCCTCTGCTTCACCTGCTGCTCCCACTTCTCCACCCCCTACTCACTCTGCTTCACCTGCCGCTCCCACTGCTCCACCCACTACTCCCTCTGCTTCACCTGCTGCTCCCAGCTCTTCTCCCACTTCTCCACCCACTACTCCCTCTGCTTCACCTGCTGCTCCCAATGCTCCACCCACTACTCAAACTTCTTCACCTGCAGCTCCCACTGCTCCACCCACTAATCCATCTGATTCACCTGCTGCTCCCAATTCTGCTCCACCCATTACTCCCTCTTCTTCACCTGCTGCTCCCACTTCTGCTCCTACTGCTCCACCCACTACTCCCTCTGCTTCACCTGCTGGTCCCACTTCTGCTCCCACTGCTCCACCCATTACTCCCTCTGCTTCACCTGCTGCTCCCACTTCTGCTCCCACTGCTCCACCCAATACTCCCTCTGCTTCACCTGCTGGTCCCACTTCTGCTCCCACTGCTCCACCCATTACTCCCTCTGCTTCACCTGCTGCTCCCACTGCCCCACCCACTACTCCCTCTTCTTCAACTGCTGCTCCCACTGCTCCACCCAATACTCCCTCTGCTCCACCTGCTGGTCCCACTTCTGCTCCCACTGCTCCACCCACTACTCCCTCTGCTTCACCTGCTTTTCCCACTGCTTCACCCACAACTCCCTCTGCTTCACCTGCTGCTCCCACTTCTCCACCCCCTACTCACTCTGCTTCACCTGCCGCTCCCACTGCTCCACCCACTACTCCCTCTGCTTCACCTTCTTCTCCCACTTTTTCTCCCACTGCTCAACCCACTACTCCCTCTTCTTCAACTGCTGCTCCCACTGCTCCACCCAATACTCCCTCTACTTCACCTGCCGGTCCCACTTCTGCTCCCACTGCTCCACCCACTACTCCCTCTGCTTCACCCACAACTCCCTCTGCTTCACCTGCTGCTCCCACTTCTCCACCCACTACCCCCTCTGCTTCACCTGCTGCTCCCACTGCTCCACCCACTACTCAAACTTCTTCACCTGCTGCTCCCATTGCTCCACCCACTAATCCATCTGATTCACCTGCTACTCCCAATTCTGCTCCACCCATTACTCCCTCTTCTTCACCTGCTGCTCCCACTTCTGCTCCTACTGCTCCACCCATTACTCCCTCTGCTTCACTTGCTGCTCCCACTGCTCCACCCATTACTCCCTGTGCTCCACCTGCTGCTCCCACTGCTCCACCTACTACTCCCTCTGCTTCACCTGCTACTCCCACTACTCCCTCTGCTTCGCTTGCTGCTCCCACTGCTCCACCCATTACTCCCTGTGCTCCACCTGCTGCTCCCACTGCTCCACCCACTACTCACTCTGCTTCACCTGCTGCTCCCACTGCTACACCCACTACTCCCTGTGCTCGACCTGCTGCTCCCAGTGCTCCACCCACTACTCCATCTGCTTCACCTTCTTCTCCCACTTTTTCTACCACTGCTCCACCCACTACTCCCTCTGCTTCACCTGCTGCTCCCACTGCTCCACCGAATACTCCCTCTGCTTCACCTACTGCTCCCACTTCTGCTCCCACTGCTCCACCCACTACTCCCTCTGCTTCACCTGCTACTCCCACTGCTCCACCCCCTACTCACTCTGCTTCACCTGCTGCTCCCACTGCTCCACCCACAACTCACTCTGCTTCACCTGCTGCTCCCAATGCTCCACCCACTACTCCTTATGCTTCACCTGCTGCTCTCAATGCTCCACTCACTACTCCTTATGCTTCACCTGCTGCTCCCACTTCTGCTCCCACTGCTCCACCCACTACTCCCTCTGCTTCACCTGCTGCTCCCACTTCTGCTCTCACTGCTCAATCCACTAATCCCTCTGCTTCACCTGCTGCTCCCACTTCTCCACCCCCTACTCCCCCTGCTTCACCTGCTGCTCCCACTGCTCCACCCACAACTCACTCTGCTTCACCTGCTGCTCCCAATGCTCCACCCACTACTCCTTATGCTTCACCTGCTGCTCCCACTGCTCCACCCACTAATCCATCTGATTCACCTGCTGCTCCCACTTCTACTCCCACTGCTCCACCTACTACTCCCTCTGCTTCACCTGCTGCTCCCACTTCTCCACCCCATACTCACTCTGCTTTACCTGCCGCTCCCACTGCTCCACCCACTACTCCCTCTGCTTCACCTGCTGCTCCCAGTTCTGCTCCACTTCTCCACCCACTACTCCCTCTGCTTCACCTGCCGCTCCCACTGCTCCACCCACTACTCCCTGTGCTCCACCTGCTGCTCCCACTGCTCCACCCAATACTCACTTTGCGTCACCTGCTGCTCCCACTGCTCCACCCACTACTCCCTGTGCTCAACCTGCTGCTCCCACTGCTCAACCCACTACTCCCTCTGCTTCACCTGCTGCTCCCACTGCTCCACCCACATCTCCATCTGCTTCACCTGCTGCTCCCACTTCTGCTCCGACTGCTCCACCCACTGCTCCCTCTGCTTCACCTGCTGCTCCCACTGCTCCACCCCTACCCACTCTGCTTCACCTGCTGATCCCACTGCTCCACCCACTACTGCCTCTTCTTCACCTGCTGCTCCCACTTCTTCTCCCACTGCTCCACCCACTTCTCCCTCTGCTTCACATGCTGCTCCCACTGCTCCACCCACTACCCAATCTGCTTTACCTGCTGCTCCCACTTCTGCTCCCACAACTCCACCCACTACTGCCTCTGCTTCACCATCTGCTCCCACTGCTCCACCCTCTACTCACTCTGCTACACCTTTTGCTCCCACTTCTGCTCCCACTGCTCCACCCACTACTCCCTCTGCTTCACCTGCTGCTCCCACTGCTCCACCCACTACTCACTCTGCTTCACCTGCTGCTCCCACTTCTCCACCCACTACTCCCTGTGCTCCACCTGCTGCTCCCACTGCTCCACCCACTACTCCATCTGCTTCACCTGCTGCTCCCACTTCTGCTCTCACTGCTCCACCCACTGCTCCCTCTGCTTCACCTGCTGCTCCCACTGCTCCACCCCTACTCACTCTGCTTCACCTGCTGCTCCCACTGCTCCACCCACTACTCCCTGTGCTCCACCTGCTGCTCCATCTGCTGCTCCCACTGCTCCACCCACTACTCACTCTGCTTCACCTGCTGCTCCCACTGCTCCACCCACTACTCCCTCTGCTTCACCTGCTGCTCCCACTTCTGCTCCGACTGCTCCACCCACTGCTCCCTCTGCTTCACCTGCTGCTCCCACTGCTCCACCCACTACTCCCTTTGGTCCACCTGCTGCTCCCACTACTCCACCCACTACTCACTCTGCTTCACCTGCTGCTCCCACTGCTCCACCCAATACTCCCTCTGCTTCACCTGCTGCTCTCACTTCTTCTCCCACTGCTCCATCCACTACTCCCTCTGCTTCACATGCTGCTCCCACTGCTCCACCCACTACCCAATCTGCTTTACCTGCTGCTCCCACTTCTGCTCCCACAACTCCACCCACTACTCCCTCTGCTTCACCTTCTGCTCCCACTTCTCCACCCTCTACTCACTCTGCTACACCTTTTGCTCCAACTTCTGCTCCCACTGCTCCACCCACTACTCCCTCTGCTTCACCTGCTGCTCCCACTGCTCTACCCACTACTCACTCTGCTTGACCTGCTGCTCCCACTTCTCCACCCACTACTCCCTGTGCTCCACATGCTGCTCCCACTGCTCCACCCACTACTCCATCTGCTTCACCTGCTGCTCCCACTGCTCCACCCCCTACTCACTCTGCTTCACGTGCTGCTCCCACTTCTGCTCCCACTGCTCCACCCACTACTCCCTGTGCTCCACCTGCTGCTCCATCTGCTGCTCCCACTGCTCCACCCACTACTCACTCTGCTTCACCTTTTGCTCCCACTGCTCCACCCACTATTCCCTCTGCTTCACCTGCTGCTCCCACTTCTGCTCCCACTGCTCCACCTGCCAGGAGCCAGACACAATATGACAGACAGGCGGGGGCACTCTTGTTAATCCATGAGTAACATAGAGTGGCATTGTTATTATTTCATTCCAGTGGTAGATTTCTAATGCTCATCTTGTCTTGTGTAACAGCCCTGTGGTGGATCACATTCCACCTCCAGCACCACCTCTGCTGCTCCTCTCCCCACCACCATCACAACCTCTGTCTCCACTGCTTCAGCTGATCCTCCTCCTGGGCCACCAGCTATGTGTCCAGCAGCACCTGAGCAAGAGGTCGGTCTCACTAACATCTCCTATTCTACTTAAATCTTAGGTTTTTGCTTGTGCTAATGTTGTTTTTATGTATTTCTTTTTTTTTTACTGTTCTATTACCAGGCTGTGGACGAGCATAACGTCCCGGGGATGGACCGAGTGGACAGCCTGGCAGAGTACTTGGTGGGGCTCCAGGCTGAAACTGCTCCAACCTTCTCAAAGCAGCAGGCCAGTAATATCAGAGCCCTGTGGCAGAATGTCCTGCCATCTGACCAGCAGCGTGTGGCCTATGCCGCTCGGCACCAGGTGCTCCTGACAGCCGGCTCAGTTAGCAACGCCTCCGTCTCCAAACCTGGTTGCTACGGGTTCCATCCCAGCCGGATCTCAGCCGGACTGACTCCATATCCCCACTCTGGGCCGGGCCGGGCCGGGCCTCCTACTTTTAGCAGGTAAGTGGCCGTCAGTGATGCTCCATTTACAGAGAGGATTTCGGGCTCCATTCGGAAGTGAGCTCTTGGTGCAGACTTCCAATGGCTTTCGTTCCCAGATATGCACCGGCGCCCTAACCCCCTCTCCCCTTCCCTCCCTCTCTCTCTCTCTCTCTCTCTCTCTCTCTCTCTCTCTCTCTCTCTCTCTCTCTCTCTCTCTCTCTCTCTCTCTCTCTCTCTCTCTCTCCCTCCCTCCCTCCCTCCCTCCATCCCTCCTTCCTTCCAGGTGTGCTCCTGGAGTCATGCCAGGAGCTTGTTTTGTTGGATGGAGGAGCGGCTTTGTGTGCCCAGGAGAGGGGGAGAGAGGAGAAGTTTTTTCCAAGTATTTGTATTATTTGTCAATATTTGAATAAGTTTAAATAAAAGATGCATTTTCATTCCAGACCTCTAAACGAGTCATTTTTTATTCATTTGAATGTGAAATGCTGAACCTCAAACGTTTGGTGGTTTTTATCAACATTCCTATTTTTCTTTCAACTCTCAACTGTTTTTTTCTTGAGGGGAAAAACTCTTGTTTATATTAATGTTTATGTTCATCATTTGTAATGTCGCCTTTTTTTCTGAAAGAATTCATTGAAAGGTAAGAATTCAACATTGGAGGGCTTCTACAGAATCACTATTGATGTTGCCATTGTCTAGATCAGAGGTCTCCAAGGTCCCTGGTCCTCCAAGGTCCCTGGTCCTCCAAGGTCCCTCGTCCTCCAGGGTCCCTGTCCTGCAGGTTTAGCTCCTCCCAGTTTCAACACACCTGATTTCAATGAAAGGCTCGTTATTGGGCTTTTTCACAGCCTTGGTGATGACATCATCATTAGATTCAGGTATGCTGAAGCAGGGAGGAACTAGAACATGCAGGGCAGGGGTCCTCAGGACCAGGATTGGAGACCTCTGCTCTATGAGTTTGAGAAATAAGAGCTACTGAATTTAAAAGCAGACTCAAGACTATATGAAGTATACAAAGACAAGACACATTTTCTTTAATCAAATCAAACTTTATTTATAGAGCACTTTTCAGACACAGAACAATTGCAACACAAAGTGCTTCACATAGAATAGAAAGAAAAAAAGAATAGAATAGAATTATTATTGAATTCTAATTATTTGCAACATGTATCATTCAGTTTCAACCAGGAATGCACTGGTAACAGTTCTCAGTATCAGCTCTGATATTGCAGAGTACTCATACTCAAATATCAACAGTGGTGGAACATGTCTTTTAATGGATCACTCTAAAAATAGTGATGGAGAAAAAAACTCAAAAATCATCATGAATTGCACATACAGAGCAGCAGGTTCTAACATACTCATTTAATGAACGGAACAGCTCCACCTAGTGTCCCGGAGACGGTGGTGCCTGTCAGATTATGTTACAGCAGCCAGCCAGGTGGAAGATTTCATTAATACAATGGAGTTTTAATTGAATTCCAGCAGGACCACTTCTCATTGTGCAACCTTTAGTGATAATATGTTTACACATATTATAGATAATATCAAAGTAAGTGGTGTATTAGTAATGATATCAGTGATTTCATGTCTGTTTGTTTCAGTTGTTTTACTATTTACAATAAAAACCACAGAAAGATTAAAACAGACAACAGATAGATATCATTACAAATGAGTCCAAAGAGAGGAATCCCTGGAAAAACTAGTTATTGAGGTACAATCAGATGACTGGGAACTCATTTATAAAGGAAAAGACGTCCAATCAAACAATACAAGAGAAAGTGAAACATGGATCCTGGACTCTGGGAGTAGTGGGCGGAGCTGAGGTTGCACCGTGAGAGAGAGAGTGTGAGTGTGAGTGTGAGTGTGAGTGTGAGACTTACGCTCATTCCTGGCCTGGACTGCAGTGGATTAGACTGGAGGCCCAGGCACATGACCACCTCAGCTTCCACTCAGAGCCCAGACCAGCTGTTCAGATTTGGACACTTGGAGCTGAGAAGGGGGAGGCTCCATGATTCCTCTTCATGCAGAGGTTTTATTTCCCTTTGCCACTGAAGGCAACACACTCACTAGCCACCAGTCCACAGATGAAAACACAAAATCATATGTGTACACAGAAAGTCCAGTTAAGATGGAGACGGGTTGTGAATGACACAGATGCTACTGGTACAGTATGAGAGTCTGACTGCTTTCAAAAGGTCCAGTGATCATACAAGCGTATCAGTCACTCTCATACTTTCTCATGGTTCTATTGACAATGAGAAGCAACAACACAACACTACTGCTTGGACATGTTTGCTGGATCACATCATGGATGATGGATGGATGATGGATGGATGGATGGATGGATGGATGGATGTAATATACAAACATGACTTATGTTCACTCTGGAGGTGAGGGCTGATGTTCCCTTCCACAGAGAGAAGCTGCTGGTAGCTCACTCTCTATGTTCCTCTGGAGGTGAGGGGGGAACTCCTGTTCTCACTTTCATTGTCACTTTAATTTGATAGAAATCATATTTTCACCTTGATTTTCAATTTAATTAAAGAAAACTCCCATTTCCACTTTCGTGTTCACTTTAATTTAAAAACAAACTATATTCTGTTTTCACCTAGAATCCAGAAAAATCTGATGATTCTGAGTCCAGAAAATGTGATGAGTCCAAAAAAAGCCGATGAATCTTAGTTCGGAAAGATGTGATGAGACCAGAAAATGTGATGATTCTGGTTTCAGAAAAAATGGGATGAGTCCAGAAAAATCTGGTGAGTCTGAGTCCAGAAATAAATCTGATGAGTCTGGAAAGATGTGATGAGACCATAAAAATGTGGTGAGTCCAGAAAATATGATCATTCTGGTTCCAGAAAAATGGGATGAGTCCAGGAACATGTGATGAGTCCAGAAAAAATGCGATGAGTCGAGAAAAATCTGATGAATCTGATTCCAGAAAAAAAAGTTCAGAAAGATCTGAGGAATCCGGAAAGATGTGATGAGACCAGAAAAATCTGATGGGTCATGAAAATCTGATGAGTCTGGGTCCAGTAAAATCGGATGTGTCCGGAAAGATGTGATGATTCTGGTTCCAGAAAAATGGGATGAGTCCGGAAAGATATGATGAGTCCAGAAAAAAAACCCAGATGAGTCCAGAGAAAAATGTGATATGTCCAGAAAATGTGATGATTCTGGTTCCAGAAAATGTGATGATTCTGGTTCAAGAAAAATGGGATGAGTCTGGAAAGATGTGATGAGCCCAGAAAATCTGATGAATCTGAGTCCAGAAAATCTGATGAGTCCGGAAAGATGTGATGAGAAAAGAAAAATCTGATGAGTCCGGAAATAACCGTTGAGTCCAGTAAAATTTGATGAGTCCAGAAAAAAACCAATTGAGTCCAGAAAAAAAGGTGGAGTTTCCAGAAAAAAATCTGACGAGTCTGAGTCCAGAAATATCTGATGAGTCCCCAAAGATGTGATGAGACCAGAAAAACCTGATGAGTCCAGAAATAACCAATGAGTCCATAAAAATCTGATTAGTCCAGAAACAAATGTGATGAGTCTGAGTCCAGAAAAATCTGATGAGTCCAGAAATAACCAATGAGTCCATAAAAATCTGATGGGCCCAGAACAAAATGTGATGAGACAAGAAAAAAATGTCATGAGAATAGGAAAAATGTGATGAGTCCAGAAAGATGTGATGTTTCCAGAAAAATGTGACGAGTCGAAAAAAATTTTATGAGTCCAGAAAATGTGATGTGTCCAGAAAAAAATGTTTTGAGTCCAGAGAAATCTGATGAGTCCAGAAATAACCGATGAGTCCAGAAAAATTCGATGATTCAAGAAAAAAATGTGATGAATCCGATGAGTGCAGATAAATCTGATAAGTCCAGAAAATCTGATGAGTCAGAGTCCAGAAAAATCAGATGAGTCTGGTTCCAGAAAACTGGGGTGAGTCCAGAAAAAATGGGATGAGTCCAGGAACATATGATGAGTCCATAAAAATCTGATGAGTCCGGAAATATGTGATGAGACCAGAAAAAACTGATGAGTCCAGAAATAACTGATGAGTCCAGAAAAATCTGATGAGTCCAGAATAAAATCTGATGAGGCCAGAAAAAAAAACGATGAGTGCAGATAAATCTGGTGAGTCTGAGTCCAGAAAAATCTGATGAGTCCGGAAAGATGTGATGAGACCAGAAAAATCTGATGAGTCCAGAAATAACCGATAAGTCCAGAAAAATCTGATGAGTCCAGAATAAAATCTGATGAGGCCAGAAAAAAAACGATGAGTGCAGATAAATCTGATGAGTCCAAAAAATGTGATGAGTCTTAGTCCAGAAAATCTGATATGCCCGGAAAGATGTGATGAGACCAGAAAAATCTGATGAGTCCGCAAATAACCGATGAGTCCAGAAAAATCTGATGAGTCTGGTTCCAGAAAACTGGGATGAGTCCGGAAAGATGTGATGAGTCCATTTAAATGTGATGAGTCCCCCCCAAAAAAGTGATTAGTCCAGAAAATGTGATGAGTCCGGAGAGTCCAGAAAATCTGATGAGTCTGATTCCAGAAAAATCTGATCAGTCCAAAAAGATGTGGTGCGACCAGAAAAATCTGATGAGTCCGGAAATAACCGTTGAGTCCAGAAAAATCTGATGAGTCCAGAAAAAAATATTATGAGGCCAAAAAAAAACAAAAAAACGATTAGTGCAGATAATCTGATGAGTCCAGAAAATCTGGTGAGTCTGAGTCCAGAAAAATCTGATGAGTTCAGAAAGATGTGGTGCGACCAGAAAAATCTGATGAGTCCGGAAATAACCGTTGAGTCCAGAAAAAGCTGATGAGTCCAGAAAAAAATATTATGAGGCCAAAAAAAACCAAAAAAACGATGAGTGCAGATAAATCTGATGAGTCCAGAAAATCTGGTGAGTCTGAGTCCAGAAAAATCTGATGAGTCCGGAAAGATGTGATGAGACCTGAAAAATGTGATGAGTCCAGAAATAACCGATGAGTCCAGAAAAATGTGATGAGTCTGAGTCCAGAAAAATCTGATATGTCCGGAAAGATGTGATGAGACCAGAAAAATGTGATGAGTCCGGAAATAACCGATGAGTCCAGAAAATCCAATGAGTCCAGAAAAAAAATGTGATGAGTGCAGAAAATCTGATAAGTCTGAGTCCAGAAAAATCCAATGAGTCTGGTTCCAGAAAACTGGGATGGGTCCAGGAAAATGTGATGAGTACAAAACAATGTGATGAGTACAAAACAATGCGATGAGTCTGAGTCCAGAAAAAATATGATGAGTCCATAAAAATGAACCATCTGGTTCAATTCGTCACTTCTTCATCTGGTTCAATTCACTACTTCATCATCCGGTTCAATTCACCACTTCACCATCTGGTTCAATTCACCACTTCACCATCTGGTTCAATTCACTACTACACCAATTCACCACTTCACCATCTGGTTAATTTCACCTATTCATCATCTGGTTGTCATCTGGTTCATCATCAGAAGTTTTGAGCAGAAGTGTCTCCTCTGTCAGTTAATAGTGTTTTGAAGCCGATATGATGTTCACCCTCAGAGGAGGTAGTGTTTGAGGGACAGCCAGATTAAATGTGGGGCGTAAATCTTATTTTGAAGGGCAAATTGAAATAGAAAGAATTCTACCACTGAACCACCAATGCTCACATAGCAGCAGATTCCCACCAAGAGAGGTCATGTGATCCAACTGCTGTGCTGCGTGAGCCCCTCCCCCACAGTTTGAGTGACACTCCGCTGTGGTTACACAAGCGTATGTGCAAAGTTTGGCTCCGCCCCTGAGAGACTTAGACAGTGGTTGAACGCACATCTCCTTGTTAGTATAGTGGATACTGTCCCTGTCTGTCATGTTGGAGACAGTAGTTCAATTCCCCGACAGGGAGAGTGAAACCTGCTGCTGCAGTTCTCCGCCTGCTTCAGCATACCTGAATCTAATGATGTCGTCATCACCAAAGTTGTGAAAAAGAACAGTAACGAGCCTTTCATTGCAATCAGGTGTGCTGCAGCTGGGAGGAGCTAAACCCTGCAGGACGTCGGCCCTCCAGGACCGAGCTTGGACAGGATATTGAGTTTTCCTGCCTGAGTTCCAGAGCCGAGGGGCCGGAGAGTAAAGGCTCTGTCAGACGAAAGTTCAGCAGTGGGTCCTGCCGAACAAAATTTCCTTCTTCCAGCTCCTTCTGGCCGAACTATGTAGGAGCCGCTCTGCTGAATCTTCTGCTCTGCCGTGTGCTGCTCATGCGTGTTCCAGTTCTCTCATGACTATCAGTCATATTTTAATGATATTTATCTTGTAACATCACTACTGTCTTTCAGTCTCTAAAGAACACACATGTGTGCTTCCATTGATTTCTTCTGTCTTTACAGAACCTTTTTTAACCTTCTTTTACTCTGTGATCAATCAGGATAAACATGTTTCAGTCCCGGTACAATGTTTTCTATTGTTCATTACCGTATATCCTGGACTAGAAGTCCTGCTTTCTTAGTTGGTGGCTGATGATCATTCTACTGACATTAAGAAGCAAATCCTCTTTCAGTCCTTCTATTACACTTCATCCTGTGCAGGGTAGCAGGGAGGAGACACCTGGACAGGTTCACCAGTCCATCACAGGACACACACACACACACACACACACACACACACACACACACACACACACACACACACACACACACACACACACACACACACACACACACACACATAGAGTGGGGGAGGGGCTTATCAATGTAACCTGAGTCCACTGAGCTCAGCTGTTAGATCACATGACCTCTCATGCAACATGAGCAGTGGTTGTTCAGTGGTAGAATTCTCGCCTGCCTCCTGGGAGGCCCGGGTTAAATTCCCGGCCGATGCAACATCAAGTTTTCATCGTCATCAATAAGGAGCAAATGTAACTATCCTGCCTTGTCTGAGTTAACGGTTGTGAGTTTGAATATTTCATGTCATAAATTCTATCTAGCATAGTTCTGTGCAGTATAAAGTATATAGACATGAAGAAACAACCATTAAAAAAGTATTCCAGGCCTCGTTGGTGCAGTAGGCAACGCATCAGTCTCATAATCTGAAGGTTGTGAGTTTGAGCCTCACACAGGGCAAATGTTTTAGCTCTAATTCTCGGTGTCTTCGACAGTGGTTGAACACACATCTCCTTGTTAGTATAGTGGATACTGTCCCTGTCTGTCATGTGGGAGACTGTAGTTCAATTCCCTGACAGGGAGAGTGAAACCTTTTAGTTTTGTCATTGAAAATCATGAGGTTCAGACTGGGAACGGCCCCTTCCAGCCATTCCAGCTGTTGTCAATGTGAACATAAAAGTTACACAGTAAGACTCTGGAGTCCATTTGTGGTTCCCTTTCTAGGACCTCATCACTGGACACCGGGTTCTGTGCACCTTTTTTTTAGGGACCGAGCCCAGAAGGGAAGCTGCCTGGAGGCGAGGACCCTATTGCATCTGTAGTGTTTCTTTCTTTGTTTCTTCTCCTGACCACATCGAACCCAAATTTGACCCTAAACATTCTCAACAGATTTGGCACATTCATCAGGACTGGTGCAGTCTATAAGAAAAGGTTAAAAATTAACCCACAAAGTGCCGAAATGTGCTTTTTTTATTTGTTTCTTACTGGTCAACGTATTACTCTTCATTGTAATCATTTTGAGTTATTATAATTTTTTTAAAAAGTGCTCTGTTGTTTTTTTTTTTATATCTTTAACTGTTTCTGAATAAATTGAAAAAAAGTCTCATACAAATCAGATGGGAGAGGCACCTCATGGAGATCAGAGCAGATCAAAGCAGGAGAAAATCTTTGCTCTGAACATCTCCATTGCAAAAGGTGGTGATCTCCTTCAATCTGATATGATCTCAGCACTGGAGCCATGGAGACGCAGAGATCAAAGGAGATCAGCTTTATTCAACCTTCAGCATTCACACTTGCATTTTCTTCTGGAAATACAAACCTTTATAATTATTATTATCATAACAGGTCTCTGATATCTGGAGGAGTCAGACCATTCAAGGCTTTAAAAACAAGCAGTAGCATTTTAAAATCTCTTGTAAAACTGACAGGCAGCCAGTGAAAGGAAGAAGGGATTGGTGAAATGTGGTCCCTCCTCCTGGTGCCTGTTAAAAAGCTGCTAGCAGCATTCTGCTCCAGCTGCAGTCTTTGAACATTGAGCCTACTGATGCCAGAATAAAGGGAGTTACAGTAATCCAGCCTGGACCAGATGAAGGCATGTATTAGTACTCTCCCTCTGCTTCATCTGATGATGTCATCACCAAGGTTGTGAAAAAGCCCAATAACCAGAACCTTCATTGTGATCAGGTGTGGTGCAACATGGAGACAGCTGAACCCCGTGGAACGCCAGAGCTCCAGGACCCAACCTGGACACCCCTGTCCTAGACCAATGTGCTGACATGTTGAAGAAGCTAAAGGAATCAACTCATTGTCATAAGTAAGGCAGGAGATCAAGACTCTGGATGGTCTCCAGTCCATCACAGGACAAACACACAGAGACAAACAGCCACACACACCTTCACACCTGGAGGACATTTACTGTCACCAGTTAAACTCACATGCTGGTTTTTGGACTGTGGAAGGAAACCAGAGTACCTGGAGGATGGATGGATCCATGTAAAGTTTCTTCTTCAGTATTTTAAATCAAACCTCAGCAAGAAGCTAGTGGTGCAATGGAGAACGGGACTGACTATGGATCAGAAGGTTCTAGGTTCAACTCCTGGCTAGCTCGATAATGTTCTAGTTAACTTCACCAACAACATTTCATTTGTTGTTGTTGGAACCTTCACATTGTTCTACAAAGACCCAAAAGCCTTAAAAGTCATGGATTCTTTAAAAAGTTGAAAAGAAAATCTTTCTTCTATCATTTGTTCCCAAGATTCACACCAATACTGAGTAAAGGAAACTTTTTCCTAGTGAACATAAGTCATGTCTGTATATTCCATCCATCATCCACCCATATATATATATATATGGGCTTTTCTCAGTCTGCCCTGACTAAAATAAATACAAACTAAAACTTCTACATAATAAAGGTAAAAAAATGTTGATAAGCTGATAATGATCCTACAGTTGCAGAGTCACTTAACTTACCGTGCAGAACATAGTTCATTCTAGATCCTTTCACTTTGAAAGCTAATGGCAGAGATCATGAATGCATTAATAACTCATAAAACATGCCTAAACCCCAGAACCTGAACACAATTATGATACATTTGGTAAGGTACCAATTCTACACAGCATGTATTATACACAGAAATGCAGTAAAACACTGAATTCACTCTTGAATGCAATAAAACTCTCTTTCACTGTATTTATGATGAATTGGTATATAATCAAACAAAGTTATCATCGTATCAATTCATATTGGCCCCAGTATGGATGATTTATTAAGGGTTGATAGTTACTGTACTTAGCATGGAGAATCTTTCGGAATACAAATGTGACAGTTCTTAAACGTGACGGTATAATAGATGGCCAAATAGACGTCCAGAATTACAGCCTGGACGGATGGACGTGTCTTGGACGTCTATGGATGTTACTTGCTCAGTGGGTTTGATCTACAACAGAAGCTGATCTCCTTTGATCTGCTTTGACCTCAGCTATGGAGACGCCATGGAGCCATGGAGATGCTGAGATCAAAGGAGATTTATTCAAAGGAGAAAGCAGCTTTATTCAGCCCCTTCAGCATTCACGCTTGCATTTTCTTCTGGACATGCAAATGTCTAGTTTCAGTAGACTTCCTGTTTGAGGGTGAATATTAAACTCCCTCTCCTCCTCACCGTTCAGTTTTTACATTCAGTTTTGTGTACAATGAACTTTCTAGTGATTTTAACTCATTAAAAGACACAGCTGTCCATATAGAATATTTAAAACTAACAATTAAATACATAAAAGTGAAAAAGGGGTCGGATTTAATTTTTTTTAATTTTGTAATGAGGTGTCGGTCAAAATCTGGGAGGGGCCAGATCCTGTTCCAGCAAGATCCGGCCCAAATTAAGGTTTGTGCTTATGTAACAAGACGTCGTCGTCCATTAAGCTCCTGATATGTTGGAAACTGTGTTGATGAATTTCAAAAACCATTCTTTGTGTTTCCGCCCGGTTTCCAACAGGGGACCTTTTGCGTGTGAAGCAAACGTGATAACCACTACACTACAGAAACTCTGCTGGAGGTTAACAGGGTGGTGTGAAAACATTTGACCACAAGCAGCAACTCAATCCAGAAGAGACTGGAACAAGAACACAGCTCCTTGGACCGCTTGGTTTCCTCACTCAGCTCATCTCACTCTGAGGGAAAAGTTGTTCTTGATGATAAAAAAGTTCTTCTGAGAACATCAGTCCTCATCACTTTCTGCAGAGGAACATAGAGAGTGAGCTACCAGCAGCTGCTCTCTGCTGAGGAGAACATCAGTCCTCAGATGGGACTCAAACCCACAACCCCTGGCTGAGAAGGGAGAGGGATACACTTTAAATAACATTTCAGATGATTTATCATTTAGGCGGTTGTGTTTCTGTGTGTGTGTGTGTGTGTGTGTGTGTGTGTGTGTGTGTGTGTGTGTGTGTGTGTGTGTGTGTGTGTGTGTGTGTGTGTGTGTGTGTGTGTGTGTGTGTGTGTGTGTGTGTGTTCAATGACAGTTGGATCTATTTGATGTTTCACATTGAGGATTTGCTGTGAGATTCTCTGCACTTTAACACTTGAATTGTGAATCTCTTTGTTTAGTGTTAAAGGTAAGATCAGATTCTTCAATAGATCAGATCAAAGTACTTTAATAGAATGTATTCAGTCCTCCTGACTGTCCTTTTGGAATGCCAACAGTTGTACCTCTTTGTGGATCAGTGAAGCCTGGAGCAGCCGCGGTAGAAAAGATGCTCTCTCAAACTGACGCTTCTCTACTTTATTGAGCCTTGCAGGTGAACTCACTGTAAGAACAATGAACACAGAAAAATACCATGAGCAACTCTTAACAGCAGGTTTTACCTTTAAACTTTTACCATATTTACTACCTTACATGAATTGCCTTAAATTATTAACCTTTGACAATCTCTACCTTGAGTGCTCTTATTATGTAATTTCCATGTATATTTACAACTTTGTCCTTTTTAACCATATGTCTGTACCATGCAATAATATAAATTACCTTTTACTTTACATTAAAATTAAACTGTAACCTTGAAATCACAGTACACTAAGCATGACTTTTACTGCTCATCAACGTTCCTGGTACTTCCATCTGATTTACAACATTTACTCACAGTCTGAGTTCTTTCAAAGTAAAAGCATAAGCACTATACTATCATTACAACATAAAATAAACACTTATGAACCAAGTGCAAAAAAAGAACTTAATATCCAAGTCATTTACAAAGCCTATTTTCTGACATATTTGTATCCCTGCTAATCTCTTGTTGGTCATGCTGAGGTGATCCAGTGGAGCATTTTCACTGTTTCTTTTCTTTATTCAAAGATTGTCATTCATTCAGAATGTCAGATTCTGATCAAAGTAAAGATCAAAGTAACACAGCAAACACTATGAACAAAGAGTGTGTGTGTGTGTGTGTCTGGCCTGGAGTGATGACTGGAATGACCTTGAATGTCCACCAGGTGGAGGAAGACGTTGGTAGGTCAATGTGGTGACCGTGACAACCACTAGGGGCGTGCGGCGGCACACAGAGGGAGAGCGCAAAGGCCTGATGTGTCCACCAGGTGGATGTCAAGAGGAATTGCGAAGACCCACGCAACCACTAGAGGCGTTTGACTCGTTCTGTCTGGAGGCCGCAGTGGTTGCTAAACGACCAGATAAACAAGACACCCGTCGCGCGAGTATGCGCGAGGGGGTCTCGGAACGATGCGGTCCCACCTACTCCCGTAAAGACTGGTGGACTTTGTCGGCCCGGTTCTGAGCGCCGGAGTTCTAACGGGACATGCAGATAGAACTCTGGTGATGGATGTGGATGTGGTTTAGCAGCACCAGATAGCAGTTTGGCTGCTAAATGTGACTGTGTGTGTGTGTGTGTGAGCTTATCTGATCAGATAACAGGAGCGGCGGCGGATTAGTGAAGGAGGGGGAGAGAGAGAAGGGAGTTAAAAAGTTCTGGGCCGGTCCACATGAGTTAACACGCGGCTCCTTGTGTCTCCGTACGAAGTCCTGCGTCTGGATGGACGTGAATCCGTCTTGGAGACGGTGTGTCTTCGCAGGTGGGACTTTTATACCGGCGCATCATGGTCCGGCTCCCTGCTGTGCTCACCATGGCCTTGGCCAATCAGAGCCGGGTTGGCTTCAGAGTTTCCGGGGTGTTTTCTACGTCTGTGGATGGAGTTGGTGGATCCCCCTGGTGGTGAGGTGCAGGGATGCAGCTTCTAGGGAGGGGCTGCCGTGGACCCCCTGATCGGGGTCACGTGACAAATGGTGAATTTTTCCAGTGGCGAGGAGGAGGAAGAGGAGAAGGAGGAGGAGGAGGAGGAGCAGGAAGAAGAGGAGGAGGAGGAGCAGGAGGAGGAGGAGGAAGAGGAATAGGAGGAGGAGGAGCAGGCCCGAGGAGGAGGAAGAGGAAGAGGAGGAGAAGGAGGAAGAGGAAGAGGAAGAGGAAGAGGAGGAGGTGGTGAAGGAGGTGGAGGAGGAAGAGGAAAAGGAAGAGGAAGAGGAGGAGGAGGTTCAGTCCACACAGTGACGGTTCTGCATCACATCCAGAGGAACCCTGGTTCGATGCTGGACTCTCACAGCTCTTCACACTGCACCACTGACACTCAGCTGATCTTCTAGTGGTTCCTCTGCCACTCACTGCTGGATGAAGCTCTGCTCTCCTCATGGATCTTCAGGACACACAGCGTCCTCTCTGCTCTCACCACCTGCAGAGAGATGAGAGAGATGAGAGGTGATGAGGAGAGTCTCTGTGGAGCAGCTAGGACTTCAGTCCTGTCCACAGCAGCAGCTCAGAGCTCATGAAGGACCACCACTGTCAGACCAACACAACAAGCCTGAGGCTCCTCTGATTGGCTGACTGTGTCCTCTGCTGTCCAATCCTGAAGCTGCTCAGCGTTCTCCTCTCACAGCCTCACAGAGCAGTCAAACTCTGGATCTTTGTTCTCACACTAACTGTGTTTAGTAGAAACCTGCTGGAAGCAGCATGGACTCACTCCAACATCTACTGACCTGAGAGTCTGCAGGCTGCAGTCTGGACTCTGCTGAAGATCAACCAGCTGCTGCACATCTGGACCCTGAAGGTTGTTGGAACGCAGGTCGAGCTCCTTCAGGTGGGAGGGGTTGGACTTCAGAGCTGAGGCCACAGAAGAACAGCTGATCTCTGACAACCTGCAGCCCCTCAACCTGAATAAAGAGAGAAAGCAGCAGAATGAATGAGGAGAACCAATCAGATGTGTTGATGGAGAAATGAGCAGCTCCACATTACTGAGTCCTGATCAATGAGCTGTTCTGTTGTTGTGGATCTTCATCACACTCATCCTCCACATGTCAGCACAACATTGCCACTCCTCCTCATGTCCACACACATCAGTAACAAGCTGCTGAGCTCAGTCCATCTCTCACTGCAGGATCAGAGTCTCACATCACAGCTGCTCACAAACATTTCTCCTTCTACAACAGTAACAGACAGTCAACTGACCCCAGAGTCTCCAGACTACAGAGTGGACTCTCCAGAAAACCACACAGCTGCTCAACTCCTGAATCCTGCAGCTGGTTCCCACTCAGGTCCAGATGTTTCAGATGTTTCAGGAGGGAGGGGTTGGACTTCAGAGCTGAGGCCACAGAAGAACAGCTGATCTCTGACAAACTGCAGCCCCTCAACCTGAATAAAGAGAGAAAGAAGTGAGATTAGAGGACAAAGTTTGATGTTGAAGTCATTGAGACTGAAGAAGTGTAAAGTTAAAGGTTATTATAATAATATTGTACCAGTCTGGTCCACTCAGGATGAAACTGGACTGTATGTGGTCCCTGAAGTACATTAAATCTGATTTAATAATTACCTTGTATACATCTTATATACATGTATATATGGATATATATTGTATACATCTGTGTACTGGTTCAGTTATGTGCTTTTAAATAACCAGAACATATTTAGTGTTTGGTTTGTTCAATATCAACTGGTCCTACTATTTGAAATGTTTTTTTGTTTTTTATCCCATTAATCTATTAATCTAAAAATAATCACTGATTAATCGATTATTATAATAATAGTTAGTTGCAGCCCCAGTTGACGGAGAATTCTCCACTGCAGCACCTTGCTTCTTCTACCAAGCTTTGAAATGTGGAGCTCCACACGGCTCTGCCACAGTCACAGGACTAAAGCCCAGAGAAGAAGTCTCAGTTTCTCATGGAGATCCTCAGTGTGGATCATCTCATATCAGCCTGATGTCTGACCTTTAGTGTCAACACAACTTTCACTGCACACAAACTCAAACATGGAGTCTGACCTCAGAGTCTCCAGACTACAGAGTGGACTCTCCAGAAAACCACACAGCTGCTCAACTCCTGAATCCTGCAGCTGGTTCCAACTCAGGTCCAGATGTTTCAGATGTTTCAGGAGGGAGGGGTTGGACTTCAGAGCTGAGGCCACAGAAGAACAGCTGATCTCTGACCAACTGCAGCCCCTCAACCTGAATAAAGAGAGAAAGCAGTGAGATTAGAGGACAAAGTTTGATGTTGAAGTCATTGAGACTGAAGAAGGTTCAGACTGGAAGAGTTTAGAAATGTAAAGTCCAAACAGCTGAAGCCACCAGGAGGAGAAGAGTCTCATCAACATGCTGATCACTAACATGCTGCAGAGCTCAGTCCATCTCTGTCCTCCAACATCTGGATCACACACACACACACACACACACACACACACACACACACACACACACACACACACACACACACACACACACACACACACACACACACACACACACACACACACACACACACACACACACACACACACACACACAAACACTCCTCCTTGTCCTCTTGTTCCTCCTCCTCCTCCTCCTCCTCCTCCTCCTCCTCCTCCTCCTATTCCTACTCCTGCTCCTCCTGCTCCTCCCCCTCCTCCTCCTGCTACTCCTCTTCCTCTGTTTTCCTCTTCCTGCTCCTCCCCTCCCCACCTTCTCCTCCCCCTCTTGATCTGTTCTCCTCCTCCTCCTCCACTCCTCCTCCTCCCCTTCCCCCTCCTCCTCCTCCTCCTCCTCCTCCTCCTCCTCCTCCTCCTCTTGCTCTTGCTCTTGCTCTGTTCTCCTCCTACTCCTCCTGCTCCTCCTCCTCCTCCTCCTCCTCCTCCTCCTCCTCCTCCTCCTCCATCCTGTGCTGGAGGCTCCGCCCCTCTGCAGGGATCTTTGGGATCATTATGTTACATTACTACATGGAAGTGAAGCCAGAGTGTTTTATGAAGTAATCATGGAACCTGATTGTAACTAACTTCACTTCCAGGTCTTGTATGGCGTTCTGACCGCAGGCTGAGGTCTGCATGAGGCAGCAGGGGGCGCTCCGCTATGAGACGCATCATTAATAGAACTTCTTTCTAATGAAGCCAGACTTTAGCTTCATCAGTAACGACTAAACAAACCACATACTACTGGAAAGGAAAGCTTGGATTTGGAGCCATAAAATGATCCTTTTAACGGCTTCATGTGAAAGAAAAGTAGAATCAGAGTGTTTCTGTAGGTTGTCATTGTCCCTCATCACGGTGTGTTAACAGTTAAATATGTGTCCGTGCACAGTGACGTGTCTGCTCAGTACAGGGTGGAGCTCTTACCGCTCCACACCTCACAGCTTCTACTGGAGTCACAAGAAGTTGGAGGAGCATGGAGCAGTGAGGTCAGCGTGAACAGAGCCGCTCGGAGGGGCCTGGCGGCTACAATGACGTCATTCAGTGGCACGGAGCCGTACAGAGCTCGCCGACGCGTCAAGAATAAAACAGGCTTTAAGGATCAGTGGCGCCACCAGCTGGAATCCTGTACTCACTGTGAGTACAATTCTTTTGAAGGTGTGGAAAAAAAAAAAAGTTAAAGCCTTGGGCTGCTGTTTGTAGAGCTACAGACACAGAACTAATTCATAGAGCTACACAGAAAAGAATCTCACATGAACACACCTCTCTCCCTCGTCACAGTTGCATGTTTACCAACTCGTCACAAGAGGGCAGTATTGCACCGTGTGTGTGTGTGTGTGTGTGTGTGTGTGTGTGTGTGTGTGTGTGTGTGTGTGTGTGTGTGTGTGTGTGTGTGTGTGTGTGTGAGAGAGAGAGAGAATCAGCACTGCCGATGTGGACATCAAGAAGAAATGATTGTTAATGAAGAACCGTATCAAATAAAGACAAAAGTCATTCAAAGCACAAAACCTTTAAACTGGACGAGGAGGCGGATTTGGTGTTCAAAATTTTGACGACTAATAAAAACAGAACCGCTCCACCAGTGAAAATGATATTGGGGATTATTGAGGAGGAGAGTCTCCTCTGTCATTTAGTAGGTTTCTGAAGTCGATAGATATTCGTGCTCAGAGTAGCTAACGTTTGAAAATCTTACTTTAAATGGCAAATTGCAGACTTCCTGTCAGATTTAGGTCAGGGGTTCCAGCATGTGATTTGTTGGGCTCGATGAGACGAACAATTGAGTTTTGGTTTGATCAGTCTACAACATTCCTACGGGCCGTTTAAGTGTATTTGGTGGCCGTTGTAGTGTTTGTAGGTGGCGCTAGAGAGCACATTTTGGTTCTCTGGGGGTTAATTTTTACATTTTCATTTAATATCACCCAGTGTTAATGAGTGAGTCAAATTTGGTGAGTCCCTGAGCATGTTTAGGGGGTCAAATGTATTCGCCTTCAGAGGTTGAGGGCCGTTTTTGATAGAAAATCATACTTTGAAAGGCAAACTGCGGACTTCCTGTCAGAGTTAAGTCAGGGGTAGCAGTATGTGATGTTTAGGTCTCGATGAGACGAACAATTGAGTTTTGGTTTGATCTCTCTACGACATTCCTATGGGCCGTGGTGCACATTTTGGTTTTTCTAGGTGGCGCTAGAGAGACATTTTGGCTCTCTGGGGCTTAATGAGCGTGCCAAATTTGGTGAGTTTTTGAGCATGTTTAGGGGGGTTTTATACAGGTTTTTTTTTTTTTTTTTTTGCAAAAAACTAATATTAATAAACATTTTAAATACAACAGAGTCCTGGCCTCCAGGTCCAGGCCTCCTTTGGAGGTCCTGGTCTCCTTTGGGAGGTCCTGGCCTCCTTTGGAGGTCCTGGTCTTTCTGCTCGGTCCCTCATAATGGTCACATCAGCTCAAACATCTGCAATTAAAAAATCTTTTACTGCCAGAGTGCAGAATACCTGCGGATGTTCCAGCCCTTGGTTTGGCATGTTGCTCTGATTTTGGCCCTGGAGGAAAACTAATTGAGGAGCCCCGGTGTTAAGGATAAAAAAAGGTGCTGCAATTTAAAGCGTATTTAAAAGATGTTAAAAAGTCAATAGGACTAAATTACAGCTCAGGGTTAAAACAATAAATGAAATAAGTTCAAAGTGATTAAAACTACCCTATAGATGTATTTTATTTTACTGTGTCTCAAATAGAGTTTAAAAGGCTCAAACAGAGTAGTACTTTTCAGGCGAAAGCAGTAGTGTGTTACTCTAAAAGGCCAGCAGAGGGCGCATGGCGATTGAAGGAGCCTAAAAGCTGCACAGAGGCAGCAGCATATTAAATCCTGCAGCCGAGCCAAACCCCAGCTCGTGGTCTGCCTCTTTGTTTCCTATTACAGGATGGAATCACACCCCTACATGACACACACTGGGTCAGGGGGGCAACAATGGCAGAGTGAGGGAGAGTTTGGAGCTCCAGCTGGGAGATCAGTGACTCTTCATCCAGGAGAGATCAGCCTGCTTTGAAAGCTGAAGGTCAACATGGAGCGTGTCAGAGGTTGACGGAGAATTCTCCACTGCAGCACCTTGCTTCTTCTACCAAGCTTTGAAATGTGGAGCTCCACACGGCTCTGCCACAGTCACAGGACTAAAGCCCAGAGAAGAAGTCTCAGTTTCTCATGGAGATCCTCAGTGTGGATCATCTCATATCAGCCTGATGTCTGACCTTTAGTGTCAACACAACTTTCACTGCACACAAACTCAAACATGGAGTCTGACCTCAGAGTCTCCAGACTACAGAGTGGACTCTCCAGAAAACCACACAGCTGCTCAACTCCTGAATCCTGCAGCTGGTTCTCACTCAGGTCTAGATGTTTCAGATGTTTCAGGAGGGAGGGGTTGGACTTCAGAGCTGAGGCCACAGAAGAACAGCTGATCTCTGACAACCTGCAGCCCCTCAACCTGAATAAAGAGAGAAAGAAGTGAGATTAGAGGACAAAGTTTGATGTTGAAGTCATTGAGACTGAAGAAGGTTCAGACTGGAAGAGTTTAGAAATGTAAAGTCCAAACAGCTGAAGCCACCAGGAGGAGAAGAGTCTCATCAACATGCTGATCACTAACATGCTGCAGAGCTCAGTCCATCTCTGTCCTCCAACATCTGGATCCTCCTAAACTCCTCTCAGTGGTTTGACTTCAACACATTCTAACTTCAGACAGTGAACTGACCTCAGAGTCTCCAGGTTACAGTTTGGACTCTCCAGTCCAGCACACAGAACCTTCACTGATGAATCCTTCAGCTGGTTCCTACTCAGGTCCAGATGTTTGAGATTGGAGGAGTCAGACTTCAGAGCCGAGGAGATCACTCCACAGTCGGAGAGTTGACATGAAGAAAGGCTGTAATGAGACACAGAGAGGACAGGACGTTGTTATGAGGACCTCAGAGCTTCAGATCGTCTTCTCTGGGTTTGACTTTGGCTTCATGTGGACGTGAAGGAGAGGACATGGAGGTCCACATGTTTTGTTCATGTCTTCAGTTCCAGATGTTGAAGTGAAGCTGTGGAGTGGAGCTGGACGTCCTGCTACTTCTTTCTATTCATTACAGTGTTTGGTTGGAGAGACGGGGACAGTGGAGACAATCATTCTTCTGAGAGACACAATTCATTCATTCATTCATGGTTTAGTTTGTGAGAACTGTGGGAGCAGAGACATTGTCCTGGAGTTTGTTCAATCTTCTTTGGTTCTAGTTTTGTACTTCACTTTGATTTGAGTCTTTTTGTCAGGAAATTGTCCAGTTTGGAAAGACAAAGGTTCCAGATGTGAGTCAGTAGTTTGGAGATAAACTCAATCACCCTCTTTACTGGTTTCATCTCCATTTAGTCTCAATCTGAAGATTTGGTTTTATATTTGATAATAATTTCTATGATTTCTTCCTTACTAATGAAATGTCTCTGGGTCTTTCTCTTTACACTCTTTAATAGATTCTATGTGTCTTTAATAGGATTCTTCTTTTCTTAGATTTCACCACATTTAGTTTTGTAGATATATGAACATTCTCACAGTAGTAGTTAAAGTATTTTTATATTTCACATATTTATTTGCCACTTCTTTTGTGTTTTACAGATTCTCTGTATCATGTATTTTTCCTTTTGACAGAATCTTTTAATCCTTCTTTGATCAATAGATGATCTTTGTTATTGTTTTCTTTGTTTAACATTTCTTCCTAATTCTGCATTTCTTACAGCTTTATTCACATTGTTGTCTAGATATTCTGATTCCCAGTCACTTGTAATAAATAGCTCTTTTCCACCAGCTCCTACTCAGCCTTACTCCACTTGACCCTACTGGCCTTGCCTCTACTCCACTCAGCCTCACTTGTTTTCCATTACAATAGAACGACCACGGCGTGGGCGGAGTCATCGGAGCTTTCCCCGTCATGCACAAGTAATCACCCCGATGTGATGCTTCACTGTCCGGTGTTTCGGTTTCACTGGTGCTCCTGTTAACTGGTGACTTCTGCCACAAGCTGTTAGTAGCTACTGATGTTAAAATAAGAAAAACAAACCATACGATACTTTAAATTCTAATGGAGATGTGGTTAAACAGCGTTCACCAGGACAGCCAGGAGCAACACTGATCAGGTCCAATCAGCAGTTTTTACTTTGGACATGTCAAAGTATTTATTTGATATCCACAGTCCAATTGTTGATTCCTGTCCTCAATGACTCGCCCAATACTGAGTTCCTCTAACACAATAAATGTTTCCTCCTACTGCCACTCTCCCTGGCCCGGTTCACAAACTGTGTCTGCACACCTGGCATCGATTAGGTGGAGGCTTTAGAACCTCCACCTTGCCCTAGCTCCACCTAGTGGGCAAACATACATTCTAAACCCAAATGGCCAGTCAATAATAGGGCACACACAAACAGAAACAAACAAACCCATATGAAACCTTAAATGGCTCCTATAGTAGGAACTAGAGGAAAAGTGCATTAAGTTTATTTTGGTAACTCCATTAAGTCCTCAGTCCAAACCCGTCTGTATTACCGTCTGTTGTCCTTATTGTTTTGTAAACAGTTGATGTTGTTGGGAACACTGGTTGTACATCAGGCAATTTGACTGTTGATGATGATGAGTAACAGTGATATGACCACTTTTTTCAGTAATGAGTAATCTAACGTGTTACTATTTCCAAACCAGTAATCAGATTAAAGTTACTTCTTATATTAAGTCCATGCGCGTTACTATTGCAGTGTTACTATTGTAGTGTTACTATTTTAGCATTACTATTGTAGTTTTACTATTGTAGTGTTACTATTGCAGCGTTACTATTGTATCATTACTATTGTAGCATTACTTTTGTTGCATTATTATTGTAGTGTTACTATTGTGGTGTTACTATTGTAGCATTACTATTGTAGCATTACTATTGTAGCATTACTATTTTAGCGTTACTATTGTAGCTTTACTATTGTAGCTTTACTATTGTAGCGTTACTATTGTGGCTTAACTATTGTAGCTTTACTATTGTAGCATTACTATTGCAGCGTTACTATTGTAGCATTACTATTGTAGCATTACTTTTGTTGCATTATTATTGTAGTGTTACTATTGTGGCGTTACTATTGTAGCATTACTATTGTAGTGTTATATTGCAGCGTTACTATTGTAGCATTACTATTGTAGCATTACTTTTGTTGCATTATTATTGTAGTGTTACTATTGTGGTGTTACTATTGTAACATTACTATTGTAGCATTACTATTGTAGCATTACTATTTTAGCGTTACTATTGTAGCTTTACTATTGTAGCTCTACTATTGTAGCGTTACTATTGTGGCGTAACTATTGTAGCTTTACTATTGTAGCATTACTATTGTAGCGTTACTATTGTAGTGTTACTATTGCAGCGTTACTATTGTAGCATTACTATTGTAGCATTACTTTTGTTGCATTATTATTGTAGTGTTACTATTGTGGCGTTACTATTGTAGTATTACTATTGTAGTGTTACTATTGCAGCGTTACTATTGTAGCATTACTATTGTAGCATTACTTTTGTTGCATTATTATTGTAGTGTTACTATTGTAGCCTAATTATTGTAGCGTTACTATTGTGGCATTACTATTGTGGCGTTACTATTGTAGCATTACTTTTGTTGCATTATTATTGTAGTGTTACTATTGTAGCCTAATTATTGTAGCGTTACTATTGTGGCCTTACTATTGCAGCATTACTATTGCAGCATTACTATTTTAGCGTTACTATTGTAGCTTTACTATTGTAGCGTTACTATTGTAGCCTTACTATTGCAGCATTACTATTGCAGCATTACTATTTTAGCGTTACTATTGTAGCTTTACTATTGTAGCGTTACTATTGTAGCGTTACTATTGTAGCCTTACTATTGTAACATTACTACTGTGGTGTTACTATTGTAGCATTATTATTGTAGCATGATTATTTTAGCGTTACTATTGTAACTTTACTATTGTAGCGTTACTATTGTAGCGTTACTATTGTAGCCTTACTATTGTAACATTACCACTGTGGTGTTACTATTGTAGCATTTCTATTGTAGCATTACTATTTTAGCCTTACCATTGTAGCGTTTTTTATTGTAGCATTACTATTTTAGCATTACTATTGTAGCGATACTATTGTAGCGATACTATTGTAGCATTACTATTTTAGCGTTACTATTGTAGCTTTACTATTGTAGCGTTACTATTGTAGCGTTACTATTGTAGCATTACTATTGTAGCCTTACTATTGTAGCGTTACTATTGTAGCGTCACTATTGTAGCATTACTATTGTGGCATTACTATTGTACCGTCACTATTGTAGCATCACTATTGTAGCATTACTATTGTAGCGTTACTATTGTAGCATCACTATTGTAGCATTACTATTGTAGCATTACTATTGTAGCATTACTATTGTAGCATTACTATTGTAGCATTACTATTGTAGCGTTACTATTGTAGCGTCACTATTGTAGCGTCACTATTGTAGCGTTACTATTGCAGCATTACTATTGTAGCGTTACTATTGTCGCATTACAATTGTAGCATTACTATTGTAGCATTACTATTGTGGCGTTACTATTGTAGCGATACTATTGTAGCGATACTATTGTAGCATTACTATTTTAGCGTTACTATTGTAGCTTTACTATTGTAGCGTTACTATTGTAGCGTTACTATTGTAGCATTACTATTGTAGCCTTACTATTGTAGCGTTACTATTGTAGCGTCACTATTGTAGCATTACTATTGTGGCATTACTATTGTACCGTCACTATTGTAGCATCACTATTGTAGCATTACTATTGTAGCGTTACTATTGTAGCATCACTATTGTAGCATTACTATTGTAGCATTACTATTGTAGCATTACTATTGTAGCATTACTATTGTGGCATTACTATTGTAGCATTACTATTGTAGCATTACTATTGTAGCATTACTATTGTAGCGTCACTATTGTAGCGTCACTATTGTAGCGTTACTATTGTAGCGTTACTATTGTAGCATTACTATTGTAGCCTTACTATTGTAGCGTTACTATTGTAGCGTCACTATTGTAGCATTACTATTGTGGCATTACTATTGTACCGTCACTATTGTAGCATCACTATTGTAGCATTACTATTGTAGCGTTACTATTGTAGCATCACTATTGTAGCATTACTATTGTAGCATTACTATTGTAGCATTACTATTGTAGCATTACTATTGTAGCATTACTATTGTAGCGTTACTATTGTAGCGTCACTATTGTAGCGTCACTATTGTAGCGTTACTATTGCAGCATTACTATTGTAGCGTTACTATTGTCGCATTACAATTGTAGCATTACTATTGTAGCATTACTATTGTGGCGTTACTATTGTAGCGATACTATTGTAGCGATACTATTGTAGCATTACTATTTTAGCGTTACTATTGTAGCTTTACTATTGTAGCGTTACTATTGTAGCGTTACTATTGTAGCATTACTATTGTAGCCTTACTATTGTAGCGTTACTATTGTAGCGTCACTATTGTAGCATTACTATTGTGGCATTACTATTGTACCGTCACTATTGTAGCATCACTATTGTAGCATTACTATTGTAGCGTTACTATTGTAGCATCACTATTGTAGCATTACTATTGTAGCATTACTATTGTAGCATTACTATTGTAGCATTACTATTGTGGCATTACTATTGTAGCATTACTATTGTAGCATTACTATTGTAGCATTACTATTGTAGCGTCACTATTGTAGCGTCACTATTGTAGCGTTACTATTGCAGCATTACTATTGTAGCGTTACTATTGCAGCATTACTATTGTAGCGTTACTATTGTCGCATTACAATTGTAGCATTACTATTGTGGCATTACTATTGTAGCATTACTATTTTAGCATTACTATTGTAGCATTACTATTGTGGCGTCCAGCAGGATGAGATTCTTCTCTACAAAGACACTTTATTATTAAACAGAAGCGGCTGCTCGTTCTCTCCTCCAAACTAACAGACACACACAGAGCATGCTGTCCGACCTGACCCGCCCCCTTCTCCACTCTCAGCCAATCACAGACAAACTCACTCTCACTAATTCAGGTGACACAAAAGAATTGGAACCAAGAAATGTCAACACTAAACCATATCATTGCTACAAGAACTGCAGAGATGTTGAACTCTTTTTGTATTTTTTTTTCAATCAATCAATCGATCGATCGATCGATCAATCAATCAATCAATCAATCAATCAATCAATCAATCAATCAATCAATCAATCAATCAATCAATCAATCAATCAATCAATCAATCAATCAGATACTTTATTTGCCCCAGAGGGGGGTAATTAAAAGGTCGGATAGAGCAGATAGAGCAGACAGTGCAAATATATAAATAGATCACTAGTTTAATGAAGGTTAAAGGTTAAATATGTATCAGCAGGAGGCCAGGCAGTGATCAGAACTGAGTTTGTGGCAAAAAGGAGTAACTAGTAATCAGTACTTGGATTACTTTTTCAAACTAACTGTGTCAACACTGATTAGTATTGATCATAGAGTCATGAATCATGAACAAAAAATGGAATCTGATGAGCATCAGAAAACCTCGGGGCACCACCTGTTTAACAGGAAATGATGCCAATTTATATCAGTCTCATCAAGATGTACTGTACAAAACTATTCATTTAGAATTTGAATTCATAGTTTAATAATAACAATTAACACAATTAATCATAAAGGATGAAGAATTTCAGAGTTCCTGACATAGAAGAGGTCGACATTTTATTCACCTTTCTACACATTAATAAGACAGCAAGTAGTGACAGTAGGATTCCTAAGATTATATTCATTTAAAATGAGAAGAAGAAAACTACACAGGTTCTGTTTGAGGGTCAGAAAGTAAAGACAGTGGTTCATGAAGCTTCATCTGGCCATCACTAGAATAAACTATTCTATTCTATTTTGTCCCGTGGCTGTGCTTCACTCCACTGATTTGACTGGTTGCTTCATAAGAAGTACTGGTCACTGTGAGGCTCTTGCCTCTGCTCTCTCATCCTCCTCTCTTTCCTTGGTGGATCCTCAGCCTCCTAAGTGATGATATTTTCATCCAGCCACAGGAGCACACCTGAAGTGAGTGTCCTGCTGCTGCTGTGCTTGTCTCATGTGTGGTGTTCTTGCTCGTAGTCGTGTCGGTGTCAGAGTCTGAGGCAGAACTCTGTGACATGGAGCATCACAAACACAGTGAGTGGAGGAAGTAAAGCTGCTGCTCTCCACCTGAACTTACACTGGAAACTTTACTTTGTAGTTTTACTTCCTGATTAATAGAGGAGAAAATATCAAGAGGCTGCAGTGTTCTACTGAGATGTTTTACTGATGTTCTAGAGATGTGAGCAGGAGAACAGAGAGTGGTGAATATTAATGATCAATAAAGTCAGAACCTGAGAGCTTCCAGTTTACAGTGAGGACTCTCCAGTCCAGGAGAGAGCAGCTTCACTCCTGAATCCTGCAGGTTGTTGTCACTCAGGTCCAGATGTGTCAGACTGGAGGACTGAGAGCTGAGGACTGAGGACAGAGCTCCACAGCTTCTCTCTGACAGACCACAGCAGCTCAACCTGAAGAAGAACCAACAATGAAAACCAGTTCAATGTTTGTCATGGACTCAGTTCCACATATTTGTTCATGAACCACGTACACAGCTTTGTTGGAGGCTTTGACCACTGGCAGCAGCTTCAGAAGAGCCTCCTCTGAAGCAGAGTATTTCTTCAGGTCAAACTCCTTCAGATCTTCTTCTGATGACAGTAAGATGAAGACCAGAGCTGACCACTGAGCAGGAGACAGTCTATCAGTGGAGAGACGTCCTGATCTCAGGGACTGTTGGATCTCCTCCACCAGAGAACCATCGTTCAGTTCATTCAGACAGTGGAACAGATTGATGCTTCTCTCTGCAGACAGATTCTCACTCAGCTTCTTCTTGATGTACTGGACTGTTTCCTGATTGGTCTGTGAGCTACTTCCTGTCTGTGTCAGCAGACCTCGGAGGAGACTCTGGTTGGTCTGCAGTGAAAGACCCAGGAGGAAGCGGAGGAACAAGTCCAGGTGTCCATTTGGACTCTTCAAGGCCTCGTCCACTGCTCTCTGAAGGAGATGGTGGAGATTGTTCTTCATCAGGACTGTTGACCACCAGGAGGTTTGTTGTTGTTCATCCAGGAGGTTGATTCCAGAGTCGATGAAGGTCTGATGGACATGAAGAGCAGCCAGAAACTCCTGAAGGCTCAGATGGATGAAGCAGAAGACCTTGTGCTGGTAGAGGCCTTGCTCCTCTTTAAAGACCTGTGTGAACATTCCTGAGTACAGTGAGGCTGCTCTGAGATCCAGGCCACACTCTGTCAGGTCGGAGTCATAGAAGATCAGATTTCCTTTCTGCAGCTCATCAAAAGCCAGTTTTCCCAGAGACTCCACCATCTCCCTGCTCTCTGGACTCCAGTGTGGATCTGTGGCAGCTCCTCCATCATACTTGACCTTCTTGACTTTGGCCTGGACCACCAGGTGGTGGATGTACATCTGAGTCATGGTCTTGGGCAGCTCTCCTCCCTCTCTGCTCTTCAACACCTCCTCCAGAACTGTAGCAGTGATCCAGCAGAAGACTGGGATGTGGCACATGATGTGGAGGCTTCGTGAGGTCTTGATGTGGGAGATGATCCTGCTGGCCTGCTGCTCCTCTCTGAACCTCCTCCTGAAGTACTCCTCCTTCTGTGGGTCAGTGAACCCTCGGACCTCCGTCACCATGCCGACACAGTCAGGAGGGATGTGATTGGCTGCTGCAGGTCGTGTGGTGATCCAGAGGCGAGCAGAGGGAAGCAGGTTCCCCCTGATGAGGTTTGTCAGCAGCACATCCACTGAGGTGGACTCTGTAACATCAGTCAGGATCTCAGGGTGCTGGAAGTCCAGAGGGAGTCGACACTCATCCAGACCGTCAAAGATGAAGACCACCTGGAGGTCTTCAAAGCTGCAGAGTCCTGCTTCTTTGGTTGGAGTGAAGAAGTGATGAACAAGTCCCACCAAGCTGAACTTCTTCTCCTTCAGCACATTCAGCTCTCTGAAGGTGAATGGAAATGTGAAGTGGACGTCCTGGTTGCTTTGGTCTTCAGCCCAGTCCAGAGTGAACTTCTGTGTCAGGACTGTTTTCCCAATGCCAGCCACTCCCTTTGTCAGCACTGTTCTGATTGGTGGAGATCTTCCAGGTGAGGCTTTAAAGAGGTCTCCTGGTCTGATGCTGCTTTCTGCTCTGGCTGCTCTCCTGGATGCTGTTTCAATCTGTCTGACCTCATGTTCCTCATTGACCTCTGCAGTCCCTCCCTCTGTGATGTGGAGCTCTGTGTAGATCTGCTTCAGGAGGGTGGCCTCTCCTGCTTTAGAGAGCCCCTCAAACACAACCTGGAACCTCTTCTTCAGGGCACATTTCACCTTCTGTTGGCAGACTCCAGCAGAAGTTCCTGAAAAGAAGAAAGCAGGAATGAGTTGAGTGTGTTTGACATTGAATGTGAAGATGACAGTGTGTTAGTGGAGATGTTTCTCCTCCATCAGCTCCATCCAGCTCCTCAGTGGAGACCAAACAGCCTCTGATCTGATGCAGATGTTTGATGTTTGATTTCAGCTTTCATCTCCATCCTGTGAAGTGAGATCAAATCCTCTTACTGCTCCACAGACGCTCAGCCAGCTCCTCCTGCTTCATCCTCCTCAGGAAGTCCAGGGTGATCCTCAGAAATGACTCTCTGCTGCTCCTCTGCTCTTCATCCTCATCCTCCCTCTCACTCTCTGAGCATGCTGGGTAATCTGGACTCAGGAGCTTCTTCATCTTCTTCAGCTCCTTCTTCATGAAAGTCACCATGTGGTCCTCCAGCAGCTGGAACAGAGAAACATCTGGAGTTGACTTTGAGCTGAAACGGAAGCCAGATTGAGATGTGAGTGTAAATCCAGTGCAGAGAGCAGGATGGACAACATGTGAAGCCAAATCACACTTCATGTGGGATCTCCAGCAGAAGCAGCTTCAAGCATCAGTGAAGACTGGAAGCTGGATGAAGGTTGGACTGTTTCACTTTGGACCTGAATGGATCTAATAAGCTGAGTGTCTGTTTCATGTTTCAGCTGGAAGTCACAGCAGCTTCTTCTGTCTCATGATGTGACAGTAAAGTGTTGAATGGAGACGTGTTCTCACCATAAATGTGGAGTCCAGATGTCTTTGATGCTGAGGGGCGGAGCCACCAGGGAGAAGCTGGGAGCTCTGCTGGCTCACGCTGCAGAAACATGTTGACTTTGTTAAAGCTGCTGTGTGGTGTGATGAGGAATCCTGAGACAAACACTGATTCTCACCCCTCATCACCACTTCCTGCTCCACATTTAAAGGTTAAGGGTTCCCACATAGAGCAGTCACTCTTCATGGACACACAGCTGGATGGAAACCCAGAGTCAGAGCTAAAAACAAACACAACATCAGGAACAGACTGACTGGAACAATGGAAGATACATGGAAGAACTGAGACTTTGATTCTCTCAGTCAGACTTTGTGAAAATACTGTGAGGATATCTAATAGTTATAAACTGTAGTTCTACATTTAAAGTTACTCTACCAGAAAAACAATCTTCAAAATCTACTTCCTATAAAACATCTCCCTTCTGCAGAGAGAATAAACCAAAACACCAAAACAAGACCATCAACACTCATTTGGACTCATTTCCAACCTGCAGTTTCCCAAATCGATCCACCAAAGTTGATGTTTACAAACAAAACATCAAACTGTGTTGATGTTTCCTAACTGACATCATCTTGGGAAATCTGCCACAAGGGTTTCTGGGATATCAAAGATGGCGTCGCAGAAGCTGAAGCAAAATGATCAACACTGGATTGATTCAGTCCAAAATAAAAGACTGGACTTTCTCAGAGAAAGAGGATTAGAACCTCCAGAATATTCTTAAATGTTGTGAAACTGATCATTAATCAGCAAGAGGTCAACACACTGGTATGTTCCTTTAAATTTAAATGCTGGAATTATGTGTTTGTGTGAGTGTCATGACCAATTCCATTCAGAAAGGTATTAATGTATTAGAGATGAATATCAACAACTGAAACTGGATCCTACATTTTTCATGTTTCCCAAATGGATTCTGGTGGAATAACTTTAAAGTTAAAAATCCTTTAGTTCAAATCTTTTACATCCCCCCATCCCCCTCTCCTCTGGTGTTCCCCAGGGCTCTGTACTTGGTCCCACCTTCTTCATTGTCCATCTCCTCTACTTGTCCATATTTCTCATAAATACATCATGAAGTTTCTTTGCTATGCAGACGACACTCAGCTCTACGTCTCCACCAAACCACCTCCACCCTCCCACCCACCTCCATCAGTGACCATCTATAGGACATCAAGTCCTGGTTCTTCTTCTAATTGATCAAACTCAGCAGTGACAAAGAAGTTCTCCTCATATGATTCAGGTCCATTAAAATTCCTAGTTTGTCCACCATCATGGACAGCTCCTCTGGTTCCCCTCCAGTCAGGGTGAGGAGTCTGGGTGTCTTCCTCGACAGCACTCTGTTATTTCCAACCCACATCAATAGAATGACTGAGTCAGCATATTTCCACCCTGGTAACCTCAAGCACTGTTGCTCCTCCCTCTCACCCAGCAGCTTCTCCACACTGCTCCACACCCTGGTCACCTCCATCTGTTTCCTTCTCTCTGCTCTCCCTCTCAAATCCTCCAGAAACTCCACCTGCTGTCAAGTTCTTCTGTATGAGCCATCATCAGAACACCTTCCATCCTTCACATGACACTGCTTCTCCAGAAGTCCAGTTTGGACTCTTGTACTAAAATACTGGAAGTGAATCTTGGAGTGAGCACAACTTCTCTCACTCTGGTTTTGAGGAAATAAAAGAAAATAAAGAGTTTCTTACTTTGTGTCTGAAGGTCCAGGTTCAGTACTGAAGTCTGGTGGTGTAGCTTTGGACCAGTCACTCTTCATAGACAAGCTGCTGGATACTGAAGACCCTGCTGTGTGTCTGAGCTTCTCACGTCTGCGCACACACACACACACACACACACACACACACACACACACACACACACACACACACACACACACACACACACACACACACACACACACACACACACACACACACACACACACACACACACACACACACACACACACACACACACAAATGCTATATTAGATCAACAGATCACACTTGGTTCTTCTCATTTCATTTCCTGTTTTCAACAAAAGAACTTTAATGTTATTTTCTTCTGGAAAAGTTTTCAGGACTTGATCAGTAAAATATGTTTGATGAAAGAACTTCAATAAGCTTCATGTCATTTCCAATCTTCCATTTGTTTCAAAGTTCCTGGAAAAGTAGTAGCATCTGATCTGGACTCTGACTTTTCCCACAATAATCAGTATGAACAGTTCCAGTCTGGTTTTCCTCAATGAAGCTCAGAAACAGAAACTCTCATCAGAATCACCATCAACCACCTGACTGCAGCTGACTCTGGACTTTTACCCTCCTCTTCCTCCTCTTCCTCCTCCTCCTCCTCCTCCTCCTCAGACTGACATCCATCAGACTGTCCATCACATCACTGGATTGGTTCCATTCAATTCCATTTGATTCAATTCATAGAGAACCACAATAATCTCAAGGTACTTCTACAGAGAAAAAACACAACTGTTCCACCACAGCAAGTAAAAACAACAGTACAAAGAAAAAACATTTAAAAGGAAGAAAAGTGTAGAACCAGACTCAGAGGAGGAGACTTTCTGTAGAACCAGACCCAGAGGAGGAGACTTTCTGTAGAACCAGACCCAGAGGAGGAGACTTTGTGTCGAACCAGACTCAGTGGAGGAAACTTTCTGTAGAACCAGACTCAGAGGAGGAAACCTTCTGGAGAACCAGATTCTGAGGAAGAGACTTTGTGTCGAACCAGACTCAGAGGAGACTTTCTGTAGAACCAGTCTCAGAGGAGGAAACCTTCTGGAGAACCAGATTCAGAGGAAGAGCCTTTCTGTCGAACCAGACTCAGAGGAAGATACCTGCAGAACCAGTCTCAGAGGAGGAAACCTTCTGTAGAACCAGACTCAGAGGAGACTTTCTGTAGAACCAGACTCAGAGCAGGAGACTTTCTGTCGAACCAGACTCAGAGGAAGAAACCTGCAGAACCAGTCTCAGAAGAGGAAACCTTCTATAGAACCAGACTCAGAGGAGACTTTCTGTTCTTCTGGTTGAAGGTTCAAAGACAGAAAGTGATGAAGTGAGAGGACAGGGACAAAGAGTAACAAGCAACATACAGATTTGTCTTTAGTTGCATTGAGTTCATTCAGTTCAAATCTTTTCCATCCCCCCCATCCCCCTCTCCTCTGGTGTTCCCCAGGGCTCTGTACTTGGTCCCACCTTCTTCATTGTCCATCTCCTCCACTTGCCCATGTTTCTCATAAATACATCATGAAGTTTCTTTGCGATGCAGACGACACTCAGCTCTACGTCTCCACCAAACCAACTTCACCCTCCCACCCACCTCCATCAGTGACTATCTACAGGACATCAAGTCCTGGTTCTTCTTCTAATTGATCAAACTCAGCAGTGATAAAGAAGTTCTTCTCATATGATTCAGGTCCATTAAAGTTCCTAGTTTGTCCTCCATCATGGACAGCTCCTCTGGTTCCCCTCCAGTCAGGGTGAGGACTCTGGGTGTCTTCCTCGACAGCACTCTGTTATTTCCAACCCACATCAATAGAATGACTGAGTCAGCATATTTCCACCCTGGTAACATCAAGCACTGTTGTTCCTCCCTCTCACCCAGCAGCATCTCCACACTGCTCCACACCCTGGTCACCTCCACCTGTTTCCTTCTCTCTGCTCTCCCTCTCAAATCCTCCAGAAACTCCACCTGCTGTCAAATTCTTCTGTATGAATCATCATCAGAACACCTTCCATCCTTCACATGACACTGCTTCTCCAGAAACTCCACTGACTTCAGTTCAACAGCTTCACTTCACGATTCTTTTCCAGACATTCAAGTTCCTGATGAAGCTCCTCCCTCTGTACCTCATTGATCTCCTCTTTCCCTCACCCTCCTCCTTCACGTCTCACCAACGTCCACAGTACTTCTCTGACCTCCTCTCTCAGCCTCACTGACCTCCAGCCTGGATGAACATCAGGAGGTCCAGAGCCTTCAGCCAGCAACTCTGGAGCTTCTTCTCAACCAACATCCAAATCATCCAATCACTGACAACTTTCAAATCTTGTCTTCAAACTTTGAAACCAGCAGATTCATCATCAAAATAGGACTTTTGAAAGAGTGTAGGATCAGACTTTGCTGCTCAGTTTGCAGTTTGGACTCTTGTACTAAAATACTGGAAGTGAATCTTAGAGTGAGCACAACTTCTCTCACTCTGGTTTTGAGGAAAGAAAAGAAAAGAAAGAGTTTCTTACTTTGTGTCTGAAGGTCCAGGTTCAGTACTGAAGACTGGTGGTGTAGCTTTTGACCAGTCACTCTTCATAGACAAGCTGCTGGATACTGAAGACCCTGCTGTGTGTCTGAGCTTCTCACCTCTATACACACACACACACACACACACACACACACACACACACACACACACACACACACACACACACACACACACACACACACACACACACACACACACACACACACACACACACACACACACACACACACACACACACACACACACACACACACACACACAAAATGTTGTATTAGATCAACAGATCACACTTGGTTCTTATCATTTCATTTCCTGTTTTCAACAAAAGAACATTAATGTTATTTTCTTCTGGAAAAGTTTTCAGGAATTGATCAGTAAAAATATGTTTGATGAAAGAACTTCAATAAGCTTCATGTCATTTCCAATCTGCCATTTGTTTCAAAGTTCCTGGAAAAGTAGTAGCATCTCATCTTGACTCTGACTTTTCCCACAATAATCTGTATTCTGAATTTCTCCTTTTACAGATTAAACTTGGGTTAGAAAGGCCCAGTCAGTCACCAGATCTCAATCCAATAGAACCTGAATTTCTCCTCTTACAGATTAAACTTGGATTAGAAAGGCCCACAAAGCAACATCAAGTGAGCGGCTCTGCGGTGAAGCCTGGAAGAGCATTAAAATAGAGGAAACCCAGCGAGCGCCTGCTGACGTCATGAGTTCACAACTTCAGCCAGTCATTGCCTGCAAAGGCTTTTCAACAAGTGTGAGAGATGAAGGATTGATTCTCTCTTATTTCATTGGTTCAGTGACTTTTGAGCCTCTGACATGAAGGGATTGTGTTCAAATCCTTTAGTTCCTCACATTGTTATGGGATGTTTTAGTTGAAGCCACTGAATTAAAGCTGAAGTCTGGAGGGTTTCATTTCTATTTCCTGTGGTAATATACAGAACAAAATGAGACAAACTTTGTCTCTGGACAAATCTTTGTGGACCAAACTGTAAGTTAGTGATGTGGGACGTTTGGACTTCAGTGTCATGTGGAGACGTCCACTTCCTTTAAACTCCCTGTTGGGAAGGTGACACTGCTCTGACCTTGGATCAGGTTAAGAGGAGTTAGAAACTCTGACCAGAAAGACAACACATGATCTTCTAGTCTTTGTCCTTTCCACTGCTTGTCCTTGTGTCTTTCATGATCACATTGGGACTGATCATGGGGACGGTGGAATGTCTCTGCACCTCATGTCCTTTACTGCAGCTCTTTTTCTGCTGCCTGTTGAAATCACTTCAGCTCACTTTGGATGACTTGAAATCACTGAGCCTTGAGACGTGTCAATACAGCAGAGCCACTTTTACTACATTTCATCTTTCTATGGAGTTTACATTTAGTGTCCATTCTTCTGTTTGCTGTTTGACTGAATGCAGGAGGGGGGGACGTCTCTTACCTGTCCACACACTCTGGTGGGTCTTCTTCATCCACGTCCCACATGTTGAGTCAGACAGAGAGAAACACACCAACCTGCTCAACACACACACACACACACACACACACACACACACACACACACACACACACACACACACACACACACACACACACACACACACAAAACAGAGAGAAGAAAAACAAGAAGCATAAATAATGAACAAACAGAGGAAATAAGATGAGAGAAGAAAACATAGAAACATGAAAAATACAACAATCAATAGGATTAATGTCAGTTGGAGGTTTCAGGGGAAAAATGAAGTGTCTGGATGATAAATAATGAGATGATTGAGTCGTGTGTGTGTGTGTGTGTGTGTGCGTGTGTGCGTGTGTTTTAGACGAACACAAACTTGAGCCAATCAGAGTGAAGGAGGGCTGAAGCCCCGCCCACTGCTGAATGTTTTCAGAGTTTCTCCATGGAGAAGAAAAGAAGTGAAGAAAGGAGTTAAATGGAGGATGAAATGTTTGTCCAACAGGTGAAGAAGAAGAAAGCAGCTGTCAGAGGTTTGTGATGGTGTGAATGAAAGAGAAAAAGAGAAGTTAGAAAGTCTTTTGCTCCGTTGTGGAAGCTTCTAAAGAGCTGACAGATTCTCACCTGAACTCTCTTCTCTTCTTCTTACAGACACTTTTCCATGTGTGAGGAAACTTGTGGAGAGAAGAAGCTGCTCTTCGTCCGTCTTCGTCCTTCTCAGTCGGTCTCTGATGTCTAACAACCTCAACATTCTCTGTCCTGCTCTCTCTCACACACCCAGAGGAGGAAGCAGCATGCGGGGCCCAGTGGGGGAGTTGCTTTCACATAAATCACGTGTTTCCTCCGTTCTACTCAGGAAGAGCAGAAATGTTTCAGAGGGGAAGTGATGAAATATGAGCTCCTCTAGGCACAGAAATCACCATTATAAGAACACAAGAATGTGTCTCATTCAAACACAATCATCAATATAAACGGTACAAACCACAAACTGTTTGAATTACTTGAAATATGTGGTTTGATGAAAACAAGACAATATTGTAAAACTATTCTAAAAACATTTGAATCTGACGAGGCTGTCACAAATACACACCAGTCATGAGAACATAGCATCTGTGATTTAGAGTCCAAGACGCCTGCAGATAACAGAATGTTGATTCTGAGAGTCTGAGGGTCTGAGAGTCCAGAGTCCAGAGTCTGAGAGTCTGAGAGTCTGAGAGTCTGAGAGTCTGAGAGTCTGAGAGTCCACAGTCTCAGAGTCCAATAGTCTGAGAGTCTGAGAGTCTGAGAGTCTGAGAATCCAGAGTCTGAGTCTGAGTCTGAGTCCAGAGTCTGAGAGTCTGAGAGTCTGAGAATCCAGAGTCTCAGAATTCTCAGAGTCTGAGCGTCTGAGAGTCTGAGAGTCCAGAGTCCAGAGTCTGAGAGTCTGAGAGTCTGAGAGTCCAGCGTCTGAGAGTCTTGAGGGAATTCTTCCATGGTGATTTCAAACTAACACAGAATGTTACACTTGAGCTGATTGGACCTTCCTGGTGGATTAACCAGAGTCCTGGACCAGGAATCAGGATCTTCTCTTATGGACGTAACTTCAGCGTAACTCTGAGTTTCTGTACTGCCACGCTGGTTCACTTCTTACCTGCTAAATCACTGTGGGAACTTTCTGAACCTCTAACCTGCTCCGGAGCAGGTTATGTTCTGGATCAGAGATCAAGGAGCATTAAAGCTCTGCCTCCTGACCAATCAGATCTCTTGGATAATGACCAGCCCATTCTAGAAGATTGAGAGGTTCACAGATTGAGAGAGAAGAGAAAGACTTTTTAGAGATAGAGGCAATCTTTTTGACAGGATTTAGAGTTCTTTTGTTCTTTGACTTTCTGTTTTGGCTAAATCAATGAGTTGTTGGTTCCACAGCGGTGTCTGGCATCCATTGACTCCACCTTACCCCACCTGAAACGTAACCCAGTCTGTGACTGTGTGAGTGGGTGGGGAGGTAAGGAGGCAATCTGGAGAACCTCATAGAATCACAGAGGAACTCTCATTGCATTGAAGTGAGCACTTCTTGGAAAACAGAAGGATCATTTAGATTCATTGATGACTTTGTTATTGTTTGGGTTGAACTCCCTCAGAGCGACTGGCTGGATGAGAATTCAGATGAGAGAAGGAAACCTCACGGCCACAGTAATTCATCCCCTCGTCTCTGTCTGGAGGTTTCACTTAATATTTGATGTTTTATAGAACAACGTTGTGTTTCAGTTCTCATTCAAATTGACAAACTAGATTCCCATGAGAGAGAGAGAGAGAGAGAGAGAGAGAGAGAGAGAGAGAGAGAGAGAGAGAGAGAGAGAGCACATGGGGTTGGGGTGGGAGGGGCTTGTATTGGAAACATACTGATGGTGCACAAAAGCTGCGCGCCCACACACTTCCTGTGAGCTCTTGTCCAGAGACACACCACTTCCTCATCCTCGTTCCTCAAATAAAGAACACACACACACACACACACACACACACACACACACACACACACACACACACACACACACAAATAAAGAGCATACATACACATAAATAAACAGCGTACAAACATACACACAAAAAACTCATACACACACTCTTTTTAGAACTTTTTAGGCATTTTAAACATTTTCAGACATTTATTTGACTCCATTGCTTTTTCCAGTGAATCATTCAGTACAGCTGTTTAAACCAGTTTGATTTGCTTGTTTTATTGAGTTTTATTTCTTCATTTGTCGGTGTTTTGGGTGTTTAAACGTCTTATTCTTAGTCCTTTCAGCCATTTAGTCTCTTTTATAAATCTTGTCTTACAGTCCAGACACAGGACCCACAGACAGACACATTCACTTCCTCTTATTAACACACAGAAAGTAGGACTCCAGCCTCAGTGAACTGCTTCCCAGTGGTTTTCCTCAGTGGACACATCAGGGTGGCGGGGACTTAAACACATCAGGGAACACAGTGTCGATGTGACTGCTGTGTTTCTGAATTCCCCTCCCTAATTCCACCACAATAAGGTTCAGAACCTGAGCAGAGAGAGAAAGGTAAGAACCCTGTAAGGGAGAGCGATCTGGCAAGTCCTGCAGGAGCCATACGACAGTCGGACCGGATTTTCTTGGTGGCTCATTAGAGCGATGAGGATGTAAACATTTAGTATAATAGTATAAAAGCTGTTTCTGATCTTCCCGTCCCTAATTACAACAGTGATCAATGAAAGATTCTGCAAGGGAGATCAGAGTAGATAAACCCTGATAGTAGCAAACTGTTGTGTTTTACCCACTGGGTTCTGCTTCTCAGTGGGTTGGGGGATTAAAAGTACGTGTGGAAAAAGGCAACGATACTCAAAAGCATGTGTGGAGTAATGCAGTATTACTAAGAATCAAATTCACCTTGAACCTTTGAATGGAGGCCGACCCAGCTCTTAAAGGTTCATATAGAATCAGATAAAAGCACAAAACCTGTCAGTCCAGGATGGTGAACGTTTCAGTGCCACATGTTTGATTGAACCTGTTTCATCTTTCAAGTTCAACATTTTGGAGATGATTTCAACATTTCAGCTGTTTTCACCATTCTGGCTCCTTTTCAAGCAGCAGTACTCGTGTTTCCCCACAATGTTGTAAGATTTTTATATTTAAACATTTGAGTCATTTTAGGTTTTTTTTAGTTGTTGTGCCTTTTTAATCAAAACAAACAAAAAAAACAACCTTTTTAGCCAAAAGAGGAGAGTCCTTTTGAAAATGACCCTGGTGTGTAAATAGAATAAAAATAAGAAACAATGTTGATTTCAGTGTGATTCAGTGAAGCTTCAGGGAGCCGCTACAGAGGAGCTGAAGAGCCACATGTTGAACCGTCTTGTTAAATCCTGTCCGTGACGCCGATCTGTAAAGAATATTTTCCTTGCTTCCCCGGTGATGTGCAGTTTCAGAGGGATGAATGAAGACAGACAGTGACTTGATGCAAAGGGTGTTTATTCAAAGCTGCAGCAGGAATTCCATTCTCCATGAACATGTGGACACATCATTGTCTCACCTCCTGCTCCTTACTTAAAGCTCTTCTCTCCTCATCTCCTCTCCCCAAGGTCTGGGTTCAGCCAAACATTTAGAAACAGTAGGATAGACACCACAGCAGCTCCTCTGGAGTCACCAGAGTCCACTAATCACTGATAGAGTGACCCCAGGCTGACAATAGAGCATAATATAGGGCAGAGGGCACACAGGAGTGAGAGGAGACCAGGACCCATCTGTGCATTCCACAGATAAGATCACACAAGGATGGCTCTGTATTAATAAGTCAGAAACCTTAAGAGGCCTTAAGATATTCCATATCAGCCCTGTGAGAAGAAAAAACTTCTTCCTCCAAATAAAGTGTCAGACTTTATATTAAAGCTCCATGTAACACTTCTGGAGTCATTACAGTGCCTAAATCAGTACTAGGGTCAGTGCTAGGTTCGACTACTGGAGCAGTAATGAGTACCACATACTTCAAAGACCACAGACCACAGAATAATTTGAATTTTTGCCGGCTTAAGTTTATAAAATTAAAACAGAAACAGTTGACATGTAATTAACAGACAGTTGACATACAATGAACAAGTTCCAATTCCCTTTTTTTTTTTAGAGGAATAGCCCTTTAGGCTTTGAGATAATAGTTACACTTGGATTACGTTATTTAAATTCAAGGTTTGTCTTTCCACTTTTTCTATCCGAGTTAACTCATGGTTTAGTTTTAGTTAATTTCTTTAGTTCCAAAATTCTAATTCCAGTTGATTAAGGTTCTTTTCAATTAATAACCATTTCAGTTTTGCACAGAAATCACAACCATAGTTCATTTAACACCATTTTGTATTTCATGTATGATTGACAAAAATAAAAAAAAGGAAAATCACAACTCAAACTAATTCAGCAAACGACTGAACAATCAAATGTCTCTTTTCCTTCATGCATGAATCCTGTGTTTCCCAGAGCGCTGCAGGTTGCAGAGGAGTGTGGAGAAATACCAGTTTTTGATGAACCCACAGAACCTCCAGCAAAAGGGGGTTTTCTTTTCAGGACTCACACAGTTCAATGGTTCCTCAGGTGGCTCGCCATCGGGTTTCCTGAACCTGGAGTCCAAATTCTGAGGGAATGTCAGAATTCTCCTGGTCCAACCTTAAAAGGCCTGGTGTATGAACGGGATAATATGCTTAGGTAACTTATATCTCACATTACATGGCTTTAAATTGAAGTAAAAGTCTGTTAAAGTTCCAGCTTATTTGAACTTAATAAGTTCCAATTTACCCTTTGATCCACTAAAGTAACATAAAACAGCAGAATTCTGCTATAATGCTCTCCATGTCCATAAAACAAAATAAATAAATGAAGAAAATATCCTTAATATGAAAATAAGTTTGTTAATCCCACTCACCAAGTCCCGTCCAGCAGTGTGTGTAACCATGCACAACCACACTTTCTGCCGGTGGCTGGCTCAAGTACTCCTCGACTCTACGTTGTGTTTTATTATTTAATGAGACGGGAGGCTGGAACCGTCTTTGTGTCGTCGTTTATTGCCTGGATATGAAACAAGAATTGCTGGTCAGGTTCACGGCTCGCTATGGACGTTGACACACAGCACGCTCGTGCACGCCTCCGGTGAACTGACCATGCTGATATTATGCCACACAATGCCACACAAATAATAATGAACATATGTACCTGGATATGAAACAAGTGCTGGTCAGGTTCACGGCTCGCTATGGACGTTTACACGCAGCACGCTACAACAGAAATACACATTCATTACCGGAGGCTACCAAGCTAGCCCACAGAGTGAATTAAACACAGATACACATTTAAACTAGTGAGACACACATCAAACACATAAAAAGCAACACTCCGGTAATATACAATACACACACGATTACATAATGAACAAGAATGAACATGAATATAAAGTATTTCTACGCTGTACTGTGCGCAACAACCCACCTCGTGCACACCTCCGGTGAACTGACAATGCTGGCCTCTTGGCAGCAGCATATACCTACAATTCCTAAGGGAGGCGCTATAGAGACATTTAAATAATTTCTGAACCCAATTCATAACAAGTGGAATTAAATAACACATAACCCTTGTTACATTAGCAGCAGCAGCAGCGGTGGAGGATGGACGTGAACAGAGGGAGAGAGCAGTGAGAGAGGAAGAGTGGAATGAGGAGGGTGAAGGAGAATCGGATGAAGAGGATGATGATGTGGAGCAGGAAGAGAAGGTAAAGAAAGAAAAGAGGCCAAGAGAGAAGAAAGCAGTTCCACCGAGGACGAGACATCTCAGGTCACATCAGGTTGATTCCCCATGTGAAGCTGCTTTTAGCCTCCACATCTGGGTGGAGTGGGGAGTTTGTCAGAACCACTAGACTTTCCTCCTTCAGTAGCTGGGCAGTGTCCAGAGGATCAACCTGTGAGCCGCTGGCTGGACCAAGTGGCTCAGCTTGTGGTCCAGGCATGTGCCAGAGACCACTCTGATTTAGTTCCGTCTCACAAAATCCCACAGCAGTGCTGCAGGTGTTCTGCAGGTAAAGTGTCCTGCAGTGCTGCAGTGGATGGATTGGTTGATTCTGGGAGCCTGAAAAGCAACTTTTCCACACAATTTGAAAAGTCTTTAAATAAACATGAACATGAATCCAACATGTTGTTGTGAAGAGAAAACTGGAGGCAGACGCCTCACAGGAGCTCTTTCAACCTGGCATTGCTTCACTGGCAGCACAGGACAAGCTTCAACCTGTCCCTCCAAGCCTCCTGCACACAAAGAGGAGGCTCCGCCCCCATCGCTGCTGAGCCAATCACCAGGCCATGTTACACGCTGGCTCTGTCAGGCTCCCCAAGAGAAGATTCAGTCCCAGCTGACTGAGAGCCCAGGCAGCAGGACACAGGAAGGTGTCAGAAAAATACTCTTCGATAGCAGTCTGACAAATATACGGATGAGTGAAGAACAACACACACATCATACAGTTTTGACTTGCAAGGGGAGATGAAGTCTGACTCACTCAGCTTCCTGAATATCTCCGTCCAGCTTCAGTCTCCCTGCAGCTTTTATTCACACAGTTGGTTCACACAAGCATAGGCGTTTCCTGATCTAGTAATCATGAGTGACTCGCAATGCATTTCTATCCCCCGGGCGTCAGTCTGCACAGACAGTTCCAGCAGATTAAGCGGTTTATCTAAGAACACACACACATTGTCCTTACACCCAGTGTTTCTCCACCAGCAGATAGAATTTATGCAGCACAACAATGTCTACAAACACATGAATTAATGATGATAGAGAAGATTTCTCTAACACCTGTAATAATGTGAGTACACAGTTTTACACATTTAGAAAAAAAAAACTACTTTTGGGATATTCAGGGCCTAATTCTCACACAGTATATCTGCCTACAGTACAAACTCCAATCAACACTCTTGTTCTGATGGAAATGTCAGGATGAACAGATGAACTATTGAGTTATCAAGATCAAGCAGCAAATCACAAAGTCTTGAAAAAGTTCTATTTTCTTAAACCTAACAGGCCAACATGCGATATTTAAACTTGATTCAAAGTACCTAGAAACTTTACTTTTTTTTTTTTACATTGTAAGTAGCAAATATTGTATGCATTAAAATAAATGTCAACATTTATTTCTCTTTCAAAGAACATAAGTATTAAAAAGTTCAAATATTTTGGGGTGTCATTTATCTTCAGACTAAAAATGACATTAATGTATTTTTCATTCTTATGGAGACTCTTCAGAATAAATGTTGAATTTGAAGAAGAAGCAGGGAACACTGCTACATGGACAATATCCAGTGATCAACTTAGCAGGTCCTCCTGAAGGAGAGTGTATTCATCTTCATTAAAGGAAACAACCAGGCTTCTGAGGACACACACTCTTCCTCCTGATGGTGAAGACATCAGACTGAAACAGGAGACGGACAACAGAGCAGTTTAGTCCCATTTAGAAGAGGACAAAGTCAGCATGAAGAGGACAGACTGTGTGAAGTGCAGGCAGCCTGATTTGACTTGTTTTCCCCAGGAAGACTATCAACACTCTTAAAACCACACAAATGTACCTGGAGTTGTCATTTCCAGTATACAAGGGGTCGTTGGTGTGTGTACATGGAGTACAATGAATACACTGTCCAACACTGGAAATAACAACACTTCACAATCATTTATGGAAAGATACCTCAGACAGTTTGTCTTCTTCTCAATGCTCGCTCTCAAACTGGAAGAAAATCTCAAACTGGAAAAAAATGGACTCTTCAGAACATAAAAATTATGAAAATGAAAATGCTGAAATACTTCGGAGGTCTCCTGTAAATCTCAATAGAACCTTACACATTCATTAAAATGATGTTCTCTACATTTTTACTGAGCTTCCATTAGATTGTGACAAAGCTCTTTATTTTCTGCCCCGTCACTCCTCCTTTACCCTGGAAAGATTTTCTGTCCTGGAACAAGAACTTTGATTGAAGAGACGTTCTGCAAGAACATATGAATTCACCTCCAATCACTTCTTTAACAGAACATCCAAGATGGCTCCTGTGTTCCGTCCTCTCTTCAGGTGGAGGAGAGCAGAGAGGACAGTGTGTGTCCTGAAGATCCACTGAGGAGAGCAGAGAGGACGCTGTGTGTCCTGAAGATCCACTGAGGAGAACAGAGAGGACGCTGTGTGTCCTGAAGATCCACTGAGGAGAGCAGAGAGGACACTGTGTGTCCTGAAGATCCACTGAGGAGAGCAGAGAGGACACTGTGTGTCCTGTGTGTGTGAGTTTTTCAGCTTGTGTAGAGTGGAGCAGGAGCTGTTCACCACCTTCACCTCCATCACCTGAGGATGTGTCCACAGCACAGAGAGAGAGCTGCATGGACAGAGAGCGTTGGACTGATTGTGTCTTGAAAGTGAAATGAGTCCTCCGCTGTGTGTTGGTCACACTGAGTGATCTGCACCGTCACACAGCGGTCACCAGGGGGCAGCAGCAGCTCAACAAAACACCTGAGCCTCTGAGCCTGTAGTGACAGCTGGCCTTGATAGGTGGAGAGAGTCCAGTGGAGGTTGTAGTGAGGTGGGCGGAGCTTCTAGTTCTACCATAGAACTATCCTGCGCCTCTTCCTTAACCTCCTCCTGCACAAATCCTGCGCCCACTCCTGTGCCTCTTTCTGCGCCTCCTCTTCCACCTCATTCTGTACCTCCTCCTGTGCCTCCTCCTGCAGCGTCTCCTGTGCCTCCTCCTGTGCCTTTTCCTGAGCCTCATCCTGCACATCATTCTTCGCCTCCTCCTGCGCCTCCTGTTGTGCCTCCTCCTACACCTCCTGCTGCACACACCCTGCGCCTCCTTATGTGCCTGCTCATGCTCACATCCTGCAGCTCCTCTTGTGCCTCCTCCTGCAACTCCTGCACAATCCTGCGCCTCCTCCTGCACCTCCTACTGCACCTCCTCCTCCACCTTATCCTGCAGCTCTTCCCACAAACATCCGGCAGCTCCTCCTGCACACATCCTGCGCCTCCTCCTGCTCACATCCTGCACCTCCTGCTGCACCTCCTCCTGTGCCTCCTCCTTCACACACCCTGCACACATCCTGCGCCATCTCCTGCACACATCCTGTGCCTCCTCTTGCACCTCCTCCTGTGCCTCCTCCTTCACACACCCTGCACCTCCTCCTGCACCTCCTCCTGTGCCTCCTCCTTCACACACCCTGCACCTCCTCCTGCACACATCCTGCGCCATCTCCTACACACATCCTGCGACTCCTCTTGCACCTCCTCCTGTGCCTCCTCCTTCACACACCCTGCACCTCCTCCAGCACACATCCTGCGCCTCCTCCTGTGCCTCCTCTTGCACCTCCTTTTGCACCTCCTCCTGTACACTTCCTGTGCCTCTTCCTACCCTTCCTCTTACATCTCCTTCTGCGCCTTCTCCTGCACCTCCTCCTGCACCTCCACCTGTGCCTCCTCCTTCACACACCCTGCAGCTCCTCTTGCACCTCACATCTCACAGCAAATCCACAATGTGAAACATCAAATAAATACATCAAATACACATCCAATTGTGTCATGGAACACACGTGCACACACACACACACACACACACACACACACACACACACACACACCTTCACCCTGTCAGAAAGGGTGGAGGTGAGGACCGATGTTCTCCTCCACAGAGAGCAGCTGCTGGTAGCTCACTCTCTATGTTCCTCTGCAGAAAGTGATGAGGACTGATGTTCTCAGAAGAACTTTTTTATCATCAAGAACAACTTTTCCCTCAGAGTGAGATGAGCTGAGTGAGGAAACCAAGCGGTCCAAGGAGCTGTGTTCTTGTTCCAGTCTCTTCTGGATTGAGTTGCTGCAGAGAGAGAGGGGGAGAGAGAGAGAGAGACAGAGAAAGAGAGAGGGAGAGGGAGAGGGGGAGAGAGAGGGGGAGAGAGAGAGAGAGAGAGAGAGAGAGAGGGAGAGGGGGAGAGAGAGACAGAGAGACAGAGAGAGAGAGAGAGAGAGAGAGACAGAGAGAGGGAGAGGGAGAGGGGGAGAGAGAGGGGGAGAGAGAGAGAGATAGAGAGAGAGACAGAGAGAGAGAGAGAGAGAGAGAGAGAGAGAGAGAGAGAGAGAGAGAGAGAGAGAGAGAGAGAGAGAGAGAGAGAGAGAGAGAGAGAGAGAGAGAGAGAGAGAGAGAGAGAGAGAGAGAGAGAGAGAGAGAGAGAGAGAGAGAGAGAGAGAGAGAGAGAGAGAGAGAGAGAGAGAGAGAGAGAGAGCACCCTACCGACTGATTCTCCATAAAAAATTTTAAATTTGGTCCATTGCATTGAGAGACCAGCTGATCAATTCCATGGTTGTTTCAGTTCAGATGGGATGTAAAGAGAGGCTCTTGTTAGATTCTCACACAGGAAGAACGAGCGGAGTGGTTTGGGGGACAGTAAACTCACAGAGCTGATAGAAAATATGTCGGCGCTGCTGGGATCAGATGACACTTCGTTCCTCTTCACCCAGCTTTTTCTGCTTCAGCTCCCGCCGGCGGTGTGCTCGGCTCGAGCCACTTGGCCTCTGGTGCAGGATAAGGACTATCATGGTGGAGGAAGTTGGAGACCTTGTGGGGACTTTCGGCGCCTCAACAATATCACAACACATGACCGGTACCTGCACCTCCTCCAGGGGTGGTGCAACGCAGCCGTTATGGCCGCGTGCTAAGACCTCTGAACAGGACTTAAGTCTGGGTGGTACCATTCTGAACATTCAGGGGGGGGGGGGGGGGGGGGGCTGTGTGGTGTACCTTTGGGAAAGGTTCTCTCATTCAGAGTGGAGTGGGTGTGTCTGTGACGTGTGAGGGGTGTGTTGGTGATGCGGTAGCTGTTAAAGGAGGAGGTGCGGTGATGTCACGGGGTAAAATGTTTGACAGGACGACCGTCGTTCTGTGTGGAAAGAATAAAGAAAATCGACTCGACAACTCTGTCCGTCTCTTCTTTCATGGCTTCCACAAGGTATTATTAAGTTATAGTTATTAAGGTATTTATTCAGTTGTGTACTTTAAAATACAAACAAAATCTTCCTTCCATAACATATTTGCTGTTTAGTTCATTCTGGTCCTACAACTTGTCCTCATGATGAGACCCTCTGAAGAGGAGAACCTGTCTTCATGGGACTCTGGTCCTTGGATTTCAGGGAGTCGCTACATCAGAGGTTTTACTTTATAAAATAATCCACAAGAAGAGTCTTTCTCTTAAATTCACAAAACATTGACCAACGTTGTTGGCAGGATTCGAACCTACGCAGGGAGCCCCCAATGGATTTCTAGTCCATCGCCTTAACCTCTCGGCCACAACAACATGCTTCAGAGGTGGTTTATGGGAGTGTAAGGTTCTCTGTGTGTGGTTCCTGATAACCCTCAGGTTCAGATCAGAAACGTCCTTTCAGGACAGACGTTCTTCCCAATCACTCCCTCTCAGGTCACAAAGTGTTTGCCAAGGTGAGTGTCCATGTGACTCGTGACTGTTCAGCCCCGTTTCCACTGTACAAAATGTGTCTGTACAGTTTGGTTCAGTACTTCGGTCGCTTCAGCTCGCTTGGAACCTCAACCGAGCAGGTACCACGAAAGTACTAGGTACTACCATGTAGTGGAAAAGCATCAAAAGCGAGGCGAGTCAAGTAGGGCTGAGTAGGTACTAGTGGAAAAGCACCATCAGTTGACAAGTAAGAAATAAACCCCCAAAAAACATGGAGTGATACTTACGTCAACTCTTCACAAAGTAGGGTTTGGAAAAGTTCTGTTGCATTGGAACAGAACCTGTGCCTCCTGTGTGGCAGGTGTGAATTCTACCACTGAACCACCAATGCTTACAACTGACCACAGTCCAACCAGGAGAGGTCAGGTGAAACAACTGCTCTGGTCCATGAGCCCCTCCCCCGCAGTTTGAGTGATACTCTGCTCTGGTTACACAAGAGTCGATGTAAAGTTTGGCTACTTTGACTCCTGAGATGCTCTGACAGAAAGCCTGGGTTCAATCCCCAGCATCTCCAAGCTTTAGGTCTAACATCAACAGCAGCAAGTAGATTAATAGTGAGTTAGTGTCTCTTGATCATGAGGAGACACAAGTCAAACAGGCTCTGACACGTCTCACTCACAAACATGAGACACTTTTCTGTCCCCTTCTAAAAAATTATTCAAGTCTTCTTCACCATCGCTCTATATTCTTTATCATTTTTGACTCACTTCAATTCACCACTTCACCATCTGGTTCAATTCACCACTTCACCATCTGGTTCAGTTCATCACTTCATTATCTGGTTAAATTCACCCCTTCACTAATTCACCACTTCACCATCTGGTTCAATTCACCACTTCATCATTTGGTTCAATTCACCACTTCACCATCTGGTTCAATTCACAACTTCATCATCTGGTTAAATTCACCACTTCACCATCTGGTTAAATTCACCACTTCACCATCTCGTTCAATTCACCACTTCACCATCTGGTTCAGTTCATCACTTCATTATCTGGTTAAATTCACCCCTTCACTAATTCACCACTTCACCATCTGGTTGAATTCACCACTTCATCATTTGGTTCAATTCACCACTTCACCATCTGGTTCAATTCACAACTTCATCATCTGGTTAAATTCACCACTTCACCATCTGGTTAAATTCACCACTTCACCATCTCGTTCAATTCACCACTTCACCATCTGGTTCAGTTCATCACTTCATTATCTGGTTAAATTCACCCCTTCACTAATTCACCACTTCACCATCTGGTTGAATTCACCACTTCATCATTTGGTTCAATTCACCACTTCACCATCTGGTTCAATTCACAACTTCATCATCTGGTTAAATTCACCACTTCACCATCTGGTTAAATTCACCACTTCACCATCTCGTTCAATTCACCACTTCACCATCTGGTTCAGTTCATCACTTCATCATCTGGTTAAATTCACCCCTTCACTAATTCACCACTTCACCATCTGGTTGAATTCATCACTTCACCATCTGGTTCAGTTCATCACTTCATCATCTGGTGCTATTCACCACTTCACCAATTCACCACTTAACCATCTGGTTTAATTCACCACTTCACCATATGGTTCAATTCACATCTTCATCATCTGTTTCAATTCACCACTTCACTAATTCACCACTTCACCATCTGGTTCAGTTCATCACTTCACCATCTGGTTCAATTCACCACTTCACCATCTGGTTCAGTTCACCACTTCACCATCTGGTTGAATTCATCACTTCACCAATTCACCACTTCACTAATTCATCACTTCACCATCTGGTTCAGTTCATCACTTCATCATCTGGTTCAATTCACCAATTCACCACTTCACCATCTGGTTCAGTTCATCACTTCGCCATCTGGTTCAATTCACCACTTCACCAATTCACCACTTCACTAATTCACCACTTAACCATCTGGTTCCATTCACTACTTCATCATTTGGTTCAATTCACCACTTCACCAATTTACCACTTCACCATCTGGTTCAATTCACCACTTAACTAATTCACCACTTTACCATGTGTGGAAAGTGGCGTACGCATCTTTCAGGACCTGTTTTGTCATAATCCACCTTTATAAATGAGGCCAGACATTGTTCTGGCTCCATCATGTTCCTGGTCCAGGATCAGTTTAACATCCAGACCCAGAGCATCGAGTGTTTTTAGGAGAAAATCCTGAAATGTGTCGGCGTTGCTGTTTGAAAGCTCCTCAAAGTGAATAAAGCCCCGATACTGTTGGTTGAGTCCTTTTGCTTCTTGAAGATGTTGCTGGTTGGTCTGGGAGGAGGATTCTCACACACAAAGTCAAAGCCTCTTTGGAAATTTAACACAATGGATCATGGTTGATGACCAAAGGGCTCGTCCAGGAATTGAACCCGGGACCTCTCTGAAGTGACTTTCTTCTTCTTCTTTTGGCTTTAATGGCAGTTGGCATCCGTGAAGTAGTATTACGCCATCTGCTGGTTCTAACTAGTCTATTCTATTTCCTGACAGCCAATAGGTAAACATAATATCATTGTAATGTTTCCTTGTGACTATGATCGTATAGTAGTTAGTACTCTGCGTCGTGACCGTGATCGTATAGTGGTTAGTACTCTGCTTTGTGGCCGCAGCAACCACGGTTCAAATCCGGGTCACGGCAGTGGCTCCTAAAGTGTTGATGTTGTCGTCCCTCATGAAGCTGCTCTATCATCAACTTGTAGACTGAAGGAATCTCAAGAATATTCTAACTCTTTTAAAATCTACCATCAGTATGTCTCTCTCTCTCATAGTTTATCTAGAATAAAATAGTTACTCACAATCTATTATATGTTGTTTCTGTTCATATTTATTTATGTTCTTAAATTCTATTAACATTTCAGTACAAATATCCGGGGTATTATTATTAGTTTACTTACTGATAACCCTCAGGTTCAGGTCAGAAATACCCTTTAAATCACTTCCTTCCAGGTCACACAGCGTTTACCAACATTGATGTGTTTGTGAAAATTTGAGTTGAAAAAGAGCAAGAAGAGCGCCCTCTAGACAGGGGGATTAAAAGCTCACAGCACCTGCTATTCTCAGACAGCCTCCCATACAAGCAGATGGCGCTAGATGGCGCTGTCTGTTCAACAAATGTTTGAAAACACACTTCATTGCCAATCTTTCAGCCTCTATCTTCAAACCAACAGCGCCATCTGGTGGAGTCAGAAAATAAAGAAACTGGTTGATGAGGCTTCATTTGGCCGAGGCTCCATCGAGGCTCAGTACCGCTGTGGGTACCAGAGCTGTCCGGGGCGGGGCTTGAACCCGCACACGGTGATCTACATCCATCCATCCATCCATCCATCCATCCATCCATCCATCCATCCAAACATCATCCTTCCATCCATCCATCCATCTGTCATCCATCCATCAATTCATCTACCAATCCATCCTTCCATCCATCCATCCATCCATCTGTCATCCATCCATCAACCCATCTACAAATCCATCCTTCCATCCATCGATCCATCCATCTGTCATCCATCCATCAACCCATCTACAAATCCATCCTTCCATCCATCGATCCATCCATCTGTCATTCATCCAACATTGATCCATCCATCCATCCATCCATCTGTCATTCATCCATACATCCTTCCATCATCCATCCATCATCCTTCCTTCCTTCATCCATCCATCCATTGTTCCATCCATCCATCATCCATCCATCCATCATCCATTCAACCATCCATCCATCCATCATCCATCCATCCATCCATTTATCAATCTGTCATCCATCTGTCATTTATCCATCCATCCATCTACCAATCCATCCTTTCATCCATCCTTCCATCATCCATCCATCCATCTACCAATCCATCCCTCCTCATCCATCCATATGTCATCCATCCATCCATCATTCATCTATCCATCATCCATTTACCAATCCATCCTTCCTCATCCATCCATCCATTCATCTACCAATACATCCTTCCATCTATCAATCCATCCATCATCCTTCCTTCCAACCACCATCCATCCATTCATCCATCATCCATCCATCATCTACCAATCCATCATTCGATCAATCAATCCATCCATCCATCAGACTTCCTTCCATTCATCCATCCATCCATCCATCATCCATCCATCATTCATCCAACCATCCAACCATCCATCCATCCGTAATCCATCCATACATCATATATCCGTCATTCATCCATCCATCTATCAATCTGTCATCCATCCGTGATTTATAAATTCATCCATCCATCTACCAATACATCCTTCCATCCATCCTTCCATCATCCATCCATTCGTCATCCATCCTTCCATCTACCAATCCATCCTTTCTTTCCTTCCATCCATCATGCATCCATCATCCATCATATACCAATCCATCCTTCGATCCATCATCCATCCATGGATGGATTCGACCATCATCCATCCATTCATCCATCATGCATCCATCATCCATCATCTACCAATCCATCCTTCGATCCATCATCCATCCATGGATGGAGTCATCCATCATCCTTCCTTCCATCCATCCATCCATTCATCATTCATCCAACCATCCATTCTTCCGTCATCCATCCATCCATCATCTATCTGTCATTCATCCATTACTCCATCCATCCCGCCCTCCATCCATCCATTCATCAACCTTCCTTCCATCCATCCATCATCCATCCATCTATCAATCTGTCATCCATCCGTCATTCATCCATTCATCCATCCATCTACCAATCCATCCTTCCATCCATCCTTCCATCATCCATCCATCCGTCATCCATCCATCCATCTACCAATCCATCCTTCCTCATCCATCCATCCATTTACCAATCCATCCTTCTATCCATCCATCATCCATCCATCAGCCATCCATCATTCATTCATTCATCCATCCATCATCCATCTACCAATCCATCAATCCATCCATCATAATTCCTTCCATCCATCCATCTGTCATCCATCAATTCATCCATCATGCATCCATCGTCCATCATCTACCAATCCATCCATCGATCCTTCGATCCTTCGATCCATCAATTCATCCATCATCCTTCCATCCATCCATCCATCCATCCATCCATCCATCCATCCATCATCCAGTCATCCATCATTCATCCATCCGTCATTCATCCATCCATCCACCCATCTGTCATCCATCTGTTATCCATCCATCATTCATCCATCATTCATCCATCCATCCAACATCTGTCATCCATCTGTCATCCATCTGTCATTCATCCATCCATCCATCCATTGTTCAATGCATCCATCTATCCATCCATCCATCCGTCATTCATCATCCATCATCCATCATCCATCATCCATCATCCATCCAGCATCCTTCCTTCCATCCATCCATCCATCCTAATGTGATCCAGTAAACATGTCCAGGCAGTAGTGTTGTGTTTTTGCTTCTTATTGTCAATAGAACCAAGAGTGACTGATAGAGTGAGTATGAGAGTGACTGATACTCTTGTATGATCACTGGACCTTTTGAAAGCAGTCAGACTCTGATACTGTACCAGTAGCATCTGTGTCCTTCACAACCCGACTACATTTTAACTGGACTTTCTGTGGTGGACCAAACAACACAGTTGGGTCACACATTTAGCATCTTTACATTTAAAGAGATTCAGACATCAAACTCCAGAGAAGCTACATGCTACATTTAAAGAGTATCAGTCCTCGTAAATCAGAGATGCTACATGAGACATGCTTGAGGGTTTCAGACCTTGCACACCATAGATGCTACATGCTACTTTTAAAGAGATTCAGACCTCATCTCTGGTGTTGGAGGCCTGATACGCTTTAAATGGAGCATGTAGCATCTCTGGTGTAAGAGGCCTGAATCTCTTTAAATGTAGCATGTAGCATCCTTACATTTAAAGAAATTCAGACCTCAAACTCCAAAGATGCTGCCTGCTACATTTAAAGAGTATCAGGCCTCATACACCAGAGATGCTACATGCTACATTTAAAGAGATTCAGACCTGGTACACCAGAGTTGCTACATGATACAGGCTTATGAGTTTCAAGCCTCTCACGCCATAGTTGCTACATGATACAGGCTTATGAGTTTCAAGCCTCTCACGCCATAGATGCTACATGCTACATTTAAAGAGTTTCAGGCCTCATCTCTGGTGTTGGAGGCCTGAATCTCTTTAAATGTAGCATGTAGCATATTTACATTTAAAGAGATTCAGACCTCCAACACCAGAGATGCTCCATGCTACATTTAAAGAGTATCAGGCCTTGAACTCCAGATGTTATGAACTTACATTTTGTCTCACTAACTAACGAAGTAACTAACTAAGTAACTAACTAAGTAACGAACTAAGTAACTAAGTAACTAAGTAACTAACTAACTAACTAACTAACTAACTAACTAACTAACTAACGAACAAAAATTTAAAAATACACAATATATAAATATATTTATGTGTAGTCAACCTCGTAGTACTGTGGGTAAAAATGTCTGTGATGAAGGTTGAGTTGGATGGTTTCATGGAGGATTCATGTCAGACGGTGAGTTCAGTTCAGCTCCAGGTCGGGCTGTCTGAGGTGGGGGAGGGGAGCCATCAATTAAACACCTGCTCTGTCTGCGCCACAGTATTGCTGCTGTTGCATTCACTGAGCGTGGGAATTACTGTTTTACCAAACTCACTACATTTTCTGCATAAAACTACACAACTGTTGAGCTTGCAGACGTTTTGGTGATCATTTCAAGAGCAAGCAACAATTTCAGCTCCATTTGATTCTTCATTTTAAAAGACTGATTAAAATTTAAAGGCTTTTAAAGATTTAAAAGGCTGATTTACTAGCATTTAGAGAGTTAAATTTTTTATTAGTATTAAGCATTTGATAGTTCTCATCAGTACTAAAAGTATTACTAAGATATAACCCAGTAAGTAGACAAAATACAGGGTTCAGTACTTTTATATCAGTTTTCAAAAGTGTATGTTTTTGTCTTCAATGATTTGAGAGTGTGGTTACTTATTTCTGAATGTGTTTCAGGATAACACCACCAGTTAAATTGATGTTTTTTTTTGTTTTATTTGTGTAAGTTTACTTGAAACATTGTTTTTTGTTTATGTGAAATGTTCCCAATTTGTCTTCACAGAAGATGAAGAACAAGGAAAAGGAGAAAGAAGTGGATGAAGTGGTATGTATTGTTTTTAAGTCTTATTTCTCATTTTGACGTGGATCATAGCAAAATAATGGACATAGAGTTTATTTAATAAATTCACGGTGTCCCAGAAGGGCCAACATCACAATACAACAGAAAAAGCCACAATATAACAGTAAGAACTCAAAATGCAACAGCAAAGACCACAAATGTGACTGAATCCTCCTACTTAACTAGTTATATCAGGGGTGTCCAGCTCCGGTCCTGGAGAGCCGGTGTCCTGCATGTTTTAGTTCCTCCCTGCTTCAGCTTACCTGAATCTAATGATGATGTCATCACCAAGGTTGTGAAAAGGTCCAATAAGGAGCCCTTCATTGCAATCAGGTGTGTTACAACTGGGAGAGCGCTAAACCTGCAGGACGCCGGCCCTCCAGGACTCAGTTTGGACACCCCTGAGTTATATTAATAAAGTTGAATTGAATTGAACATCTGACAAACATCATATTTTGGTATCATTTCAGGAGGATTGCATATCAGAAGATAGTTCTTCAGAAAGCAGTCATGATGAGGACAGTGATTATGTCCCATTGTCTTCTGAGGCCTCAGACGATGACATGGTTCCAACATTGAAAGGAACAAAACCAAAACTTCAAGAATCGGAAAAATCTCACAACAGAAATATAACTGATTCACAAAAAATGCACGCTGTTCAACAGAAAACGAAGGGAGACATCGACTCGGATGAAAACAGAAACTCTGAAGATTGGAACAGGAACGAAGATGATGACGATCAGGGTAGGCTGCATGTCACGGTTAAAAAATGCTCAAAAGGAGAAAGTGGGACAAGAAACATATTGTGTGTATTGTGAAAAACAACAGAGTAAGATGGAACGGCACCTAATGAGGAAACATGGCGACCAAAAAGAAGTGGCCGAAGCAGTGATTCTTCCTCTGAGGTCAAAGACGTGCCGCCAAATGTTTGAGCTGCTCCGCAGAAAAGGCGATTTCAATCACAATATTAATGTGCTGGAGAAAGGAAAAGGGGACATCATAACATAGAGACAGCCTTCAGACAATACAGATCCGGAAGATTATTTGCCATCTAACATGTGTTACGGATTCTTCTTAAAAACTGAGTCATGGAGACATGAGAAAGCATGTCGAAAGACAATCAACGCTGGAGATCAAAAGAAAAGAGTCCAATCTGCTGCATCATCTCTCCTCCCACATCAAACACAGTCATCTGAGAGCTGTTCAACCATTGTCAGAAGAATGGTGATTGATAAGGTGTCAAGTGAAGTGAAAAATGACCCCCTGATTTGTGAATTTGGTGACAGGCTCTTGGAGAAACATGGGGGTGATGAGTCAAAAGATGGCCATGTTAGTCAAAAGATGAGAGAATTGGGGAGGTTGCTACTTGCTGCTAAGTCTCTTAACACACAAGTACAGAGACTAGAAGACATCCTGGTGCCACCCAAATTTTCATTGGCAGTGGCAGTAGCAAAAAAAGCCTCTGGATTCATGACGTCAACATACATGTATAACACGCCGTCCCTTGCCATTAAGTTAGGACATTCATGAAAGGCAGTTTGTGATATTTTGATTGGGCAGCATGTGAAGAATGAAAATGAAACTGCTGCTGCAAGAGTGAGAAGCTTCTCAGCACTGATCGCTGCAGAGTGGGACCTCTATGTTTCAGGACGGGCCAGAGCAAACTTAGAAGAGGACAGATGGAACAGGAAGGAAATGATCCCTCTCACTGGAGGCCCTGGAGACCCAGGCACACGACCACCTCAGCTTCCACTCAGAGCCCAGACCAGCTGTTCAGATTTGGACACTTGGAGCTGAGAAGGGGGAGGCTCCATGATTCCTCTTCATGCAGAGGTTTTATTTCCCTTTGCCACTGAAGGCAACACACTCACTAGTCACCAGTCCACAGATGAAAACACAAAATCATATGTGTACACAGAAAGTCCAGTTAAGATGGAGACGGGTTGTGAATGACACAGATGCTACTGGTACAGTATGAGAGTCTGACTGCTTTCAAAAGGTCCAGTGATCATACAAGCGTATCAGTCACTCTCATACTTTCTCATGGTTCTATTGACAATGAGAAGCAACAACACAACACTACTGCTTGGACATGTTTGCTGGATCACATCATGGATGATGGATGATGGATGGATGGATGGATGGATGATGGATGGAATATACAGACATGACTTATGTTCACTCTGGAGGTGAGGGCTGATGTTCCTTTCCACAGGGAGAAGCTGCTGGTAGCTCACTCTCTATGTTCCTCTGGAGGTGAGGGGGGAACTCCTGTTCTCACTTTCATTGTCACTTTAATTTGAAAAAAACATATATTCTATTTTCACCAAGATGTTAGTGAGTTAGTTTTACCAGTAAATGGCTGCTCCATCCTCACTTCTCCTATAACCAGGCCCAAACACACACACACACACACACACACACACACACACACACACACACACACACACACACACACACACACACACACACACACACACACACACACACACACACACACACACACACACACACACACACACACACACACACAACCGCCGGGCCTCCTGGGGGTTGTTTGGAGGGTCATAATTTATTTACACATGTTATAGATAATATCAAAGTAAGTGGTGTATTAGTCAATGATATCAGTGATTTCATGTCTGTTTGTTTTAGTTTTTTTACTATTTACAATAAAAACCACCGAAACATTAAAACAGACAACAGATAGATGTCAACACAAATGAGTCAAAACAGAGCAGTCCCTGGAAAAACTAGTTATTGAGGTACAATCAGATGACTGGGAACTCATTTATAAATACAAGAGAAAGTGAAAAATATAAGGAGGAGGTGCATGGTACCTGGAGGTAGTGATGGCCAAATGAAGCTTCATCAACCACTGTCTTGATTTTCTGAAGCCACTAGATGGCGCAGTCTGTTGAACAAACGTTTGAAAACACCCTTCATTGTGAGTCCTTCAGCCTCTATCTTCAGACCAAGAGTGCCACCTGGTGGAGACAGAAGATAAAGCAGTTGGCCGTCACTACATGGAGGTCAGCAGGGTCCAATGTTTCACTTTCACAGTACAATATTGTTTGTGTATTTTGTTATTGTCCATGTTCTTACTATGGTGGTGAATGTTGACCACAGCAGAGCAGCAGCAGTAAAGTTTGGTTCCACTGAGAGTTGAACTCAGATCAGTGGACTCAGAGCTCAGAGTTCTAACCATGACACCATGGAACCAGAGAGAGCAGCTCAGCATGGTGCGTTCATGGACATCTAGTCAATGAAAACAGCCTCATCATGGTTTCACCACATTTACTAGACTTCAGCTGGAAAAGCTGCTTCTGCTAACGTCACAGATGAAATTACTCAACAGTCATTGTGTCAAAAACTTCCTCTTCTGATAGCATCTTAAGTTTACATGGACTGACTTTCAGTGGACGCTCCGTCCTCGTCCTTTTTCATCCTCTGCTCGTCTGCTGTCCCTCCTTTTATCTCCTCGCCTGCTGCTCCTGTTGCTCATTGGTTGGTATCAAAGTGAAAATAGAAGGTTTTTAATTAAAGTGAACATGAAAGTGGAAATATGATTTTCCATCAAATTAAATTGACTATCAAATTTAGAATGTGAGCTTTTTTTTTCAAAATAGATTGAACATATCCTGGAAAAATGTTTTTTTTTTCAAATTAAATCGAACATCGGGGTGAGAATAGGAGTTTTTATTTTCAAATTAAAGTGACTATCAAAGGGAACATATGAGTTGTTTTTTTTCAAGTTAAAGTGACTATCAAAGTGAGAATAGGAGTTTCTTTCAAATTAAAGTGACTATCAAAGGGAAAATAGGATTTTTTTTTCAAATTAAAGTGACTATCAAAGTGAGAATATGAGTTTTTTTTCAAATTAAAGTGACTATCAAAGGGAAAATTTGAGTTTTTTTCAAATTAAAGGCACTATCAAAGGGAAAATATGAGTTTTCTTTTCAAATTAAAGTGACTATCAAAGGGAAAATATGAGTTTTTTTCAAATTAAAGTGACTATCATAGTGAGAATAGGAGTTTTTTTCAAATTAAAGGCACTATCAAAGGGAAAATATGAGTTTTCTTTTCAAATTAAAGTGACTATCAAAGGGAAAATACGAGTTTTTTTCATATTAAAGTGACTATCAAAGTTAAAATATGAGTTTTTTTCAAATTAAAGTGACTATCAAAGGGAAAATATGAGGGTTTTTTTCAAATTAAAGTGACTATCAAAGTGAGAATAGGAGGTTTTTCAAATTAAAGTGACTATCAAAGGGAAAATCAGAGTTTTTTTCAAATTAATGTGACTATCAAAAACAAAATATAATTTTTTTCAAATTAAAGTGACTATCAAAGGGAAACAAGGAGTTTTTTTTCAAATTAAAGTGACTATCAATGTGAGAATAGGAGTTTTTTTTCAAATTAAAGTGACTTAAAAGTGAAAATGGGAGTTTTTTCAAATTAAAGATACTATCAAAGGGAAAATATGAGGGTTTTTTTCAAATTAAAGTGACTATCAAAATGAGAATAGGAGTTTTTTTCAAATTAAAGTGACTATCAAAAAGAAAATATGAGTTGTTTTTTTCCAAGTTAAAGAGAATATCAAAGTGAGAATAGGAGTTTATTTTCAAATAAAAGTGACTATCAAAGTGAGAATAGGAGTTTTTTTCAAATTAAAGGCACTATCAAAGGGAAAATATAAGTTTTCTTTTCAAATTAAAGTGACTATCAAAGGGAAAATACGAGTTTTTTTTCAAATTAAAGTGACTATCAAAGTTAAAATATGAGTTTTTTTCAAATTAAAGTGACTATCAAAGGGAAAATATGAGGGTTTTTTTCAAATTAAAGTGACTATCAAAGGGAAACTAGGAGTTTTTTTTCAAATTAAAGTGACTATCAATGTGAGAATAGGAGTTTTTTTTCAAATTAAAGTGACTTAAAAGTGAAAATGGGAGTTTTTTCAAATTAAAGATACTATTAAAGGGAAAATATGAGGGTTTTTTTCAAATTAAAGTGACTATCAAAATGAGAATAGGAGTTTTTTTCAAATTAAAGTGACTATCAAAGGGAAAATAGAAGTTTTTTCAAATTAAAGTGACTATCAAAAAGAAAATAGAAGTTGTTTTTTTCCAAGTTAAAGAGAATATCAAAGTGAGAATAGGAGTTTATTTTCAAATTAAAGTGACTATCAAAGGGAAAATAGAAGTTTTTTCAAATTAAAGTGACTATCAAAAAGAAAATAGAAGTTTTTTCAAATTAAAGTGATGTCCAAATGATGTAAAAATCCTCATCCTCCACTTTGTGCAATTAAAAAGCAAATAAAGCTCCAGATGGATCAGAACTCCTGGAGTGAAACATAAAGTACTTCAGTACTTCAGGAAAGGAGGAGAACGCCGCCACTAGAAGTAGAGATATGTTCAGGATTGTTACGTTACGTTATGGAACGAACACTGAAGTTAACCCAGAAGTGGAGTATGGACATGATTGTGTGTTCATCTGTGGTCTGGTGGTGAGTGTGTGTGTTGCCTTCAGGGGCAATGGGAAATAAAACAACTGCATGTAAGAAACACTAAACAATAAAAACACTTCTGGTTAAGATCACAGCAACTTAAAACCCAATAAATAAACCAAATATGCAGCAGAATCATATAAATGTGATTAAAAAGCTGTGAACAATGAAGCTGTCCCATGAAGACAACTTCTTGACTAGTTTCCTGCTGCTGGTTGATCCATGATGCAGAAGATTTGGATGAATGACTGATGGTTTCTTTGGATGTTTCACATCTTGTTTTGCTCTTGTATAGAAAACATTTACAATCACATTCAACACAAATATTGGAAGAAAGAAAGTAGATGTTTTCACCAACATGGGCCGGGGAGCTCAGCTGGTCAGAGTGTGGTGCTAATAACGCCAAGGTCATGGGTTCAATCCCCAAACTGGCCAAATGAAGCTTCATGAACCACTGTCTTTATTTTATGAAGCCACTAGATGGCGTTGTCTCTTCAACAAACATTTGAAACACACTTCATTGCCAGTGCTTCAGGTTCTAGTTTCAAGCCAACAGTGCCATCTAGTGGTGAGAAAATAAAGAACATGATTCATGAGGCTTCATTTAGCATCACTACTTGTGAGTACCTCCACCTGTCACACAGGAGACTAGGGTTCACTTTCCTGATGGAGTTAAGGGATTGTTGTGGTGGATTGCTCACACTGCATGAGCAAGGCACCACTATTATAAATGGCTGTATTGTAATTATTAGTTGCATTGACTTGGAATCAAACCCAGGCCTCCAGCATGGCAGGGGACAACTCTGCCACTGAAGCACCAATGCTGACACATCAGATCAGACCGTCTCCATTTTAAATGTCAAAGAGAACTTGTCCTCATGGCAGTAAGCCATGTATTAAAATGAATCCTGATGGAGACACACAAGCTTCAGAGGCTCTGACAGAACTCACTCACAAACCTGAAACCTGCTTCAGGTCAAATGGACCATAAAGTTACAAATCCTCCAATAGCAGTTGAACCTTCAGCTTCATTTCTTCAAGGTCGGCCATGACTAATGTTTTCATTTACTTTGGTCAGGATGTGGTCATTCCAGGAGTTGAACCGGGGTTGCTGTGGCTACAACGCAGAGTACTAACCACTATACCATCACGGCCACACGGACATGGATATAAAAAAATACTTAGCACTCATTATGCAGGCTGAGAGAGCGAGAGAGAGAGAGAGAGAGAGAGAGAGAGAGAGAGAGAGAGAGAGAGAGAGAGAGAGAGAGACCTGTAAGAAAGTGTAAGTCCAATGAAATAGAAAGTATAGAGTCTTACCTTACTGTCAGCCTCCCTGAGTTTTTGTCTCCTCTAGCCTCAGCTGCACCTCGACACCCTGTCCATGAAAATCACAAACAGAAGGGCTGACAAGACACAACCTTGGTGGAGTACTATGTCTTCCAGAACTTTCCCAGGGAGGCTGTGAACTGTGATACCCTGATGGTTCTATCTGCTAACTCTGTTTTGTGATGTCATAGTGATGTCATAAAAGAATGGAAACGATCAAAGTTCTTTTACTTCGATCTTCACTTTGATCTTGACAAAATTATTATTTATTAACTTCACCAACCAAGTTAGGTTATGTTTTCATCTGCTGCATTTATTTATTGTTTTTCATGTATGTATGTATGTATGTATGTATGTATGTATGTATGTATGTATGTATGTATGTATGTATGTATGTATGTATGTATGTATGTACAGTATGTTCGTATGTATGTATTATGTGTCATGTATTATGTATGTACGTGTTTTAACTACTTGCATGAAGTGTCACATTTCAGAGGGGTGGAGTCATGGGCCCTTACAACCTATTGGCTCTTTCACTTGTTAACAAATCACATTAAGATTCTGATGTGGATCTGAACTGAATCTGGTCGCTGCTAAAAACAGACTGGATCAACAGCTTTTATTTCAAAAGTAAAAATAAAGTCTCACACCTGAACAATCAACATAAAAAAAACAAAGTAAGTCCAACATCACCATGACCCCCTCCTACAAATGGTTGGTCTAGTGTTTCTTTCATGTTGTGGTTTTATTTCCCATTGCCCCTGAAGGCAACAGACACACTCACCAAAGCCAAGCAGCAACCAACCAACCAATGAGCAACAGGAGCAACAGGCCAGGAGGTAAAAAGAGGGACAGCAGACGTTGAAAAAGGACAACGAGGACGGAGGGATCACTGAAAGTCAGTACATGTAAACTTAACCCTTGTATTATGTTAACGGTCAATTTGACCCATTTCAGTTTTTGAGTTGACTAAAACATTGGTTCCCTTTTTTTTTCTTCATGAAATTTTGTGACTTTTCCTCATCTAGGGTCATCAACAGGTGTGTAAAAGTTGGAGTCTTTGACGTGTAGTGGAATGTCTGTGCAGAGTTTACATACAAAGGTGATGTTGCGGGTCATTTTGACCCGGACACTTTAATGTGGGTAAGTAGCTGTTCAGATCCAATATACACCTGTCTCTTTGATGTACTTTGTTTTGACTGCCTCTGAATAGCCATTTAGAGAGCAGAGATCCAGGTTTCTGTAGGGGAGGAACTTTCTCTCCCTTATCCTTGTCACTTTTCTCATGTCATTTCTTTGACGAACACACGAACAATGAGCTCCAGGAGATTTACCGCTGAAGAAGCTTTATCACAGATTTTGAACTGGGATAGTGATGCAGAGGAAGAGATTTCAGAGACAGAGGATCTTTCAGAGACTGAGGACAATGTTATTGATGATCCTGATTGTCAATTTTCCTACGATGACGAGGATTCAGAAGATGAGTCTCCCGCCATCTCTCCATCAGATGAAAACCAAGGACTGCAGCAATCCCCATCCACAGAGAGGACATGGGCATCTAAAGACGGTAATATAAACTGGTCAACATCACCACACCAAAGCCGAGGCAGACTGTCATTGTCGAATGTTATCAAAATGACTCCCGGTCCAACAAGACTTGCTATCACACGAGCTGATGATTTTCAATCAGCATTTCAGCTCTTCATGTCCCCACCGATAGAGAAGATCATACTGGACATGACCAACTTGGAGGGGAGGCGTGTATTTCAAGAGAAATGGAAGCCACTGGATCAGACTGACTTGCATGCTTACATTGGGATTCTGGTATTAGCTGGAGTGTACAGGTCAAAGGGAGAAGCAACTGCAAGTCTATGGAATGAAGAGAGTGGAAGGCCAATCTTTCGAGCAACAATGTCTTTGGAGACATTTCACATGATATCGCGTGTGATCCGATTTGACAACCGAGACACCAGAGCTGGTCGACGTGAAAAAGACAAACTCGCTGCAATCAGAGATGTTTGGGATAAGTGGGTCGAAATTCTACCTTTGTTGTACAATCCTGGTCCCCATGTGACTGTAGATGAGCGCCTTGTTCCCTTCAGGGGGCGCTGTCCTTTCCGACAGTACATGGCCAACAAGCCTGCCAAGTATGGCATCAAGATATGGGCAGCCTGTGACGCAAAATCAAGCTATGCATGGAATATGCAAGTGTACCCTGGAAAGTTGCCTGGAGAAGCATCTGAAAAGAATCAGGGGAGGCGTGTGGTGCTGGAGATGAGTGAAGGGCTGCAAGGTCATAACATGACATGTGACAATGTCTTTACATCCTACCGCCTTGGAGATGAACTTCAGAAGAGAAAGCTGACTATGTTGGGAACAGTCTGAAGAAATAAGCCAGAACTTCCCAGGTCTTCTAACAAACCTGCGGTGGATCCAGTGGATCCAGTGGATCCAGGTGTAAAGAAACGGAAAAGATGCCAGGTCTGTCCCGCTCGAGAGGACAGCAAAACAAGTACCTCCTGTGTGAAATGCAAGAATTACATCTGCACAAAGCACAGTTACATTCTGTCCATCATGTGGACAACATTGGAAATGTTGGACTGAAAAAATCTGATCAAGCGGGGCAAGTTAAATTAAAAAAGAGAAATGTGTTTGTGAAAAGAGAAAAACTTTAAATAGTTCTTAAATATAGTGTTGAAATTGAAAATGTATTGTATGTCACTTTTCTAAATGTTTATATAATCTTAAATAAAGTTGGTTTTGCTTGAACCTTGTTTTTTGACTGTTTGAGTGGATTTACACGGTCCGGGTCAAAATGACCCGCAACATAACCAATGGAATTTCTTTTCAACATAATAAAAGGGTTAAACTTTTCAACTTCACAGTTTATTTCTCGCCTCCAATGCTTTCAGAAATACATTTCTCTGAACTGTTTCAGTAATAAAAGAGAGATAAATCATATAAAACCCAAATGTGCTTTTTGTAGTCCATTTTCAGAAACTTGTAGTTCTTTCCCCACCCTGGCAGACGTCACTAACTTGCGCTGCAGTCGCATTATTATGACGTCACTCAGTGAATGTCCGACTGCCACACTAACGTGATCATTTTTCACTTACTCATTTAGAAAGCCTCCTAACACCTTTCCTTAACCCCGTGACGTCATCCACGGAGTTGGTAAAGTCGATAGATAAGAAGTTAGGAGGGACAATTCGGACATACCCTCTGTCAGTGGTCTCAAACTCAGATCCTGGAGCTCCGCAGCGCTGCTTGTTTTCCATGTCTCCCTTTTTAACACACCTGAATGTCCTGATGGTTCATCACCACATTCAGCACAAAGCCAGAAAACCAGCCTCATTGCAATCAGCTGTGTTGAAGCAGGAAGACATGAAAACATGCAGGGCTGCAGCCCTGCAGGATCTAAGTGGACATTTGACGATAATGAGATTGAGCCTTTGAATAAAGATTTGAAATAACAGAATAAGACTCAACATCCCTTGTAGCTGAAAGTCTCTCCTCTGTGATGGCCAGGAATCAAACCAGGTCAACTGCTTGGAAGGCAGCTATGCTTACCACAATACCACCATCACTACTTTGAAGAGACTGTCATAGGACTGTCATAAAAATCAAGAGAAGCGATACCACAATGGGTCTGAGCTAAAGGGCGCACTGGATGCACAGTCACCACAAGTCCCAGTCGGACATTGAGCCACGCCTATTTAAGGCATTTTACAAAACACAAAGTGTGCAAGAGTCATTTTGGCAACTTTTTTAGTTGGCTTGAATATTTGTTGGTGATGCTTCATTTGGACACTTTTTGCAGTAATCCCAGGCTATTTACGTAGGGGGTGTAGCGGCTTCTTTCTCAGCTGATTCCTGTACTAGCTGCCAGAGATTAGTTTTGGGTCCTGTAGATTGAATGACGCGCTTTTAGCCTTTCCAGAGACGCTGGATCCAGGATGCGTGTTGATATGGATTTATTGTCGCGCACAAACTGCTTCCACAGCGGACGAAAGGACATGGACCGAGAGCGAGAATATTGTCAGAATGAATACTGGATAAAATAAAATAAAACCAGAAAATAGTGCAAAGCAAAGGCAAAGCGCTCCACAAACATTGCGGCTCCCCAAACGGTCTCTCTCCTTACCACACCCCGAGGTGAGTGCACCTTTCAAGCCTCCTATCCGCCCCCCAGCCCACTCACACACGCCCCCATCTACTCCAACGCAACAATACTCCTTCATGCCACACGGGCCAGCAAACACACACGCATTCACACTGTGCTCCCCAAACCCTGATTCCTATACACCAGCCCCTAATTATTGATTTTAGCAATAATTCATCCAACATTAAAAGTAGGAGAAATAATTATCACACAAACAATCTGCAATGTAAATGGAACAAGAACATTAGAGTCCATGATAACGCCACATGGGAATCTTCTTTCTTCTCCTCACTACTTTGACCTATAAAGTCCATGATGTGTGGCTGATGGGTGTTTATTTGGGGGGGGGGGTTACGTAGCACCATCCTCACTCACTGAGTTTTCACATCAGTGCCACACAATCAATCAGCAAAATGTATATTTACAGAAACAGACGACTACAGATCACAAACTGATCTTCTGTACTACACAGTGCTGATTAAGAACCTGTTGACTTTCAGGCCTGCGCAGTTTGAGATTAAATCAGATGTAAAGTCATTTATTATGAGCAAAATAGCAGAATTTATAAAACTGGAAGTGATGGTTGAGCTGGTTGATGGCAAAAATACAATTCCAAGTGACAGTGAGACTTCAGACTGGAGAGGTTTACTTTTGTTCATCCATCATTGGATTGTTATTTATTTGATAAATATTGAAGATAAAATAGGTGTTAAAGTTTTACATAAACAGTCACAGGTCTACAAATTAGTTGCTACGGTTGATGGTAGTCATGGCAGCAGGCCCAGGGGGGCGGGGCTTAACTCATTTGATCCCGTGTGACCACACCGAGCCTTGAAGTTGGTAAAGCCACTTTGTGATGTCACACTGAGCTTTGAAGAATCACCAAACAGAGTTTACAGAACCACTTGGCTCTTCTCTCATCAGTTAACCTCAGGAGACACCGGTCCAGGAACTTTTACAACCAGAATTCAACTATTTTTGAAGTGCCACTTCTAAACGCAGACGCGTGATTTTGCTCCATCTGATTCTGATAAAAGTCGCTTCAAATCGCGGGAACAAAAAATATGACGGCATTGTTCTCTCTCACACACACTAGCAATTTCACACTCGCACTCTGAAGCGAGCCAACAAAGAGAACTTTATCATGACCCTCCTGGGGTGGGACTGAATTTTACACTGAGGCTCATTTACTTGATCACTGCAGATCGTTGCTGCTCTGTGATATTTTGGGATTTTTCACAGAGCACATTCATAGTGCACACTAACTAATTACCAGAGGATTTTATTTTGGAAGCCAATTATCAAAATTTTAACTGGAGTTTATGAGAGCACATTTCAACATTTTGTCTGGACTTTCCACGGTCAGTCACTCTCACCGGTCTGTTGATTTAACACTATAACACTACTAAGCTAGAGATAAACCCAGTTCAGTGAAAAGGTGGGACACGTCTTTGTAATATAGATTCAGAAGGACTAAACCAAAGCAAAAAACTGTCTCTTCCAATAAAGTGAATGTACATCTAATGCACGAGCAAATGCTAAGCTGCATAATTCAGTAATGGGAAACAACATTCTGCACCATTCACCACCGCACGGTGCCATTTCTTTGACCGACCCAGTGCTCCAAAGAAATGACTCGTTAAATACAAAACAGACACACGACAGATAAAGATGATGTCCTCCATGCTAAATTAAAAAAAATAAACAATCAATTTCATGTTCACAGCTTAGGTTGCTAAAAGAAGTGCTGATGCAACTGTGTGCATTTTTCTCCATCTGATTTTCTCAACTAGAAAACTATCAGAGGACCTGTTCACTACAGCCGTGGTACACATGCACAATAGCAGCGTTTCAGAAAAGTTACATTTTGCCCTGTTTCCATGACAATGGAATTGAAGCGTTTTCAAAAGGTTGCGATTTCCTCCCTTTCCACAGAGATGTAAAGTTTTAGAAAAGTTCCACCTTCGGAGCTGTTTTCAAAAGTTGCGTTTTGGCGTGTAGATGTATAACCAAAACGTAATGAAAGTTTTCCGTTTTCATTTGAAAATTTTGTCATGGAGAGGTGGGGGTCATCAGGGGCTAGATGTAAGATGGTCAGTTAATCCCACCTGAGCTGAACATTCTGGTCCTACAACTTGTCCTCGTGACGAGACCCTCTGAAGAGGAGAACCTGTCTTCAGGGGACTCTTGTCCTTAGATTTCATGGCGTCTCTACAGCAGAGGTTTTACTGTATAAAATAATCCAAAATAAGAGTCTTTCTTTAACCTTTATGAATGAGAACCTCATGAGTATTGAGCAGCGTTGTTGGCAGGATTCGAACCTACGCAGGGAGACCCCAATGGATTTCTAGTCCATCGCCTTAACCTCTCGGCCACAACAACATGCATCAGTGTAGTTTTACATCAGGATAAACCTACTTTATTGGTGCAATGTGATCTGGGTGACGGTGCTCAAACTGCTTTTTAATTCATTTCAGGCTGAAACTGCGTTCTGCATTTGCACTAGTGACTGACTGCTATGTCCTTTCCATATGGCTGCAGATGATGAAGGGCAGAACAGCTTCTGTGGTGTTGAGCTTAATTTCTAGTCCACTTTCTGTACTATGTCTTCCAGAACTTTCCCACGGAGACTGTGAACTGTGATACCCTGATGGTTCTATCTGCTGACTCTCTTTGGTGATGTCATAGTGATGTCATAAAAGAATGGAAACGATCAAAGTTCTTTTACTTTGATCTTCACTGTGATCTTGACAAAATTATTATTATTAACTTCACCAACCAAGTTACGTTATGTTTTCATCTGCGTGCATTTATTTATTGGTTTTTATGAATGTATGTATGTATGTATGTATGTATGTATGTATGTATGTATGTATGTATGTATGTATGTATGTATGTATGTATGTATGTTAGTACTGTATGTACGTGTTTTAACTACTTGCATGAAGTGTCACATTTCAGAGGGGTGGAGTCATGGGCCCTTACAACCTATTGGCTCTTTCACTTGTTAACAAATCACATTAAGATTCTGATGTGGATCTAAACTGAATCTGGTCGCTGCCAAAAACAGACAACAGCTTTTATTTCAAAAATAAAAAATAAAGTCTCACACCTGAACAATCAACATATAAAAAGCAGAATAAATCCTACATTAGACAGTGTGACAGTGACAGCCTGTAATAACAAAACTGATCAATTAGTAGGATTAATAATGGAAACAGAGACAGAAGGCAGAACAGAGAGAGTGTGGATTGAGCAATTTTTTGTTTTCAAATTAAAGTGAACATCAACCCACTTCAATAAAAAAAAATCCTGAGGTCCTGGCATTCCCGGATGTGCCCTTGGGATTACCATGACCCCCTCCTACAAATGGTTGGTCAAGTGTTTCTTTCATGTTGTGGTTTTATTTCCCATTGTCCCTGAAGGCATCAGACACACTCACCAAACCCAAGCAGCAACCAACCAATGAGCAACAGGAGCAACAGGTTAGGAGGTAAAAGGAGGGACAGCAGACGATGAAAAAGGACAACGAGGACGGAGCGTCCACTGAAAGTCAGTCCATGTAAACGTAAGATGCTATCAGAAGATCAAGTTTTTGACACAATGACTGTTGAGTAATTTCTTCTGTGACGTTAGCAGAAGCAGCTTTTCCAGCTGAAGTCTAGTAAATGTGGTGAAACCATGTTGAGACTCTTTAATGGTACTTCTCAAACTACATGATGGATCATTTTAACCACGAAGGGAGTTGAACCCTCAACCTTCTGATCCGAAGTCAGACACCTTATCTATTTGGCCACGTGGTCCCATGACTCCAACATTCCAACCAAACATTGACAAACTCACTTCCTTGATAAAGTGTCAGGTGTGTTCAATAATGTCAAAAGGTGGAGAGTTCATACATTTATACACACTTCTCTATTGTCTCAACATCTGATCCTGGTTTTAGCTCCTTTATGGATTTGATGTTGACTTTGACATTGTGTCCTCCACATCCTGCCACATGAGTCAATCTGCTTGAAGGTTCAAATCTGCTGTTTTCACTGCATGACTGTTTCAACTAATTATTTGCGTTAATATTGGTCAACCCAAAAAGACATAATTGAGAAGGAATTAGGTTTCCTTAAATTATAAAGAAACACCAGTGAAGCTGGCTCAGTTTTTTTATTTATTTAAACGTAATAAAATCTTACCAGGATGTACAATGGAGGTCACTGACGTCTACCTCCCTCTGGTGGACATTTGTGGTCATTACGCTCATTCCCCACTCAATCACACACACACTCGTTCCCTTCTCTCTTTCACGCACACACACACACACACACACACACACACACACACACACACACACACACACACACACACACACACACACACACACACACACACACACACACACACACACACACACACACACTTTCTTTGCTGTTGTTTGATGAGATGTGACTTGATGTTTATTGATCAGATGTGATTGGTAGATTGATGATTTAGGACTAGACGTTTGTTAATAAACACTTAGTAGTTGAATTGAAGGATTCTTGGTGGTTTTGGTGTTTTTCTGTGACGACTGCTGGTTGGAACAGTCAGTGCTGGGATTCCCAGCCTTCCTTCCCTGGTTCATTTAAAGTTCTGCTTCTCATTCCAACCAGGAAGAAGAACTTCACTCATTTAATAAGACTGATGTTTAGTTTAAGATCCTAACTTCAGCTGGAGCCCCGACTCTCTGATTAAGTAACGGTAATATTCATTGATTAATAGTTTAAACGGTTTAAATCAGTTTCAATGATTTTAACACTTTCAGTAATTTAATACACTTAAGAGTTTTTGGCTAATGAATGCAGGTTTATTACTTGAATAACCCGCATTGCTTTTAAATCATTTTGGTGTCTAATTACTCCCAGTATTATTGATTGATTTAATACTCAGTTAATTTAATCACAACTTGAATTGCCTCTAAAGCTATTGGTCGGTGACTTCATTGTAGATATATAATTAGTATTTCTTATTAATTAATACATTTATTTAATTAATAATCAAGATTGTATTTAATCATTTTTCAGTGGTTTTCTTGCATCTCAGCATCTAATTATCCAGAATTATTAATTAAAGAATCATAAGTTTGTTCAGTTGATAATCCAAACTGCCTTTAATTAATTTTCAATGGTTTGGCACATTCAAGTAATTCATTGTATTAATTAGTAAACCACGACTTTACTTAATTCCAACTCCTTCTGGATTACTTCTGATTGTTACTAAATAAATACCCACATTTGTTTAATAAACAATCTATCCTAAATGACTTGTAGATCACCCTCGGTGATTCATTCCACTGAAGTAGTTTAACCTCCCTTCAACAATTAATTTATAAATCCCAGATTTCTTTCATTGATAACCTGAATCATAAATTACTTCCTGTACTTTAGCCGTCACTGGTAATCAAGTACTGTTGATCATTGATTGGTCAATAACCATTTGTGACTCCGAGCAGTTTGAGTTCTTCCCAGGTTGCTTCAGCGAGTCGCCTCCTGTGGCTCCACAGATGCTTCGGTAGTTCACACCAGTGACCGGCGGTTGTTAACCAAGGAGTGACCAGACAGTCCTATTGACCAGTCACTCCTAGTGACCAGTCACTCCTATTGACCAGTTACTCCTACTGACCAGTCACTCCTATTGACTAGTCACTCCTACTGACCAGTCACTCCTATTGATAGGTCACTCCTATTGACCAGTCACTCTATTGACCGCCTCCTCCTGCACACACCCTGCACCTCCTCCTCCGCCTCCTCCTGCACATATCCTACGCCTCATCCAGCGCCTCCTTCTGCACCTCCTCCTGCGCCTCTTCATGCACACATCCTGCCAGTCACCTGCACCTCCTCCTGTAACTCCTTCTGCACCTCCTCCTCCGCCTCCTCCTGCACACATCCTACGCCTCATCCAGCGCCTCCTTCTGCACCTCCTCCTGCACCTTCTCCTGCGCCTCTTCTTGCACACATCCTGCCAGTCACCTGCACCTCCTCCTGTAACTCCTTCTGCACCTCCTCCTCCGCCTCCTCCTGCACACATCCTACGCCTCATCCAGCACCTCCTTCTGCGCCTCCTTATGCACCTCCTCCTGCACCTCCTCCTGCGCCTCTTCCTGCACACATCCTGTCAGTCACCTGCACCTCCTCCTGTAACTCCTTCTGTGCCTCCTCCTCCGCCTCCTCCTGCACACATCCTGTCAGTCACCTGCACCTCCTCCTGTAACTCCTTCTGTGCCTCCTCCTCCGCCTCCTCCTGCACACATTCTGCGCCTCCTCCTGCACACATCATAAAACTCATCCTGCGCTTCCTATTGCACCTCCTTCTGCACCTCCTTCTGCACCTCCTCCACCCCTCCTCCTCTTCATCTCCCTCTTCCTACACCCCCTCCTCCTCTTCGTTCACACATCCTGCGCCTCATCCTGCGCCTCCTTCTGCGCCTCCTCTTGCACCTTCTCATGCGCCTCTTCCTGCATACATCCTCGATCTCATCCTGCGCCTCCTCGTGCACCTCCTCCAGCGCAATCCTGTGCCTCCTCTTGCACTCCCTCCTGCGCCTCCTCCTGTGCCTTCTCCTGCACCTCCTCCTGTGCCTCCTCTTGCACCCCTTCCTGCACACTTCCTGCGCCTCATCCTGCGCCTCCTTCTGCGCCTCCTCTTGCACCTTCTTATGCGCCTCTTCCTGCATACATCCTCGATCTCATCCTGCGCCTCCTCGTGCACCTCCTCCAGCGCAATCCTGTGCCTCCTCTTGCACTCCCTCCTGCGCCTCCTCCTGTGCCTTCTCCTGCACCTCCTCCTGTGCCTCCTCTTGCACCCCTTCCTGCACACTTCCTGCGCCTCCTCCTGCACACATTCTGCACCTCCTCCTGCACCTCCTCCTTCACACATCCTGCACCTCCTCCTGCGCCTTCTCCTGCACCTCCTTTTGTGCCTCTTCCTCCACCCCCCCTCCTCTTCCTACACACATCCTACGCCTCATCCCGCTCCTCCTCCTGCACACATCCTGCACCTTCTCCTGCACCTCCTCCCGTGCCTCCTCCTCCACGCCTCCTCCTGCACCTCCTCATGCACACATCCCGCGCCTCCTCCTGCACACATCCTGCGCCTACTCCTGCACCTCCTTCTACGCCTCATCCTGTGCCTCTTCCTGCATACATCCTATGCCTCATCCTGAACCTCCTTCTGCACCTCCTTTTTACCTCCTCCTGCAAATCCTCCTGCACCTCCTCCCGCACAATCCTGCGCCTCCTCCTGCTCACATCCTGCACCTCCTCCTGCACACATCCTGCAGCTCCTACTGCACACATCTTGCACTTTCTCCTCCACCTCTTCCTGCTCCTCCTCGTGCACCTCCTCAAGCACAATCCTGTGCTTCCTCTTGCACACATCCTGCGCTTCTTCCTGCACCTCCTCCTGCGCATCTTCATGCACCTCCTCCTGCACACATACATACATACATACATACATACAATCAATAAATTCATGCAGTAGAAAACATAAACTTCTTGACCTACTTGTGGGGGTCACTTCTTTTATTTTAAGAATTGACAGAACTATTTGATAATATCACATCCAAACTGTAAAAACATTGTTGAATATGTTTGTTTCTTTAAGAAACTCAGACCAACTTGTTACGACAGAAGAGTTTTAGTTCCACTCATGAGAAAATAAAATAAGAGTTTGTTTTACTGCATTTTGATAAAAAGTCAGAATACAATGTTAAGATATCTTGAGATGCTGAGATCAAAGGAGATTTATTCAAAGGAGAAAGCAGCTTTATTCAGCCCCTTCAGCATTCACACTTGAATTTTCTTCTGGAAACACAAACCTGTATTTACAGCAGACCTCCTGTTTGATGGCGAATATTGAAGTTTGAGGTGTGGAAACAAAAGCAAATTGTGGGCTTCCTGTAGGATTTAGGTGAGGGGTGTCAACACGTAATTTTTAGATCTTGATGAGACGAACAAGTGAGTTTTGGTTTGATCTCTACGACATTCCTACTGGCCGTGGTGTTTGGTTTTCTGAAGTATTTGAATAAGAGGCAGCAGGCAGCAGGATTCGACATTGCGATATTTGAAAGCAAATAAAATCCAAACCACTCGAGTAACTACAAAGTTGTATAGAGTTTTGAGCAGAAGGGTCTCCTCTGTCAGTTAATAGTGTTTTGAAGCCGATATGATGTTCACCTTCAGAGGAGGTAGTGTTTGAAGGAGAGCCAGATTAAATTTGGGGTGTCAATCTTATTTTGAAAGGCAAATCGAAAGGCAAATTGTCGACTTCCTGTTAGACTTAGGTCAGGGGTGTCATTGTGTGATATTTAGGTGTTGATGAGATGATCAAATGAGTTTTAGTTTGATTTCTCTACGACATTCCTGGAGAGATCACACCATGGCTGTGGTGGTCATTTTAGTGATTGTAGGTGGCGCTAGAGAGCATATTTTGGCACTTTGTGGGTTAATATTTAACATTTTCTTATAGACTGCACCAGTCCTGATGAGTGTGCCAAATTTGATGAACAAGTTTAGGTCAAATTTGGGTTCAATGTGGTCAGGAGAAGAAAGAAAGAAAGAAACACTACAGATGCAATAGGGTCCTCGCCTCCAGGCAGCTTCCCTTCTGGGCTCGGTCCCCAAAAAAAAGGTGCACAGAACCCGGTGTCCAGTGATGAGGTCCTAGAAAGGGAACAACCAATGGACTCCAGAGTCTTACTGTGTAACTTTTATGTTCACATTGACAACAGCTGGAATGGCTGGAAGGGGCCGTTCCCAGTCTGAACCTCATGGTTTTCAAGAACAAAACTAAAAGGCTTTGCTCTCCCTGTCGGGGAATTGAACCCCGGCCTCCCAAGTGACAGGCAGGGATACCCGCCACTATACTAACAAGGAGATGATTTCAGGCACTGTCTAAGTCTCTCAGGGGCGGAGCTAAACTCTGCACCTATGCTTGTGTAACCAGAGCGGAGTGTCACTCAAACTGTGGGGGAGGGGCTCACGCAGCACAGCAGTTGGATCACATGACCTCTCTTGGTGGGAATCTGCTGCTATGTGAGCATTGGTGGTTCAGTGGTAGAAATCTCGCCTGCCACGCGGGAGGCCCGGGTTCAATTCCCGGCCAATGCAACAAACCATTTCTGAACCCTACTTTGAAGAGGTAACATAAATATCACTGTAACTAACAGGCACTTCAATCCGGATGGATGTATGGATGGATGGATGATGGATGTAATATACAGACATGACTTATGTTCACTCTGGAGGTGAGGACTGATGTTCTCCTCCACAGAGAGAAGCTGCTGGTAGCTCACTCTCTATGTTCCTCTGGAAGTGAAGGGGGAACTCCTGCTCTCACTTTCATTGTCACTTTAATTTTAAAAATACATGTATTCTATTTTCCCTCCTGGGGGTCGTTTGGAGGGTCATAATATATTTACACATGTTATAGATAATATCAAAGTAAGTGGTGTATTAGTCAATGATATCAGTGATTTCATGTCTGTTTGTTTTAGTTTTTTTACTATTTACAATAAAAACCACAGAAACATTAAAACAGACAACAGATAGATGTCAACACAAATGAGTCAAAACAGAGCAGTCCCTGGAAAAACTAGTTATTGAGGTACAATCAGATGACTGGGAACTCATTTATAAATACAAGAGAAAGTGAAATATAAAGATATTTAATGGGCGACAAAGGGCTTAAAAATGCATCCAAGGAGAAGAATACATGACATAGAGAATCCAATAAATGATGAACGAAGGAGATGGAAAATAAATACAAGAAATGTAAAACTAAGTTCACTCATATCATGAGAAAATGTAAGAAGAATTCTTTTAAGAAAGTACCAGAAAACAATAAAGACCATGTCAGCAGTACATAGAAGGTTCTACATAGTATCATTCAACAGGCTTCCAGTAAGGATACCGTTATTGAAAACAGACACACTTCACAAACTACAGACCCACAATTCTCCCAAATCCTAGACAAACTCTTCAATGACATACTAGATACATTCAGAGAAATGAAATCTAATTCATTAAATCTAGGTCAAACCAAAATCATGATATTTGGAAAATATGAAATAAATAAACAGGTAAAGGTTCAAGTAGAGAGTGTAAATAGAGAAAAGGTGATTGAAGACAAATTTCTAGAAAAATGTAAGGATGAGTACGAGCACATTACAACTCTACAAAGCTGATTTCCTTTGATCTGAGCGTCTCCATGGCTCCAGTGCTGATCTCCTATCAGATCAAAGGAGATCAGGGCCTTTTGCCACGGAGATGCTCAGATCCAAGATTTCCTCCGGCTTTGATCTCCGTTGATCTCCATCCGGTGCCTCTCCCATCCACTTTGTGATGAAAGGCTCATTATTGTTCTTTTTCACAACCTTGGTGATGACGTCATCATTAGATTCAGGTATGCTGAAGCAGGCAGAGAACTAAAACATGCAGGACACCAGCACTCTCTGACCCAGTTTGGACACCCTGTCGTAGACCATCAAGAGACAGCTTAGTTTTATCCTACTGATGACGTGTTGCTGCAATAGTCATCTTGCTCAGTTTCAAGTTTTTTCCCACAGACACCAGAGCACTCTGTAACAGGATTTGACAGATAGTGAGGGGGCGCAGCCAGCAGGGGGCAGCAGCGAGGCTGACTTGCTCTTTGACCGTGTGACTGTGGTGACCAAATCCAGGGGGCGTATTACATTGGTTATTGATGTAGCTTAAAGAGGTGGAACAGATTAAACATTCAGATGAAACAATCAGCAAATAAAAGTCAAATGAAGAAAACGTACAAGGGCTTATTAGTCAATGATATCAGTGATTTCATGTCTGTTTGTTTTTTTACTATTTCCAATAAAAACCACAGAAAGATTAAAAGAGACAACAGATGGATATCATTACAAATGAGTCAGAAGAGAGGAATCCCTGGATAAACTAGTTATTGAGGTACAATCGGATGACTGGGAACTCATTTATAAAGGAAAAGACGCCCTGTCACTATGAGTGTACAATCAAACAATACAAGAGAAAGTGAAATATGGATCTGGACTCTGGGAGCAGTGGGCGGAGCTGAGGTTGCACCGTGAGAGAGAGCGAGAGAGAGAGAGAGAGAGAGAGAGAGTGGACCAAGATAGAGACTGAGACTGAGTTTTACACTCGGACTTGGACTTGGAGTGCAGTGGATTAGTCTGGAGGCCCAGGCACATGACCACCTCAGCTTCCACTCAGAGCCCAGACCAGCTGTTCAGATTTGGACACTTGGAGCTGAGAAGGGGGAGGCTCCATGATTCCTCTTCATACAGAGGTTTTATTTGCCTTTGCCACTGAAGGCAACACACTCACTAGCCACCAGTCCACAGATGAAAACACAAAATCATATGTGTACACAGAAAGTCCAGTTAAGATGGAGACGGGTTGTGAATGACACAGATGCTACTGGTACAGTATGAGAGTCTGACTGCTTTCAAAAGGTCCAGTGATCATACAAGCGTATCAGTCACTCTCATACTTTCTCATGGTTCTATTGACAATGAGAAGCAACAACACAACACTACTGCTTGGACATGTTTGCTGGATCACATCATGGATGATGGATGATGGATGGATGGATGGATGGATGGATGATGGATGTAATATACAGACATGACTTATGCTCACTCTGGAGGTGAGGGGGGAACTCCTGTTCTCACTTTCATTGTCACTTTAATTTGAAAAAAACATATATTCTATTTTCACTAAGATGTTAGTGAGTTAGTTTTACCAGTAAATGGCTGCTCCATCCTCACTTCTCCTATAACCAGGCCCAAACACACACACACACACACACACACACACACACACACACACACACACACACACACACACACACACACACACACACACACACACACACACACACACACACACACACACACACACAACAGCCGGGCCTCCTGGGGGTCGTTTGGAGGGTCATAATTTATTTACACATGTTATAGATAATATCAAAGTAAGTGATGTATTAGTCAATGATATCAGTGATTTCATGTCTGTTTGTTTTAGTTTTTTTACTATTTACAATAAAAAACACAGAAACATTAAAACAGACAACAGATAGATGTCAACACAAATGAGTCAAAACAGAGCAGTCCCTGGAAAAACTAGTTATTGAGGTACAATCAGATGACTGGGAACTCATTCATAAATACGAGAGAAAGTGAAATATAAAGTTGTTTAATGGATGACAAAGGGCTTAAAAAATGCATCCAAGGAGAAGAATACATGACATAGAGAATCCAATAAATGATGAACGAAGGAGATGGAAAATAAATCCAAGAAATGTAAAACAAAGTTCACTCATATGATGAGAAAATGTAAGAAGAATTCTTTTAAGAAAGTACCAGAAAACAATAAAGACCATGTCAGCAGTACATAGAAGGTTCTACATAGTATCATTCAACAGGCTTCCAGTAAGGATACCGTTATTGAAATAAGACACCCTTCACAAACTACATACCCACAATTCTCCCAAATCCTAGAAAAACTCTTCAACGACATACTAGATACATTCAGAGAAATGAAATCTAATTCATTAAATCTAGGTCAAACCAAAATCATGATATTTGGAAAATATGAAATAAATAAACAGGTAAAGGTTCAAGTAGAGAGTGTAAATAGAGAAAAGGTGATTGAAGACAAATTTCTAGAAAAATGTAAGGATGAGTACGAGCACATTACAACTCTACAAAGCTGATTTCCTTTGATCTGAGCGTCTCCATGGCTCCAGTGCTGATCTCCTATCAGATCAAAGGAGATCAGTGCCTTTTGCCATGGAGATGCTCAGACCCAAGATTTCCTCCGGCTTTGATCTCCGTTGATCTCCATCCGGTGCCTCTCCCATCCACTTTGTGATGAAAGGCTCATTATTGTTCTTTTTCACAACCTTGGTGATGACGTCATCATTAGATTCAGGTATGCTGAAGCAGGCAGAGAACTAAAACATGCAGGACACCAGCACTCTCTGACCCAGTTTGGACACCCTGTCGTAGACCATCAAGAGACAGCTTAGTTTTATCCTACTGATGACGTGTTGCTGCAATAGTCATCTTGCTCAGTTTCAAGTTTTTTCCCACAGACACCAGAGCACTCTGTAACAGGATTTGACAGATAGTGACGGGGCGCGGCCAGCAGGGGGCAGCAGCGAGGCTGACTTGCTCTTTGACCGTGTGACTGTGGTGACCAAATCCAGGGGGCGTATTACATTGGTTATTGATGTAGCTTAAAGAGGTGGAACAGATTAAACATTCAGATGAAACAATCAGCAAATAAAAGTCAAATGAAGAAAACGTACAAGGGCTTATTAGTCAATGATATCAGTGATTTCATGTCTGTTTGTTTTTTTAATGTTTCCAATAAAAACCACAGAAAGATTAAAACAGACAACAGATGGATATCATTACAAATGAGTCAGAAGAGAGGAATCCCTGGATAAACTAGTTATTGAGGTACAATCGGATGACTGGGAACTCATTTATAAAGGAAAAGACGCCCTGTCACTATGAGTGTACAATCAAACAATACAAGAGAAAGTGAAATATGGATCTGGACTCTGGGAGCAGTGGGCGGAGCTGAGGTTGCACCGTGAGAGAGAGAGAGAGAGAGAGAGAGAGAGGGAGGGAAGGAAGGAAGGAAGTGTTTTTCTCTGTTGGGAAGTGGTTTTTGGATTTGGAATTGTTTTCCGAGGTTTGTAGTGTTTTGAACTTCCAGGCCACCGTACGAAACTGGTAGTTATATTTGTGATTCAGTTTTTTCATTCAAGTTTTCAAAAAGTTACATTGTTTTAAAACACTCCTTTCTTTGGGTTATTGCACAACAAGGTTCACAATTTTCAAGCCTGCAAATTAGTGTACATGTACTGTGCCATTATGAATCCTCCTTTGCTAACATCCACATTGCTGTGTTGCTTTACTAACATCCAAGTTGCTGTGTTGTTTTGCTAACATCCACATTGCTGTGTTGCTTTGTGGTGTTTTGAGTGTAAAATCCGTCCAAACAGCAACATGTTGCCATGAAAAGTTGGATAGCACAGTGCTACTTCCCTAGCCTGCTCACTGGCTGCAAACTGTGGACTGGATTTCCTGACTCATTCCTCCTGGTCTCATTGAGACCCGCCTCCCTTCAGGAAATCCAGTCCACAGTTTGCAGCCAGCGAGCAGAGCAGCAGCAGGGAAAGACTGTGGAGCCATTTTAGCACCATGAAGCAGACGAGGATCATGGATCAGAAATCTCTGCAGGTTGGATCAGAAATTTCTGATCCGTGAATTATGTTGATATCAGAACCCGATCCTGGATCGGCTCAATTTCTAAAGACCACCAGACAAGTTCAGACAAGGTGGGCAGTGGACAAGCCACACACACACACACACACACACACACACACACACACACACACACACACACACACACTTCCACTCCTCACGAAAGGTGTTTCTGAAGTTGCTTGTTCTCTATCATCATTTGCTCAAACTTTAAAAATCATGTTCCTCTTTTGTTGTCACCTCTTTGTTAATTCATGTTCCTGCTTCACGTTACTGTCTAGATAGAGCTGCTCAGGCTGGTTAATCTAAGAAATAATTTTACTGTCTAGATAGAGCAGCTCAGGCTGGTTAATCTAAGAAATCATTTTACTGTCTAGATAGAGCTGCTCAGGCTGGTTTAATCCAAAAACAGTTGTAAAGTATTTGGATCAGTGTGATAACTGCAAATAATATATGTAGCACAACAAGGATATTGTATGTTATCCCCCTCCCCCTCCCCCCTCAACTTTCTTCTCTCTCTTCTCTTCTCTCTCTCTTTGTGCGTTCCCCCCCGGTCGTGTACAGCAGCCATACCAACTTCTGACAGGAGGAGACTCCAGGTCTCTCCCTGTTGCAAGACCAAAAACTGTTCTGACTTCGAAGGCTCTCAATCACATCATATTGTTGGCCCAAGCTGCCGAACAGGACAAGGGCAAAAAAAAAAAATAATTAAATAAAAAAAAAGACAAGGTGGGCAGATGATTCACTTGCCCGAGCAAAGCTTTTACTAGCCCCGGATGGTCGGACAGTCCTTAATGTCCAGCCCATTAAATGGGCATCATATCTTTCACTATGAACTCCGTTATGGCCGGAGTTACCCTGGTCTGAGTCCAATATGACCAGTCCACCAGGATCCTAAACCTGGTCTGAGTCCAATATGACCAGTCCACCAGGATCCTGAACCTGGTCTGAGTCCAGTATGACCAGTCCACCAGGATCCTGAACCTGGTCTGAGTCCAGTATGACCAGTCCACCAGGATCCTGAACCTGGTCTGAGACCAGTAAGACCACTCCACCAGGATCCTGAACCTGGTCTGAGTCCAGTATGACCAGTCCACCAGGATCCTGAACCTGGTCTGAGTCCAGTATGACCAGTCCACCAGGATCCTGAACCTGATCTGAGTCCATTATGACCAGTCCACCAGGATCCTGAACCTGGTCCGAGTCCAGTATGACCAGTCCACCAGGATCCTAAACCTGGTCTGAGTCCAGTATGACCAGTCCACCAGGATCCTAAACCCGGTCCGAGTCCAGTATGACCAGTCCACCAGGATTCTAAACCTTGTCTGAGTCCAGTACGACCATTCCACCAGGATCCTAAACTTGGTCTTAGTCCAGTATGACCAGTCCACCAGGATCCTAAACCTGGTCTGAGTCCAGTATGACCAGTCCACCAGGATCCTGAACCTGGTCTGAGTCCAGTAGGACCAGTCCACCAGGATCCTAAACCTGGTCTGAGACCAGTAGGACCAGTCCACCAGGATCCTAAACCTGGTCTGAGTCCAGTAGGACCAGTCCACCAGGATTCTTCACACATTCACATTCATTCAGATGTTCTTTTGTTAACTTTATTAATGAGCTGATTTTCAGGAACAGTTTTAACAACTTCAGCTTTGGACAGCAGCTCATCGTGTTCACATTCATTTCTCATCACAGACGTCAGCAGATTCTCATGGGAAGGTTTGTTGGATTTTATTTTGAAAACTAGACAACCTTATATCTGTCTAACCCCTAAATATTATTTTTCTTATGTTTTTGGGGTAATTTTCAAGAACCAAGGACTTTTATTTTGAAGGAGTTTGTGGCTGGCCTCTCGTGGTGGGCACACTCATGGCCTCTGGCTCATTTAAATAATGATCAAAAATGTTTTTTTAAGTTTTTAATAAAAAATGACTTTATTTTTAAGGAGTTTGGGGCTTTGATTTTGAAATCCAGCTCACCCCTAGCCTAGCAAACAATGTACCATCCATTTTGAAGATTTGTATAATTTTATTAAACAAGGACATTTATTTTGAAATAACTTGGGGCTTTTATTTTAAAAGCCAGCTAAACTTTCATCCAGCTCACCCCTAAATATCAATTTCTAAGTTTTTTTGTGTTTTTTAATAACTATGGACTTTTATTTTGAAGAAGCTTGGGGCTTTTATTTTGCGGTGGACAACCCAAACAGCCATAATGATGGAGGTGCTCCACCAGTCACATTCATGTGTTCATTCACACTTTTCCACACCTGTTCTGAGCAACTAGATTAGAGGAGGAGGAGGATTTCCATCAGTCTGCACTGATGATCAATCGGGTCCAGTCTCTCATAGAGTCGTAGGAATTGTCCCGTTCACCATCAGTAACAGTCTCCTCAACAAGACCTGGTTCACACTGGTTTGTTCCAGCAACACTTGTATGGGGGCATTATTGTAGTAAAACTATACATCAGTCTTAACTTCAATCTGTCTGTCCAAAGTAACATCTGTGTAAAAGAACTTCTTCTATGGCAGGATTCTCTCTGTCAAGCTGGGTTTCTCCACCCTGAGCTCAGGCTCACAGGCTCCTTCATTCTGGCTGTGCACTGTTCTGCTGTCCTGCACTCAGTAGCTGCAGGAAAACAGCCAGGATGTCATTGTAAAAAGTTGCCAAATTAAAAGCTTATTATTTCTAGCATATTTACTGAAATAGTAGTACTGTATAGCCTGTTTTCCCCACCCATTCTACTACGCCTTCATCGTATTGTACAGACTCTCTCTCACTCTCACTCTCTCTCTCTCTCTCTCTCTCTCTCTCTCTCTCTCTCTCTCTCTCTCTCTCTCTCTCTCTCTCTCTCTCTCTCTCTCTCTCTTTCTCTCTTTCTCTTTCTCTCTGTGTGTGTGTGTGTGTGTGTGTGTGTGTGTGTGTGTGTGTGTGTGTGTGTGTGTGTGTGTGTGTGTGTGTGTGTGTGTGTGTGTGTGTGTGTGTGTGTTCCACCCCTGAGACACTATGACAGACAGGCAGCAACATCAGCATCTCCTCGTTAGTATAGTGGTGAGTATCCCCGCCTGTCACGTGGGAGACCGGGGTTCAGTTCCCCGACAGGGAGTGAGAGGCTTTTAGTTTAGTCATCAAATACCATTGCATATTCGCATATTCTAATATACCTTGATGATCTCATGACATCTGGCTTAGTTTGAGAGGATTCCTCTATCCTTCAGCCCCCCTCACAAGATGGGCTATGACCTGGCCAGACCTATAGGCACCAACCAGCATTCTAAGGAGACGGCATGATATAATACTAAGCAAAGAATAACACACAGAGAAAATATAAGGAAACATAAGGAAATCAAATACCACATCACTTTACTGATTACTTGCTTGGACTGCAAGTAACTTATTTAGTTCCTTCCAAAAGCTGTCTACAACACCCCCACCGTCTGAACAGGCGGGGGGCTTCCTATCATTCTGTCTGTTGACTAAAGAAAAATAGAAAACTAGTGTAACATCTCTGCAGTTGTTATTGTTGTAATGATTCAATGATGATGTTTGTTGGTTCCTATAATTTTATGGTACATGAATGCAGCGTTACAGTGAGGTGGCCTGTGATTGGCTGAGAGTGGAGAGGGGGCGGGTCAGGTGCACGAGCGTAAGGAAACAAACTGCCTGTGTGTGTGTGTGTGTGTGAGTGTGTGTGTGTGTGTGTGTGTGTGTGTGTGTGTGTGTGTGTGTGTGTGTGTGTGTGTGTGTGTGTGTGTGTGTGTGTGTGTGTGTGTGTGTGTGTGTGTGTGTGTGTGTGTGTGTGTGTGTGTGTGTGTGTGTGTGTGTGTGTGTGTGTCTGTGTCCGGTTGGAGGAGAAGTGAGGAAGGAGCAGCAGGTTAATCTCTGTTTGTTCTGTTTCATAATAAAGCGACTTTCCAGAGCAGAAACTCGTCTTTCGAGACGCTGCAATAGTAACACAGTGACTTGGAGAAGTAACTTTAATCTGATTACTGGTCACGAAATAGTAACGTGTTAGATTACTCTTTACAGAAAAAAGTGTTCATTCTAGAGTGACGTGTTACTAACACCACTACTCAGAAGTTACTCAGGCCCAATTAAAAAAAAAAAAAAGATTGGGACAATAAATTGAGCAGGTTTTTTCCAGGGTTTCCAACGGGGGTTGATTTTCAACATTTTCAACATCTTACATGTAATTATACACCTTTACAAACATGTTGGTGAAGAAATGGTTTGGTAATGATTTAGTTGTCAGGTTAGTGAAATATCTCCTAAAATGTTCTGACTCCAACCATGAAATCCTCACGAACAGACAACACTTCCATAAATCCTCCCCTCCAGCAAGCAGCCACACACCACAATCCAGAGTGTCCTGGTGAGAGAGGGACAGTGTCCTGGTGAGAGAGGGACACATGCTGCTCAGGGCTTGTCCTCCTTGTCTTACATCAACTGATTCAGTTCAATAAAAACCACCAAAAACAGGGGATGTAGCTCAGTGGTAGAGCGCATGCTTAGCATGTATGAGGTCCTGGGTTCAATCCCCAGCATCTCCAAGCTTTATGTCTCACATCAACAGCAGCAAGTAGATTAATAGTGAGTTAGTGTCTCTTGATTGTGAGGAGACACAAGCCAAACAGGCTCTGACATGTCTCATTCACAAACAAGAGACACTTTTCTGTCCCACTCTACAAACTTCTTCAAGTCTTCTTCACCATCGCTCTATATTCTTCATCATCTTTGACAGGTGAAGCCACTCAGAGTAGTAGTAGTTTCAAACCTTTATTCAAAGACTCAGTCTCCTGATCATTGAATGTCCACTTAGAGAAACCAACTCTTGGACAAAGGAGCCACACCCTTCCAAGAAAAGCAGCTCCAGCAACCGGACACACAATCAAAGCTTTGATAGTGAATGGTGAAGACAAGCTCCTCAGGAGTTTTCCTCCTTGTCTTTCATGAACTGACTCAGTTAATAACAATCTAAGAACTTCAATTTCGCAAAATTCATTTTTATACTTTGATTTGACAAGATTTCTTTCTTCACTTAGAACTTTTTGAACAAAGTCCTATTTTCATTATGATGTTCACTTTAATTGACTTGATTTTGACAGAAATCTCTTTTTAAAATCAAAATGAAGATGTAACTAGGTAGACCAGGTAGCTACAACACTGAGCAGGGAGCATCTCCATGGCAACAGACACTGATCTCCTTTGATATCCTTAGATCTCCTTTGATCTCCATGAGGTGCCTCTCTCATCTGCTGAATTTAATCCACATGTGGTAATGAGACATTGATGGACTGTGCCGCTCTCTGATTATGTAACTAAACACACCTGTGAGCTAAGTATTTCAGCATTTTCATAATTTTTATGTTCAGAAGAGTCCATTTTTTTACAGTTTGTGATTTTCTTACAGTTTGAGAGCGAGCATTGAGAAGAAGACAAACTGTCTGAGGTATCTTTCCATAAATGATAGTGAAGTGTTGTTATTTCCAGTGTTGGACAGTGTATTCATTGTACTCCATGTATACCCACCAACGACCCCTTGTCTACTAGAAATGACAACTCCAGGTGCATTTATGTGGTTTTAAGAGTGTTGATAGTCTTCCTGTGGAAAACAAGTCAAATCAGGCTGCCTGCACTTCACACAGTCTGTCCTCTTCATGCTGACTTTGTCCTCTTCTAAATGGGACTAAACTGCTCTGTTGTCCGTCTCCTGTTTCAGTCTGATGTCTTCACCATCAGGAGGAAGAGTGTGTGTCCTCACAAGCCTGGTTGTTTCCTTTAATGATGATGAATACACTTCTCCTTAAAAGAAGTCTTCTTACATTTTTTCATCATATGAGTGAACTTAGTTTTACATTTCTTGGATTTATTTTCCATCTCCTTCGTTCATCATTTATTGGATTCTCTATGTCATGTATTCTTCTCCTTGGATGCATTTTTTAAGCCCTTTGTCATCCATTAAACATATTTATATTTCACTTTCTCTTGTATTTATAAATGAGTTCCCAGTCATCTGATTGTACCTCAATAACTAGTTTTTCCAGGGACTGCTCTGTTTTGACTCATCTGTGTTGACATCTATCTGTTGTCTGTTTTAATGTTTCTGTGGTTTTTATTGTAAATAGTAAAAAAACTAAAACAAACAGACATGAAATCACTGATATCATTGACTAATACACCACTTACTTTGATATTATCTATAACATGTGTAAATAAATTATGACCCTCCAAACGACCCCCAGGAGGCCCGGGTGTTGTGTGTGTGTGTGTGTGTGTGTGTGTGTGTGTGTGTGTGTGTGTGTGTGTGTGTGTGTGTGTGTGTGTGTGTGTGTGTTTGGGCCTGGTTATAGGAGAAGTGAGGATGGAGCAGCCATTTACTGGTAAAACTAACTCACTAACATCTTGGTGAAAATAGAATATATGTTTTTTTTCAAATTAAAGTGACAATGAAAGTGAGAACAGGAGTTCCCCCCTCACCTCCAGAGGAACATAGAGGCCGTTTTCCAATTCTTAGAGCGCCAGTGTGTACTCGCCTACGTCACGAGGAACTACTTCCAAGGCGTCCTCGGAAGTGCGGAAATGCAAATTTACGAGGACGCATCGGCGTTAAAGGAGAATTGGAACACGAGTACTTGATGACGCGGTGGTTGTCATGGCTGGATGATGGACCCTGAAGCTGAGGAGGAGGAGGAGGAGGAGGAGGAGGAGGAGGAGGAGGAGGAGGAGGAGGAGGAGGAGGAGGAGGAACCTGTTGTCTCTCAGGTTCAGCAGGAAGGTGATTTGTACCTGATATTTTATATGATGATCTAAATTTTAAAACATTATTGTAAAATAGTACCTTTTCTGTTGCATACATGCTGTGTATATTAGTGTATTGTACCGTGTATAGTACAATGTACAGTACTGTGTTTAGTACCATGTACAGTACTGTATAAAGTACAGTGTATAGTTCTGTGTATAGGACAGTGTTACTATTACTTCTACCTCCTATACAGCCTTTATTTTACTCTTCATCTCCTTGAACAATGAAAGCAGCTGATCAGAAATGTTCTACTAATACAAACTAGTATTTTACTGTTTTACTGAAGATCCTGATGTTTATTAAATGAAGTAACCAACTTTTCACATACCTGCTGCTTGTTGTCATCCTTCTGCTCATGTCATTAATATGTACTCTATTACATTTGTCTAACATACATCCTACAGTTAATCACTCCAATCATTAGCTGTAATTTCTCTTTAGAATAAATACATAAATGGCTTATACTGTGTGAGAGTAAATACATAAATACACACATCACTTACACTGTCGAGCAAAGAAAGATATCAAGCAGAAGATAAATGAAATTTTATTTAATAAACTTCAGCAGAACCTACAACAGTAAAAACACAAGTTAGAAACATTATGTACATAGAATAATGACATTGTTTCCTAAAATTCTAAAGTTCTTTCTAACCTCATATATTATCGAGTATTTTTTAATGACAGGTAGATGCAGGAAAGATTCTACCTTGCTGACATGTTTCAGCTTCATCTGTAGTCTTCCTCAGAGCATCATCTGGCCCGTCACCTGATAAAGACCGACACGTCATCACAACCAGATGACGCTCTGAGGAAGACTACAGATGAAGCTGAAACATGTCAGCAAGGTAGAATCTTTCCTGCATCTACCTGTCGTTAAAAAATACTCTATAATATATGAGGCTTATTGATGTGTACATTGGTAACTGGGGATCTGTGCAGGATGCGCTTGTCCTGCACAGATCGTCCATGTACCAGCAAGTACTGGTACCAGCTGGGTACTTTCTGCTGGGTGACAGAGGAAGTACTGTATCCGCCAAGTACTTTCTGATGGGGGAGAGAGGAAGTACTATATCCATGCCTGCAGCGCACAGTTGTTATTATATCACTGTAATGGCAACCTGCTTTATTTCAATAATCAAAATCATGAACACGAAGGTACACAATGAATTCTGATTCATGATTCATCAAAATATATCAAATGTTTCCATGTGAATTTTAACTGACAGGCAGGATGAAACCCAACAGACTCCAGGCCAAACCTGCTGGTGCTCCGTCTTTCTGAGAGCCTGGAGAGACGTCCTCTGGTTGCTGTCTGAGTGTTGTCTGTGTGGCATCGGGTGACATCATGGAGGTGGAGAGGGAGGTCCAGGGAGGAGGAGGACGGTCCAGGGAGGAGGAGGAGGAGGAAGGTACAGGGATGATGATGGAGACGACCAGGTGACACTGAGGACGTCCAGAGGGACCTGGCAGGAAGTGATGTGCGAGCGAGACTCACTGTCCAGCTACCTGCTGCTGAAGAACGACCTGCAGGCCTCAGAGAGGAGAACCACATCTAGACAGGAAGCTCTCCTCATGTGGTCATGTTCTCTACTCATGTGTAAATATATGGAGATAGATGGATAAAGACAGAGAGATCAACAGAGAGATCAACAGACTGTAAATGATTGTATATGACTGTAAAATATAGAACTTAACATTTGTCTGTGTTATTTGATAAACAATGTAATGTTGCTTTAAAGAAGAAATTGTCTCGGAGGAATTTCAGCAATTATGAGGTCTATGAGGAGAACATAGAACAAAAAGAATGACACACTCCCAGTTCAGTAAGTTATTAACACATGTATGAATAAAATATATACATGTAATAATTCAAACGTCAAAAACAATCCTCACTCCTCATCTGGAGGAGTTCCTCTTCTCCACTGGACCAGGCTTCAGGTTCCTCAGTAGTCCTGGATTCAAATAGTGCATGGTGTTAGTTTGAATCCACAGCATCCTCCAGTAGAACCAGTAGAACCTCCAATAGAACCAGTAGAACCCCCAGTAGAACCTCCAGTAGAACCTCCAGTAGAACCTCCAATAGAACCAGTAGAACCTCCAGTAGAACCTCCAGTATAATGGGTAGAACACTTCAGTGCAATTGAGACAAAACACGATGGCCAGTAGAACCTTCACCTCTCAGTCAAGTTAAATAGTTTTAAACAGGATCTTTCCCCAAAGCAGCAAATTTAAATGTACATGAACACTGTTAGATTTACACTAAAACATTTAGATCTCATGAAAACGCCAGAACAAATGTTTAAGTAAACAGGATCTTGAAATATCAACCTCATAACAACATTTTAAACAACTATATTCTGGCCTAAAATACTCTTAAAACTGCACTCTGTTGAACAATGACGCTAATATTTCAGATTTTTACGCACCGTTGTGTGTTTCCTCCTCCGCGATCTCCTCCGGCTTCTCCTGCCAAATGCATTATGGGTAAATTGGCTTCCCAAGCCTGCACAGGTCAGTGTCAATGCATCCTCAAAAATGTGGGCAGAGCGAGGATACATCCGGGTATTCCATGTGTACTCGGTGAGAAACGGCCTAAGAATTGGAACAGTACTTGGTCTCCCACTGATGACGTTTCACGAGTACACGAGAGCACAAGTATAGACAAGTATGCGTATTGGAAAACGGCCCAGGTCACTGTGCCGTCTGGTGGCCGCCTGGGTTTATTGCATGGGACCGCTGACGTCTAACCCCTCTGGTGGACACACGCACACACACACACACACACACAGACACACACACACACACACACACACACACACACACACACACACACACACACACACACACACACACACACACACACACACTTTCTCTGCTGGCTTTTGTTTTGTGTTGTTTGATGAGATCTGACTTGATGTTTATTGATCAGATGTGATTGGTAGATTGATGATTTAGGAATAGACGTTTGTTAATAAACACTTAGTAGTTGAATTGAAGGATTCTTGGTGGTTTTGGTGTTTTTCTGTGACGATTGCTGGTTGGAACAGTCAGTGCTGGGATTCCCAGCCTTCCTTCCCTGTTTCATTTAAAGTTCTGCTTCTCATTCCAACCAGGAAGAAGAACTTCACTCATTTAATAAGACTGATGTTTAGTTTAAGATCCTAACTTCAGCTGGAGCCCCGACTCTCTGATTAAGTAACGGTAATATTCATTGATTAATAGTTTGAACGGTTTAAATCAATTTCAATGATTTTAACACTTTCAGTAATTTAATACACTTAAGAGTTGTTGGCTAATGAATGCAGGTTTATTGCTGGAATAACCCACATTGCTTTTAAATCATTTTGGTGTCTAATTACTCGCAGTATTATTGATTGATTTAATACTCAGATAATTTAATCACAACTTGAATTCCCTCTAAAGCTATTGGTCTGTGACTTCATTGTAGATATATAATTAGTATTTCTTATTAATTAATAAATTAATTAATCAATTTATTTAATTAATAATCAAGATTGTTTTTAATCATTTTTCAGTGGTTTTCTTGCATCTCAGCATCTAATTATCCAGAATTATTAATTAATAAATCACAAGTTTGTTCAGTTGATAATCTAAACTGCCTTTAATTCATTTTCAATGGTTTGGCACATTCAAGTAATTCATTGTATTAATTAGTAAACCACGACTTTACTTAATTCCAACTCCTTCTTGATTACTTCTGATTGTTACTAAATAAATAACACAATTTCTTTAATTAACAATCTATCCTAAATGACTTGTAGATCACCCTCGGTGATTCATTCCACTGAAGTAGTTTAACCTCCCTTCAACTATTAATTTATAAATCCCAGATTTGTTTCATTGATAACTTGAATCATGAATTACTTCCTGTAATTTAGCCGTCACTGGTAATCAAGTACTGTTGATCATTGATTGGTCAATAACCATTTGTGACTCCGAGCAGTTTGAGTTCTTCCCAGGTTGCTTCAGCGAGTCGCCTCCTGTGGCTCCACAGATGCTTCGGTAGTTCACACCAGTGACCGGCGGTTGTTAACCAAGGAGTGACCAGTCACTCCTATTGACCAGTTACTCTTATTGACCAGTCACTCCTATTGACCAGTCACTCCTACTGACCAGTTACTCTTATTGACCAGTCACTCCTATTGACCAGTCACTCCTACTGACCAGTTACTCTTATTGACCAGTCACTCCTATTGACCAGTTACTCCTATTGACCAGTCACTCTATTGACCGCCTCCTCCTGCACACACCCTGCACCTCCTCCTCCGCCTCCTCCTGCACACATCCTACGCCTCATCCAGCGCCTCCTTCTGCACCTCCTCCTGCACCTTCTCCTGCGCCTCTTCTTGCACACATCCTGCCAGTCACCTGCACCTCCTCCTGTAACTCCTTCTGCACCTCCTCCTCCGCCTCCTCCTGCACACATCCTACGCCTCATCCAGCACCTCCTTCTGCGCCTCCTTATGCACCTCCTCCTGCTCCTCCTCCTGCACCTCCTCCTGCGCCTCTTCCTGCACACATCCTGTCAGTCACCTGCACCTCCTCCTGTAACTCCTTCTGTGCCTCCTCCTCCGCCTCCTCCTGCACACATTCTGCGCCTCCTCCTGCACACATCATAAAACTCATCCTGCACTTCCTATTGCACCTCCTTCTGCACCTCCTTCTGCACCTCCTCCACCCCTCCTCCTCTTCATCTCCCTCCTCCTACACCCCCTCCTCCTCTTCGTTCACACATCCTGCGCCTCATCCTGCGCCTCCTTCTGCGCCTCCTCTTGAACCTTCTCATGCGCCTCTTCCTGCATACATCCTCGATCTCATCCTGCGCCTCCTCGTGCACCTCCTCCAGCGCAATCCTGTGCCTCCTCTTGCACTCCCTCCTGTGCCTCCTCCTGTGCCTTCTCCTGCACCTCCTCCTGTGCCTCCTCTTGCACCCCTTCCTGCACACTTCCTGCGCCTCCTCCTGCACACATTCTGCACCTCCTCCTGCACCTCCTCCTTCACACATCCTGCACCTCCTCCTGCGCCTTCTCCTGCACCTCCTTTTGTGCCTCTTCCTCCACCCCCCTCCTCTTCCTACACACATCCTACGCCTCATCCTGCGCCTCCTTCTGCACCTCCTCCTGCGCCTCCTCCTGCACACATCCCGCTCCTCCTCCTGCACACATCCTGCACCTTCTCCTGCACCTCCTCCCGTGCCTCCTCCTCCACGCCTCCTCCTGCACCTCCTCATGCACACATCCCGCGCCTCCTCCTGCACACATCCTGCGCCTACTCCTGCACCTCCTTCTACGCCTCATCCTGTGCCTCTTCCTGCATACATCCTATGCCTCATCCTGAACCTCCTTCTGCACCTCCTTTTTACCTCCTCCTGCAAATCCTCCTGCACCTCCTCCCGCACAATCCTGCGCCTCCTCCTGCTCACATCCTGCACCTCCTCCTGCACACATCCTGCAGCTCCTACTGCACACATCTTGCACTTCCTCCTCCACCTCTTCCTGCTCCTCCTCGTGCACCTCCTCAAGCACAATCCTGTGCTTCCTCTTGCACACATCCTGCGCTTCTTCCTGCACCTCCTCCTGCGCATCTTCCTGCACCTCCTCCTGCACACATACATACATACATACATACATACATACATACATACATACATACATACATACATACATACAATCAATAAATTCATACAGTTGAAAACATAAACTTCTTGACCTACTTGTGGGGGTCACTTCTTTTATTTTAAGAATTGACAGAACTATTTGATAATATCACATCCAAACTGTAAAAACATTGTTGAATATGTTTGTTTCTTTAAGAAACTCAGACCAACTTGTTACTACAGAAGAGTTTTAGTTCCACTCATGAGAAAATAGAATAAGAGTTTGTTTTACTGCATTTTGATAAAAAGTCAGAATACAATGTTAAGATATCTTGAGATGCTGAGATCAAAGGAGATTTATTCAAAGGAGAAAGCAGCTTTATTCAGCCCCTTCAGCATTCACACTTGAATTTTCTTCTGGAAACACAAACCTCTAGTTACAGCAGACTTCCTGTTTGATGGCGAATATTGAAGTTTGAGGTGTGGAAACAAAAGCAAATTGTGGACTTCCTGTAGGATTTAGGTGAGGGGTGTCAACACGTGATTTTTAGATCTTGATGAGATGAACAAGTCAGTTTTGCTTTGATCTCTACGACATTCCTACTGGCCGTGGTGTTTGGTTTTCTGAAGTATTTGAATAAGAGGCAGCAGGCAGCAGGATTCGACATTGCGATATTTGAAAGCAAATAAAATCCAAACCACTCGAGTAACTACAAAGTTGTATAGAGTTTTGAGCAGAAGGGTCTCCTCTGTCAGTTAATAGTGTTTTGAAGCCGATATGATGTTCACCTTCAGAGGAGGTAGTGTTTGAAGGAGAGCCAGATTAAATTTGGGGTGTCAATCTTATTTTGAAAGGCAAATCGAAAGGCAAATTGTCGACTTCCTGTTAGACTTAGGTCAGGGGTGTCATTGTGTGATATTTAGGTGTTGATGAGATGATCAAATGAGTTTTAGTTTGATTTCTCTACGACATTCCTGGAGAGATCACACCATGGCTGTGGTGGTCATTTTAGTGATTGTAGGTGGCGCTAGAGAGCATATTTTGGCACTTTGTGGGTTAATATTTAACATTTTCTTATAGACTGCACCAGTCCTGATGAGTGTGCCAAATTTGATGAACAAGTTTAGGTCAAATTTGGGTTCAATGTGGTCAGGAGAAGAAAGAAAGAAAGAAACACTACAGATGCAATAGGGTCCTCGCCTCCAGGCAGCTTCCCTTCTGGGCTCGGTCCCCAAAAAAAAGGTGCACAGAACCCGGTGTCCAGTGATGAGGTCCTAGAAAGGGAACAACCAATGGACTCCAGAGTCTTACTGTGTAACTTTTATGTTCACATTGACAACAGCTGGAATGGCTGGAAGGGGCCGTTCCCAGTCTGAACCTCATGGTTTTCAAGAACAAAACTAAAAGGCTTTGCTCTCCCTGTCGGGGAATTGAACCCCGGCCTCCCAAGTGACAGGCAGGGATACTCGCCACTATACTAACAAGGAGATGGTTTCAGCCACTGTCTAAGTCTCTAAGGGGCGGAGCCAAACTCTGTACATACGCTTGTGTAACCACAGCGGAGTGTCACTCCAACTGTGGGGGAGGGGCTCACGCAGCACAGCAGTTGGATCACATGACCTCTCTTGGTGGGAATCTGCTGCTATGTGAGCATTGGTGGTTCAGTGGTAGAATTCTCGCCTGCCACGCGGGAGGCCCGGGTTCAATTCCCGGCCAATGCAACAGCCCTTTTCTGAACCCTACTTTGAAGAGGTAACATAAATATCACTGTAACGAACAGGCGCTTTGTTCCGGATGGATGGATGATGGATGTAATATACAGACATGACTTATGTTCACTCTGGAGGTGAGGACTGATGTTCTCCTCCACAGAGAGAAGCTGCTGGTAGCTCACTCTCGATATTCCTCTGGAGGTGAGGGGGGAACTCCTGTTCTCACTTTCATTGTCACTTTAATTTGAAAAGAACATATATTCTATTTTCCCTCCTGGGGGTCGTTTGGAGGGTCGTAATTTATATACACATGTTATAGATAATATCAAAGTGAGTGGTGTATTAGTCAATGATATCAGTGATTTCATGTCTGTTTGTTTTAGTTTTTTTACTATTTACAATAAAAACCACAGAAACATTAAAACAGACAACAGATAGATGTCAACACAAATGAGTCAGAACAGAGCAGTCCCTGGAAAAACTAGTTATTGAGGTACAATCAGATGACTGGGAACTCATTTATAAATACAAGAGAAAGTGAAATATAAAGATGTTTAATGGATGACAAAGGGCTTAAAAAATGCGTCCAAGGAGAAGAATACATGACATAGAGAATCCAATAAATGTAGAACGAAGGAGATGGAAAATAAATACAAGAAATGTAAAAATAAGTTCACTCATATAATGAGAAAATGTAAGAAGAATTATTTTAAGAAAGTACCAGAAAACAATAAAGACCATGTCAGCAGTACATAGAAGGTTCTACATAGTATTATTTAACAGGCTTCCAGTAAGGATACTGTTATTGAAAACAGACACACTTCACAAACTACAGACCCACAATTCTCCCAAAAAAAAAAAAAGAAAAACTCTTCAACGAGATACGAGATACATTCAGAGAAATGAACTCTAATTCATTAAATCTAGGTCAAACCAAAATCATGATATTTGGAAAATATTAAATAAATAAACAGGTAAAGGTTCAAGTAGAGGGTGTAAATAGAGAAAAGGTGATTGAAGACAAATTTCTCGAAAAATGTAAGGATGAGTACGAGCAAATGACAACTCTACAAAGCTGATTTCCTTTGATCTGAGCGTCTCCATGGCTCCAGTGCTGATCTCCTATCAGATCAAAGGAGATCAGTGCCTTTTGCCATGGAGATGCTCAGACCCAAGATTTCCTCCGGCTTTGATCTCCGTTGATCTCCATCCGGTGCCTCTCCCATCCACTTTGTGATGAAAGGCTCATTATTGTTCTTTTTCACAACCTTGGTGATGACGTCATCATTAGATTCAGGTATGATGAAGCAGGCAGAGAACTAAAACATGCAGGACACCAGCACTCTCTGACCCAGTTTGGACACCCTGTCGTAGACCATCAAGAGACAGCTTAGTTTTATCCTACTGATGACGTGTTGCTGCAATAGTCATCTTGCTCAGTTTCAAGTTTTTTCCCACAGACACCAGAGAACTCTGGAACAGGATTTGACAGATAGTGACGGGGCGCGGCCAGCAGGGGGCAGCAGCGAGGCTGACTTGCTCTTTGACCGTGTGACTGTGGTGACCAAATCCAGGGGGCGTAATACATATGTTATTGATGTAGCTTAAAGAGGTGGAACAGATTAAACATTCAGATGAAACAATCAGCAAATAAAAGTCAAATGAAGAAAACGTACAAGGGCTTATTAGTCAATGATATCAGTGATTTCATGTCTGTTTGATTTTTTACTATTTCCAATAAAAACCACAGAAAGATTAAAACAGACAACAGATGGATATCATTACAAATGAGTCAGAAGAGAGGAATCCCTGGATAAACTCGTTATTGAGGTACAATCGGATGAATGGGAACTCATTTATAAAGGAAAAGACGCCCTGTCACTATGAGTGTACAATCAAACAATACAAGAGAAAGTGAAATATGGATCTGGACTCTGGGAGCAGTGGGCGGAGCGCGGCTCACTTCACCAAACAGAAACGAGGGACGGCCGGATTGACCGCTGTGTCGGACAGCTGTGAGCTATAAAGGGTCACCTGACGGGAGGAACCTCCAGAGGTGTCAGATCACTAAGGCGGTCCACAAGTGATACGACTGGTCAATAGGAGTGACTGGTCAATAGGAGTGACTGGTCACTCCTTGGTTAACAACCGCGGGTCCCTGGTGTGAACTACCGAAGCATCTGTGGAGCCACAGGAGGCGACTCGCTGAAGCAACCTGGGAAGAACTCAAACTGCTCGGAGTCACAAATGGTTATTGACCAATCAATGATCAACAGTACTTGATTACCAGTGATGGTTAAATTACAGGAAGTAATTTATGATTCAAGTTATCAATGAAACAAATCTGGGATTTATAAATTAATAGTTGAAGGGAGGTTAAACTACTTCAGTGGAATGAATCACCGAGGGTGATCTACAAGTCATTTAGGATAGATTGTTAATTAAACAAATTGTGTTATTTATTTAGTAACAATCAGAAGTAATCAAGAAGGAGTTGGAATTAAGTAAAGTCGTGGTTTACTAATTGATACAATGAATTACTTGAATGTGCCAAACCATTGAAAATTAATTAAAGGCAGTTAGGATTATCAACTGAACAAACTTGTGATTTATTAATTAATAATTCTGGATAATTAGATGCTGAGATGCAAGAAAACCACTGAAAAATGATTAAATACAATCTTCATTATTAATTAAATAAATTGATTAATTTATTAATTAATAAGAAGTACTAATTATATATCTGCAATGAAGTCACCGACCAATAGCTTTAGAGGGAATTCAAGTTGTGATTAAATTAACTGAGTATTAAATCAATCAATAATACTGCAAGTAATTAAACACCAAAAAGATTTAAAAGCAATGCAGGTTATTCCAGCAATAAACCTGCATTCATTAGCCAACAACTCTTAAGTGTATTAAATTACTGAAAGTGTTAAAATCATTGAAATTGATTTAAACCGTTCCAACTATTAATCAATGAATATTACGTTACTTAATCAGAGAGTCGGGGCTCCAGCTGAAGTTAGGATCTTAAACTAAACATCAGTCTTATTAAATGAGTGAAGTTCTTCTTCCTGGTTGGAATGAGAAGCAGAACTTTAAATGAAACAGGGAAGGAAGGCTGGGAATCCCAGCACTGACTGTTCCAACCAGCAATTCAAGATTCAAGATTCAAGATTCATTTTATTGTCATTCTACTTTTCAGTACAACGAAATTACTTCAAGCACAGATGGAAAGAAGAAGACAACATTGGGAGAGGGAGGAGAAAAAAGAAGTCACATTGCAGACAGTACTCCTTAGAGTAAAGTCTGGAATATAAGAAAAAAAAACACCTCAGCACATTTAGCATCCAGCATATTACAACATAGTACATATCACAAGACAGAGCACATAGGATTCCACGGGGTGGGGTGGGTGGGAGGGAGGGGGTTTGCAGGAGAGAGGTTGCCCCCAGTCGATCATGAGCCTCCCATTTGCTCTACGCAGCCAGTATGGGCACGACGGCGAAGAGACCCTCAACCGCTTGGGGGGGGGGGGAGGGGGGGGGTGCCAGCGGAGGCGGGGACAGTTCTGAGTTATTCCTCCTTCCAGTCAGTCCGGCCTCTGATGATGTGAGACGACCTCGGATAAGTTCTGGTCAGAGATAGTTCCTCGGGGGGAAGGGTGTGAAGATAAGGGCAAGGTGGGGGCAGAGCCTTTGTTGCATCTTTATCCTAGGAGAGAATGTAAACAACCTCTGGTTGTCATGGGAATCCAATGAAGATTAGAGATGTTTTGAGGTCAGGGTGTCTTGTTTTGTAGCACTCTGAGTACAAGTCTCTGGTCTCCAGCGAGTTTAAATCCAAATTTGTGGCCGTTTCTTTATTTTAGCGTCCCCTCAGGGCGCCCAGCTTCTCCAAGTTGGAATCCATTTCATGCAAACGTCCAGAAGTGGCATCCTGCCTGCTTCTGAGGTCGTTTATCGTATGAGTCTGAGTGTTCAGAGCCCTGTTCAGTCCTTCAGTGATCACTGACATCCTTCCCAATGCAGCTGCCAGCATTTTGTCAACTTTGCGATAGGTTAGGTAGCTGCTCGCTCCAATCAGCAGCATACCTAATATCATAAATCCAAATATGTAGACGTCTTCCACGTCCTCCACGGAAAAGATCGACAGGCACACTAACCTCCACGTCGACCAGGAGTCGAGAATGTACCCGGCATAATGAGTTCCGTCAGGACATGAGGGCTCTCCTGTGCCCGCTTTTCCAGTGAAGAAGATTTTGTCGATTGCATTCAGAGACCAGCTGATCAAATCCATGGTTGGTTTGGGTTCGGATAGAGATGAGAGAGAGGCTCTTATTAGATTTGACGAGAGACACACGGGACAGAGGGCAGCAGCAAGCAGCAAGCAGGGAGAGATAAGGGAACGGAGAGGGAGGAAATGCGACCGCCTTCGTTGAGAGCCAGAGAAGAAAAAAAAAATAAAAAAATAATAATAATAATAAAAAAAAAATCTCACATAAATTAAGCAGAAGTCAAGTTAAGTCACCTTTATTCATACATAGGGTTGTTCGGTATACCGGTGCTGTATTGGTATACCGGTGCTGTATTGGTATACCGGTACTGCGCCTTTAAAACGATACTATACTGGGCCTGGTTGGTACGGGTATCTTTTTTTGCAGAGCGTCACGGTGTTGTAATTTGCACTGAGGAGAGTCAGTCTCTCTGTGGGGGAAGCGTCAGCGGGCTATTCCACTTTCTGACTTGTTTTAGATGTTTTGGACAATCAAAAGTGCGGAAAACAGCACTCTGGTTTCTTTTCTTTTCCTTTCTGTTTTTTTGTGCACTTCGGTTTGTGTATGTAAGCAATTATAAATATTAGTATTATAAATATAATATAATAATATAAAAGAATAAAATATAAAAATATTACATTTTAGCCATTTAATATTATAAAGATTACTACATAGTAATATATCATTTAAAGACATTAGTCTACTTAAGACAGGCTGGATCTAATGACATTTTTTGTGTTCTTTTTATTTGGAAAAGTATCGAAAGTATCAAAGTACATGGTGGTGTCAGTATCGATACCAAAATGTTGGTATCGTGACAACACTGTTCATAAAGCACTTTAAGATTCCTATGTCTAGTTAAGTACAGCACTTTGGTCCCACTTGTTTTAAACACCTAAAGTTCCAGCATCAAAAACTGTAACAGTAAAAACGTGGAGTTTCAAACTTAAATTAAAGCTGCAAGCAGCGTTGGTCGGGACCTCGACCCTTGCCGGACGCCGGCCCGTCGGACATCTCTGACCCGTAAGCTAGTGATCGGTAATCCTAGCGACCACATCAAGCCACCCCCCAAATATCAGCTCAATCGAACAAACTTTGTTAGCATCCTAACCGTAAGGCGTAGTCAAAAGTTGGCGGGATCCAGCTAATTAGCTAGTGTACCGTAATCGTAGCGCCCCCATAAGGCCACACACCAAATTTCAGGTCAGTCGAACAAACTTTGTTAGGAAGCTAACCCGAACTAGGGATGGGAATTGAAAACCGGTTCTGACTTAGAACCGGTTCCAATTGATCAATTCCATGGGAATCGTACGCCTTGTATGTGATCGATTCTTCTTAAGGATTCATTTCCCAGCACGACGTCAAGTCACGTTGCGACGCAGACCTCCTTCAACCAGGAGAAAACATGGCGAGGAAGAAGGTCTAAAGTGGGAGACGATAAAGGACTAAATAATAGGATCCGGTAATACATGTTCCACTCACCAGGTCCTGAATCCACAGAGTCCACAGCCTCTCGCCTCACAGCCACAAGGTCCAGTTAAAACAAAACAAATCCCGGCAGGAGTCTTCATGTTCTCTCTGTGTGCTGGTTCTCCTCCGGTACTCTGGTTTACTCCGATAGTCAGAACAACCTGCACCATGACGCCCTGAGCTACACCCCCGGCCTCCATCACCTCCTCCTGAGCTACACCCCCGGCCTCCATCACCTGTGGCTCCAGTGGTTCCAGTGGTTCCTAGGCTAAAGGAGGTTCTAAAGGAAGCAACGAGCCTCCTTTCCTTTGCTTGTGGAGAACTCAGACCGTCCTCATCATGGCCGCCACACAAAACACTTCCAGGTGAAGGAGACGTGGACAGAGAAGGAGACAGGAGGGACAATTCGATGAAAACACAGCACTCCCTGCAGACCGAGAGAACGTGTTCCTCCTCCTACGTCACTTCCTCATTCCTCTCCAGGCTCCGCCTCCCAGAGAGCGCTAACTTGTCAACAGTGCAACATTAGAAAAAGAGTAAATTCCAGGGGGCAATGAAGGCAAATACACCTTCGACTGTTCTTTTTAAAGGGAAAAATTATAATCCAAGTTTCATGTTTGGAAAAAATAAAATAGTTCCTTTTGGTGCAGGAGACTGGAGAACTACTTTTTTCCCTCAAACTAAAACTCAGGAATCGTTAGGAGAAGTGATAAGGAACTGGATTGAAAAGCAGAATTGACAATGGTACTGATATTGATCAGATCTTATCAATTCCCACCCCTAGTTCTGGCTGTTTGTTTACTGGCCAGTGGGCTGAAGTCGTTGCCATGGAAACGGGGCCTTACTTACAGGAAGTGAAGTTGGCGGCAGCGGTGACGGTGACGGTGACGGACTCAGTGGAACGCTAACCTACTTGTCTAAACTCCCGCAGGTCGCACGCTTCTGGGTCATCCCAACAAGATGTACTCCGGCGCCGCGGCTCGACCCGAACACACCGGGCTCACCGGCCTACTCAACGCCACCTCGCAGGACCTCGCCGCCACGCAGACAACAGCGCCAACTAGTGGCCCGACGTGTTTACTTTTCTGAAACGATACGTTTTCAGTTATTGTGTAAAACCGGCATGAACTTATCATCCATGAACACACGTTCAATAATGTTCATTATATCTTTCATTTGTTCATAATTGTTTTTCTTTTCACGTAAAGTTTGAGGTTTTTTTCCCTCAAAAAGAATAAAAAAGTGTATTTTGTCAAGTTTTTCCAAGAAATTCTTGAGTTTTCCTGAGCTGAGCAGGAACTCAGTTCTAACACGCTTCGTTGTGAGGTGATGCTGGACTCAGTCCACTAGATGGCGCTGCAGGTTTTTATTCAAAACAACAATCAGCCAGAATGAAGGAAAAGAACTACAGCGTCTCATCTTTTTGTTTGTATTGTTTATTTCATCACCTCATTTCTCCTCATGAGGCTCAATGGAGGAGCTTTTTAACTGTTTGGTTCAAAACCGGAAGTCGTGTCGTCGAAGTTATTTTAAGATAAGATCTCCCTTTATGTATCTCGCATGTGGAGAAATTTGCAATTTTCCCTGCATAAGAACTCATTTTTTTATTTATGGTAAATTTTCTTTCTCTCTCTCTCAACTAGAATGTTGGTAAGGCTATAGTAAGACCTCCAAATGTTGACAATTTACGAAAATAAACACGTTGCTAGATTTTGATATAAAATGTTGGTAAGGCTATAGTAAGACCTCGGAATGGTGACAGTTGTCGAAAATAAACACGTTGCTAGATTTTGATATAAAATGTTGATACTGTTATAGTAAGACCTCCAAATGGTGACAATTGTCGAAAATAAAGACGCTGGTGGAATTCAATAAAAACTGATGGCAAGGCTATAGTAAGACCTCGGAATGGTGACAGTTGTCGAAAATAAACACGTTGCTACATTTTGATATAGAATGTTGGTAAGGCTATAGTAAGACCTCCAAATGGTGACAATTGTCGAAAATAAAGACGCTGGTGGAATTCAATAAAAACTGATGGAAAGGCTATAGTAAGACCTCGGAATGGTGACAGTTGTCGAAAATAAACACGTTGCTAAATTTTGATATAGAATGTTGGTAAGGCTTTAGTAAGACCTCCAAATAGTGACAATTGTCGAAAATAAAGACGCTGGTGGAATTCAATAAAAACTGATGGTAAGACCTCGGAATGGTGACAATTGTCGAAAATAAACACGTTGCTAGATTTTGATATAAAATGTTGGTAAGGTTATAGTAAGACCTCGGAATGGTGACAGTTGTCGAAAATAAACACGTTGCTAGATTTTGATATAAAATGTTGGTAAGGCAATAGTAAGACCTCGGAATGGTGACAGTTGTCGAAAATAAAGAAGCTGTTGGAATTCTATAAAAACTGAAGGCAAGGCTATAGTAAGACCTCGGAATGGTGACAGTTGTCGAAAATAAACACGTTGCTAGATTTTGATATAAAATGTTGGTAAGGTTATAGTAAGACCTCGGAATGGTGACAGTTGTCGAAAATAAAGAAGCTGTTGGAATTCTATAAAAACTGAAGGCAAGGCTATAGTAAGACCTCGGAATGGTGACATTTGTCGAAAATAAACACGTTGCTAGATTTTGATATAAAATGTTGGTAAGGTTATAGTAAGACCTCGGAATGGTGACAGTTGTCGAAAATAAACACGTTGCTAGATTTTGATATAAACTGTTGGTAAGGTTATAGTAAGACCTTGGAATGGTGACAATTGTCGAAAATAAACACGTTGCTAGATTTTGATATAAAATGTTGGTACGGTTATAGTAAGACCTCGGAATGGTGACAGTTGTCGAAAATAAACACGGTGCTAGATTTTGAAATAAAATGTTGGTAAGGCTATAGTAAGACCTCGGAATGGTGACAGTTGTCGAAAATAAACACGGTGCTAGATTTTGATATAAAATGTTGGTAAGGTTATAGTAAGACCTCGGAATGGTGACAGTTGTCGAAAATAAACACGTTGCTAGATTTTGAAATAAAATGTTGGTAAGGCTATAGTAAGACCTCGGAATGGTGACAGTTGTCGAAAATAAACACGTTGCTAAATTTTGATATAGAATGTTGGTAAGGCTATAGTAAGACCTCCAAATGGTGACAATTGTCGAAAATAAAGACGCTGGTGGAATTCAATAAAAACTGAAGGCAAGGCTATAGTAAGACCTCGGAATGGTGACAGTTGTCGAAAATAAACACGTTGCTAGATTTTGATATAAAATGTTGGTAAGGTTATAGTAAGACCTCGCAATGGTGACAGTTGTTGAAAATAAAGAAGCTGTTGGAATTCTATAAAAACTGAAGGCAAGGCTATAGTAAGACCTCGGAATGGTGACAGTTGTCGAAAATAAACACGTTGCTAGATTTTGATATAAACTGTTGGTAAGGTTATAGTAAGACCTCGGAATGGTGACAGTTGTCGAAAATAAACACGTTGCTAGATTTTGATATAAAATGTTGATAAGGTTATAGTAAGACCTCGGAATGGTGACAGTTGTCGAAAATAAACACGTTGCTAGATTTTGATATAAAATGTTGGTACGGTTATAGTAAGACCTCGGAATGATGAAAGTTGTCGAAAATAAACACGGTGCTAGATTTTGAAATAAAATGTTGGTAAGGTTATAGTAAGACCTTGGAATGGTGACAATTGTCGAAAATAAACACGTTGCTAGATTTTGATATAAAATGTTGGTAAGGTTATAGTAAGACCTCGGAATGGTGACAGTTGTCGAAAATAAACACGTTGCTAGATTTTGATATAAACTGTTGGTAAGGTTATAGTAAGACCTCGGAATGGTGACAGTTGTCGAAAATAAACACGTTGCTAGATTTTGATATAAAATGTTGATAAGGTTATAGTAAGACCTCGGAATGGTGACAGTTGTCGAAAATAAACACGTTGCTAGATTTTGATATAAAATGTTGGTACGGTTATAGTAAGACCTCGGAATGGTGAAAGTTGTCGAAAATAAACACGGTGCTAGATTTTGAAATAAAATGTTGGTACGGTTATAGTAAGACCTCGGAATGGTGACAGTTGTCGAAAATAAACACGTTGCTAGATTTTGATATAAAATGTTGGTAAGGCTATAGTAAGACCTCGGAATGGTGACAGTTGTCGAAAATAAACACGTTGCTAGATTTTGATATAAAATGTTGATACTGTTATAGTAAGACCTCCAAATGGTGACAATTGTCGAAAATAAAGACGCTGGTGGAATTCAATAAAAACTGATGGCAAGGCTATAGTAAGACCTCGGAATGGTGACAGTTGTCGAAAATAAACACGTTGCTAAATTTTGATATAGAATGTTGGTAAGGCTTTAGTAAGACCTCCAAATAGTGACAATTGTCGAAAATAAAGACGCTGGTGGAATTCAATAAAAACTGATGGTAAGACCTCGGAATGGTGACAATTGTCGAAAATAAACACGTTGCTAGATTTTGATATAAAATGTTGGTAAGGTTATAGTAAGACCTCGGAATGGTGACAGTTGTCGAAAATAAACACGTTGCTAGATTTTGATATAAAATGTTGGTAAGGTTATAGTAAGACCTCGGAATGGTGACAGTTGTCGAAAATAAAGAAGCTGTTGGAATTCTATAAAAACTGAAGGCAAGGCTATAGTAAGACCTCGGAATGGTGACATTTGTCGAAAATAAACACGTTGCTAGATTTTGATATAAAATGTTGGTACGGTTATAGTAAGACCTCGGAATGGTGACAGTTGTCGAAAATAAACACGGTGCTAGATTTTGAAATAAAATGTTGGTAAGGCTATAATAAGACCTCGGAATGGTGACAGTATTCGAAAATAAACACGGTGCTAGATTTTGAAATAAAATGTTGGTAAGGTTATAGTAAGACCTTGGAATGGTGACAATTGTCGAAAATAAAGAAGCTGTTGGAATTCTATAAAAACTGAAGGCAAGGCAATAGTAAGACCTCGGAATGGTGACAGTTGTCGAAAATAAAGAAGCTGTTGGAATTCTATAAAAACTGAAGGCAAGGCAATAGTAAGACCTCGGAATGGTGACAGTTGTCGAAAATAAACACGGTGCTAGATTTTGAAATAAAATGTTGGTAAGGCTATAGTAAGACCTCGGAATGGTGACAGTTGTCGAAAATAAACACGTTGCTAGATTTTGATATAAAATGTTGGTAAGGTTATAGTAAGACCTCGGAATGGTGACAATTGTCGAAAAAAAACACGTTGCTAGATTTTGATATAGAATGTTGGTAAGGCTATAGTAAGACCTCGTAATGGTGACAGTTGTCGAAAATAAAGACGCTGGTGGAATTCAATAAAAACTGATGGTAAGGCCTCGGAATGGTGACAATTGTCGAAAATAAACACGTTTCTAGATTTTGATATAAAATGTTGGCAAGGCTATAGTAAAACCTCGGAATGGTGACAGTTGTCGAAAATAAACACGTTGCTAGATTTTGATATAAAATGTTGGTAAGGTTATAGTAAGACCTCGGAATGGTGACAGTTGTCGAAAATAAACACGTTGCTAGATTTTGATATAAACTGTTGGTAAGGTTATAGTAAGACCTCGGAATGGTGACAGTTGTCGAAAATAAACACGTTGCTAGATTTTGATATAAAATGTTGATAAGGTTATAGTAAGACCTCGGAATGGTGACAGTTGTCGAAAATAAACACGTTGCTAGATTTTGATATAAAATGTTGGTACGGTTATAGTAAGACCTCGGAATGGTGAAAGTTGTCGAAAATAAACACGGTGCTAGATTTTGAAATAAAATGTTGGTAAGGTTATAGTAAGACCTTGGAATGGTGACAATTGTCGAAAATAAACACGTTGCTAGATTTTGATATAAAATGTTGGTACGGTTATAGTAAGACCTCGGAATGGTGACAGTTGTCGAAAATAAACACGGTGCTAGATTTTGAAATAAAATGTTGGTAAGGCTATAGTAAGACCTCGGAATGGTGACAGTTGTCGAAAATAAACACGGTGCTAGATTTTGATATAAAATGTTGGTAAGGTTATAGTAAGACCTCGGAATGGTGACAGTTGTCGAAAATAAACACGTTGCTAGATTTTGAAATAAAATGTTGGTAAGGCTATAGTAAGACCTCGGAATGGTGACAGTTGTCGAAAATAAACACGTTGCTAAATTTTGATATAGAATGTTGGTAAGGCTATAGTAAGACCTCCAAATGGTGACAATTGTCGAAAATAAAGACGCTGTTGGAATTCAATAAAAACTGAAGGCAAGGCTATAGTAAGACCTCCAAATGGTGACAATTGTCGAAAATAAACACGGTGCTAGATTTTGATATAAAATGTTGGTAAGGTTATAGTAAGACCTCGGAATGGTGACAGTTGTCGAAAATAAACACGGTGCTAGATTTTGAAATAAAATGTTGGTAAGGTTATAGTAAGACCTTGGAATGGTGACAATTGTCGAAAATAAACACGTTGCTAGATTTTGATATAAAATGTTGGTACGGTTATAGTAAGACCTCGGAATGGTGACAGTTGTCGAAAATAAACACGGTGCTAGATTTTGAAATAAAATGTTGGTAAGGCTATAATAAGACCTCGGAATGGTGACAGTTGTCGAAAATAAACACGGTGCTAGATTTTGAAATAAAATGTTGGTAAGGCTATAGTAAGACCTCGGAATGGTGACAATTGTCGAAAATAAAGACGTTGCTAGATTTTGATATAGAATGTTGGTAAGGCTATAGTAAGACCTCGTAATGGTGACAGTTGTCGAAAATAAAGACGCTGGTGGAATTCAATAAAAACTGATGGTAAGGCCTCGGAATGGTGACAATTGTCGAAAATAAACACGTTTCTAGATTTTGATATAAAATGTTGGCAAGGCTATAGTAAAACCTCGGAATGGTGACAGTTGTCGAAAATAAACACGTTGCTAGATTTTGATATAAAATGTTGGTAAGGTTATAGTAAGACCTCGCAATGGTGACAGTTGTCGAAAATAAAGAAGCTGTTGGAATTCTATAAAAACTGAAGGCAAGGCTATAGTAAGACCTCGGAATGGTGACAGTTGTCGAAAATAAACACGTTGCTAGATTTTGATATAAAATGTTGGTAAGGTTATAGTAAGACCTCGGAATGGTGACAGTTGTCGAAAATAAACACGTTGCTAGATTTTGATATAAACTGTTGGTAAGGTTATAGTAAGACCTCGGAATGGTGACAGTTGTCGAAAATAAACACGTTGCTAGATTTTGATATAAAATGTTGGTACGGTTATAGTAAGACCTCGGAATGGTGAAAGTTGTCGAAAATAAACACGGTGCTAGATTTTGAAATAAAATGTTGGTAAGGTTATAGTAAGACCTTGGAATGGTGACAATTGTCGAAAATAAACACGGTGCTAGATTTTGAAATAAAATGTTGGTAAGGTTATAGTAAGACCTTGGAATGGTGACAATTGTCGAAAATAAACACGGTGCTAGATTTTGAAATAAAATGTTGGTAAGGCTATAGTAAGACCTCGGAATGGTGACAATTGTCGAAAATAAACACGTTGCTAGATTTTGATATAAAATGTTGGTAAGGTTATAGTAAGACCTCGGAATGGTGACAATTGTCAAAAAAAAACACGTTGCTAGATTTTGATATAGAATGTTGGTAAGGCTATAGTAAGACCTCGTAATGGTGACAGTTGTCGAAAATAAAGACGCTGGTGGAATTCAATAAAAACTGATGGTAAGGCCTCGGAATGGTGACAATTGTCGAAAATAAACACGTTTCTAGATTTTGATATAAAATGTTGGCAAGGCTATAGTAAAACCTCGGAATGGTGACAGTTGTCGAAAATAAACACGTTGCTAGATTTTGAAAAAAAATGTTGGCAAGGCTATAGTAAGACCTCGGAATGGTGACAGTTGTCGAAAATAAAGACGCTGTTGGAATTCAATAAAAACTGAAGGCAAGGCTATAGTAAGACCTCCAAATGGTGACAATTGTCGAAAATAAACACGGTGCTAGATTTTGATATAAAATGTTGGTAAGGTTATAGTAAGACCTCGGAATGGTGACAGTTGTCGAAAATAAACACGGTGCTAGATTTTGATATAAAATGTTGGTAAGGTTATAGTAAGACCTCGGAATGGTGACAGTTGTCGAAAATAAAGAAGCTGTTGGAATTCTATAAAAACTGAAGGCAAGGCTATAGTAAGACCTCGGAATGGTGACAATTGTCGAAAATAAAGACGCTGTTGGAATTCAATAAAAACTGAAGGCAAGGCTATAGTAAGACCTCGGAATGGTGACAGTTGTCGAAAATAAACACGTTGCTAGATTTTGAAATAAAATGTTGGTAAGGTTATAATAAGACCTTGGAATGGTGACAATTGTCGAAAATAAACACGGTGCTAGATTTTGAAATAAAATGTTGGTAAGGCTATAGTAAGACCTCGGAATGGTGACAATTGTCGAAAATAAACACGTTGCTAGATTTTGATATAAAATGTTGGTAAGGTTATAGTAAGACCTCGGAATGGTGACAATTGTCGAAAAAAAACACGTTGCTAGATTTTGATATAGAATGTTGGTAAGGCTATAGTAAGACCTCGTAATGGTGACAGTTGTCGAAAATAAAGACGCTGGTGGAATTCAATAAAAACTGATGGTAAGGCCTCGGAATGGTGACAATTGTCGAAAATAAACACGTTTCTAGATTTTGATATAAAATGTTGGCAAGGCTATAGTAAAACCTCGGAATGGTGACAGTTGTCGAAAATAAACACGTTGCTAGATTTTGAAAAAAAATGTTGGCAAGGCTATAGTAAGACCTCGGAATGGTGACAATTGTCGAAAATAAAGACGCTGTTGGAATTCAATAAAAACTGAAGACAAGGCTATAGTAAGACCTCGGAATGGTGACAATTGTCGAAAATAAACACGTTGCTAGATTTTGATATAAAATGTTGGCAAGGCTATAGTAAGACCTCGGAATGGTGACAATTGTCGAAAATAAAGACGCTGTTGGAATTCAATAAAAACTGAAGGCAAGGCTATAGTAAGACCTAGGAATGGTGACAGTTGTCGAAAATAAACACGTTGCTAGATTTTGATATAAAATGTTGGTAAGGTTATAGTAAGACCTCGGAATGGTGACAATTGTCGAAAAAAAACACGTTGCTAGATTTTGATATAAAATGTTGGTAAGGTTATAGTAAGACCTCGGAATGGTGAGAGTTGTCGAAAATAAACACGTTGCTAGATTTTGATATAAAATGTTGGTACGGTTATAATAAAACCTCCTAATGGTGACAGTTGTCGAAAAAAAACACGTTGCTAGATTTTGATATAAAAAGTTGGTAAGGCTATAGTAAGACCTCCAAATGGTGACAGTTGTCGAAAATAAACACGTTGCTAGATTTTGATATAAAATGTTTGTAAGGCTATAGTAAGACCTCCAAATGGTGACAATTGTCGAAAATAAACACGTTGCTAAATTTTGATATAAAATGTTGGTAAGGTTATAGTAAGACCTCGGAATGGTGACAGTTGTCGAAAATAAACACGTTGCTAGATTTTGATATAAAATGTTGGTAAGGCTATAGTAAGACCTCCAAATGGTGACAATTGTCGAAAATAAAGACGCTGGTGGAATTCAATAAAAACTGAAGGCAAGGCTATAGTAAGATCTCGGAATGGTGACAATTGTCGAAAATAAACACGTTGCTAGATTTTGAAATAAAATGTTGGTACGGTTATAGTAAGACCTCCAAATGGTGACAGTTGTCGAAAATAAAGACGTTGCTAGATTTTGAAATAAAATGTTGGTAAGGCTATAGTAAGACCTCGGAATGGTGACAATTGTCGAAAATAAACACGTTGCTAGATTTTGAAATAAAATGTTGGTAAGGCTATAGTAAGACCTCCAAATGGTGACAATTGTCGAAAATAAACACGTTGCTAAATTTTGATATAGAATGTTGGAAAGGCTATAGTAAGACCTCGGAATGGTGACAGTTGTCGAAAATAAACACATTGCTAGATTTTGATATAAAATGTTGGTAAGGCTATAGTAAGACCTCGGAATGGTGACAATTGTCGAAAATAAAGACGCTGGTGGAATTCAATAAAAACTGATGGCAAGGCCTTGGATTGGTGACAATTGTCGAAAATAAACACGTTGCTAGATTTTGATATAAAATGTTGGTAAGGTTATAGTAATACCTCCAAATGGTGACAATTGTCGAAAATAAAGACGCTGGTGGAATTCAATAAAAACTGATGGCAAGGTTACAGTAAGATCTCGGAATGGTGACAATTGTCGAAAATAAACACGTTGCTAGATTTTTATATAAAATGTTTGTAAGGTTATAGTAAGACCTCCAAATGGTGACAATTGTCGAAAATAAACACGTTGCTAGATTTTGATATAAAATCTTGGTAAGGCTATAGTAAGACCTTGGAATGTTGACAGTTCTGCCTCTATCCTGTCCTGCCTCACAAAAGTAAAGAACCAAAGTCCAAAAACTTTTTACAGCTGAACGGTTTAAAAACTGAAATCATTTTGATCGCCCCAATGGACCCAGTTCTGGTGGTTTTAACAACCTTTGCTCTAGTCTTGGTAGCACATTGAGCAATGTTTGAAAAGAGGCCTACAATTTAGGTGTGGTGTTCGACTCCGACCTGTCCTTTGACTGTCAGGGGACCAAGGTAGTCCAATCCTGCTTTGCTCAGCTGAGACGACTAGTCAGGACCAGGTCATTCCTCTCCCCAGCAGACCTGGAGAAAGTAATACATGTCTTCATCTGGTCCAGGCTGGATTACTGTAACTCCCTTTATTCTGGCATCAGTAGGCTCAATGTTCAAAGACTGCAGCTGGAGCAGAATGCTGCTACCAGGTTTTTAACAGGAACCAGGAGGAGGGACCACATTTCACCAATCCCTTCTTCCTTTCACTGGCTGCCTGTCAGTTTTAGAAGAGGTTTTAAAATGCTACTGCTTGTTTTTAAAGCCTTGAATGGTCTGACTCCTCCAGATATCAGAGACCTGTTATGATAATAATAATTACTAGAGGTTTGTATTTCCAGAAGAAAATGCAAGTGTGAATGCTGAAGGTTGAATAAAGCTGATCTCCTTTGATCTCAGCATCTCCATGGCTCCAGTGCTGAGGTCATATCAGATTGAAGGAGATCATCGGCTGTTGCTGTGTAGATGCTAAGATCAAAGATTTTCTCCTGCTTTGATCTGCTCTGACCTCCATGAGGTGCCTCTCCCATCTGCTTTGTATGAGACATTTTTTCAAAGTTTTTCGTAATTTATTCCGAAACAATTAAAGATATAAAAAGCACACAGCATAGCAGTCATCTCATGAACAAGCTGCACTTCTTATATATATATATATATATATATATATATATATATATATATATATATATATATATATATATATATATATATATATTTGAACCGCCAAGAAGTCCGAATAATAATTCACAAAATAATACAGAATATTTATAGTGCCTTTCAAACCACTCAAGGTCACCTCACAAAGTTAAATAAGCCAGACCGTTCCTCTGACAGGGGTCTACTAATGGTACCAAGAACAAGGCTCATTACCAGGGTGACAGAGCCTTTACTCTCCGGCCCCTCGGCTCTGGAACTCAGGCAGGAAAACTCAATATCCTGTTTTAAGTCTCGTCTTAAAACTCATTTTTATCACTTGGCTTTTATTAACTGATGTTTTTTGTTTTTATTTCTTCTTATCTCTATGTTGTATGCTCTGAAATTTCATTGTGGTAAATTTTATTGTGGTTTAATGTAAAAGTACTTTGTAACTGAGTTTAGGAAAGTGCTATAGAAATAAAGTCATTATGTTTGCTGGTTATGTAACCTCAGAGACTTTTCATACTTGATATGATCAAGATAAACAGCAGCTCCACCAGAGTATTTCTCTACTGGACAGCAGCTCCTCAGGATATCACTCATTTGACAATTGGGTGTAGATCATGAAAGCAACACTCCTCTGGATGGAGACTCCAGAGAACTGTTCTGCATTGACATAGTTAAGGCCCATTCATACTCCATAAGAACAAGAAGAAAGTTCAGCAGTGCAGGTCCTGCCGAACGAAATGACGTCAAATCCTTCGTCCAGCTTCTTCTGGCTGAAGAAATTAGTTTGGGCTGTTCCAACCGTCCTGGCCGAACTATGTAGGAGCTGCTCTGCTGAACCTGCTGCTCTGCCGTGTGCTGCTCATGCGTGTTCCAGTTCGCTCATGACTATCAGTCATATTTTAATCATATTTAACTTATAACATCTCTACTGTACGAGCGCCGCAGCTCGTTAAAATGTAGGACTGCAGGTTTACGTGATGCACCTGAATGCATCATGAACAGTTGTCATCTCCTGTAGTTAAAACCGGACCAACATGGAGCTCGGACAAAAACTCTCTTTATTACTAGAACAGTTCAGAGAAATGTGTTTCTGAAAGCACTGGAGGCCAGAAATAAACTTTGCAGTTGAAAAGTTTAAACGCCGAATCACAGACGTGTGGCTACTGTGAGGGGGCGTGGCCTGCGAGTTTGGCAGCTTCTTATCGGAGTAGATGGCGCCGTCTGTTGAAAAAACGTTTGAAAACAGACTTCATTGTGAGTCCTTCAGCCTCTATCTTCAAACCAAGAGTGCCACCTAGTGGAGACAGAAGATGAAGCAGTTGATCGTCACTACATGGAGGTCAGCAGGGTCCAATGTTTCACTTTCACAGTACAATATTGTTTGTGTGTTTTGTTATTGTCCATGTTCTTACTATGGTGGTGAATGTTGACCACAGCAGAGCAGCAGCAGTAAAGTTTGGTTCCACTGAGAGTTGAACTCAGATCAGTGGACTCAGAGCTCAGAGTTCTAACCATGACACCATGGAACCAGAGAGAGCAGCTCAGCATGGTGCGTTCATGGACATCTAGTCAATGAAAACAGCCTCATCATAGTTTCACCACATTTATTAGACTTCAGCTGGAAAAGCTGCTTCTGCTAACGTCACAGATGAAATTACTCAACAGTCATTGTGTCAAAAACTTCCTCTTCTGATAGCATCTTAAGTTTACATGTTCTGACTTTCAATGGACGCTCCGTCCTCGTCCTTTTTCATCCTCTGCTCGTCTGCTGTCCCTCCTTTTACCTCCTCGCCTGCTGCTCCTGTTGCTCACTGGTTGGTATCAATGTGAAAATAGAAGGTTTTTAATTAAAGTGAACATGAAAGTGACAATATGATTTTCTATCAAATTAAAGTGACTATCAAAGTGAGAATAGGAGTTTGTTTTTCAAATTAAATTGAACATATCCTGGAAAAATGTTTTTTTTCAAATTAAATTGAACATCGGGGATGAGACTAGGAGTTTTTTTTCAAATTAAAGTGACTATCAAAGTGAGAATATGAGTTTTCTTTTCAAATTAAAGTGACTATCAAAGGGAAAATAGGAGTTTTTTTCAAATTAAAGTGACTATCAAAGTGAGAATAGGAGTTTCTTTAAAATTAAAGTGACTATCAAAGGGAAAATAGGAGGGTTTTTTTCAAATTAAAGTGACTATCAAAGGAAAATATGATTTTTTTTTTCAAATTAAAGTGACTATCAAAGTGAGAATAGGAGTTTTTTTTCAAATTAAAGTGACTATCAAAGTGAGAATAGGAGTTTCTTTCAAATTAAAGTGACTATCAAAGGGAAAATAGGAGGGTTTTTTCAAATTAAAGTGACTATCAAAGTGAGAATATGAGTTTTCTTTTCAAATTAAAGTGACTATCAAAGGGAAAATAGGAGTTTTTTTCAAATTAAAGTGACTATCAAAGTGAGAATAGGAGTTTCTTTCAAATTAAAGTGACTATCAAAGGGAAAATAGGAGGGTTTTTTCAAATTAAAGTGACTATCAAAGGAAAATATAATTTTTTTTTTCAAATTAAAGTGACTATCAAAGTGAGAATAGGAGTTTTTTTTCAAATTAAAGTGACTATCAAAGGGGAAATAGGAGGGTTTTTTTCAAATTAAAGTGACTATCAAAGGGGAAATAGGAGGGTTTTTTTCAAATTAAAGTTACTATCAAAGTGAGAATAGGAGATTGTTTCAAATTAAAGTGACTATCAAAGTGAAAATAGGAGTTTTCTTTTCAAAATAAAGTGACTATATAAGGGAAAATAGGAGTTTTTTACAAATTAAAGTGACTATCAAAGTGAGAATAGGAGTTTCTTTCAAATTAAAGTGACTATCAAAGGGAAAATAGGAGGGTTTTTTCAAATTAAAGTGACTATCAAAGGTAAAATATTAGTTTTTTTTCAAATTAAAATGACTATCAAAGTGAGAATAGGAGCTTTTTTCAAATTAAAGTGACTATCAAAGTGAGAATAGGAGTTTTTTTTCAAATTACAGTGACTATCAAAAGGGAAATAGGAGGGTTTTTTTCAAATTAAAGTTATTATCAAAATGAGAATAGGAGATTCTTTCAAATTAAAGTGACTATCAAAGTGAGAATAGGAGTTTTTTTTCAAATTACAGTGACTATCAAAAGGGAAATAGGAGGGTTTTTTTCAAATTAAAGTGACTATCAAAAGGAAAATAGGAGTTTTTTACAAATTAAAGTGACTATCAAAGTGAGAATAGGAGTTTCTTTCAAATTAAAGTGACTATCAAAGTGAGAATAGGAGTTTCTTTAAAATTAAAGTGACTATCAAAGGGAAAATAGGAGGGTTTTTTTCAAATTAAAGTTACTATCAAAGTGAGAATCTGAGTTTTCTTTCAAATTAAAGTGACTATCAAAGGGAAAATAGGAGTTTTTTTCAAATTAAAGTGACTATCAAAGGAAAATATGAGGTTTTTTTTCAAAATAAAATGACTATCAAAGTGAGAATAGGAGCTTTTTTCAAATTAAAGTGACTATCAAAGGGAAAATAGGAGTTTTTTTCAAATTAAAGTAACTATCAAAGTGAGAATAGGAGTTTTTTTCAAATTAAAGTGACTATTGAAGGGAAAATAGGAGTTTTTTCAAATTAAAGTGATTATCAAAGTGAGAATATGAGTTTTCTTTTCAAATTAAAGTGACTATCAAAGTGAGAATAGGAGTTTATTTCAAATTAAAGTGACTATCAAAAGGGAAATAGGAGGGTTTTTTTCAAATTAAAGTTACTATCAAAGGGAAAATAGGAGTTTTTTTCAAATTAAAGTGACTATCAAAGTGAGAATATGAGTTTTTTTTTCAAATTAAAGTGACTATCAAAGTGAGAATATGAGTTTTCTTTTCAAATTAAAGTGACTATCAAAGTGAAAATAGGAGTTTTTTTCAAATTAAAGTGACTATCAAAGTGAGAATAGGAGTTTCTTTCAAATTAAAGTGACTATCAAAGGAAAATATGATTTTTTTTTTTTCAAATAAAATGACTATCAAAGTGAGAATAGGAGCTTTTTTCAAATTAAAGTGACTATCAAAATGAAAATAGAAGTTTTTTCAAATTAAAGTGACTATCAAAGGAAAATATGATTTTTTTTTTTTCAAATAAAATGACTATCAAAGTGAGAATAGGAGCTTTTTTCAAATTAAAGTGACTATCAAAATGAAAATAGAAGTTTTTTCAAATTAAAGTGATGTCCAAATGATGTAAAAATCCTCATCCTCCACTTTGTGCAGTTAAAAAGCAAATCAAGCTCCAGATGGATCAGAACTCCTGGAGTGAAACATAAAGTACTTCAGGAAAAGAGGAGAACGCCGCCACTAGAAGTAGAGATATTTTCAGGATTGTTACGTTACGTTATGGAACGAACACTGAAGTTAACCCAGAAGTGGAGTATGGACATGATTGTGTGTTCATCTGTGGTCTGGTGGGGAGTGTGTGTGTTGCCTTCAGGGGCAATGGGAAATAAAGCCACTGCATGTAAGAAACGCTAAACAATAAAACACTTCTGGTTCAGATCACAGCAACTTAAAACACAATAAATAAACCAAATATGCAGCAGAATCATATAAATGTGATTAAAAAGCTGTCAACAATGAAGCTGTCCCATGAAGACAAAGTCTTGACTAGTTTCCTGCTGCTGGTTGATCCATGATGCAGAAGATTTGGATGAATGACTGATGGTTTCTTTGTATGTTTCACATCTTGTTTTGCTCTTGTATAGAAAACATTTACAATCACATTCAACACAAATATTGGAGGAAAGAAAGTAGATGTTTTCACCAACGTGGGCCGGGGAGCTCAGCTGGTCAGAGTGTGGTGCTAATAACACCAAGGTCATGGGTTCAATCCCCATACTGGCCAAATGAAGCTTCAGGAACCACTGTCTTTATTTTATGAAGTCACTAGAGGGCAGCTCCTGAAATAGGTTAAGGTGCTGCTATAAGTTGACGTCTACCATCAAGACAAAAAGCGCTAAATACAGAGTTCTTCACATTTACATTCTGTCTGCTTTTCATATTTAATATCATTTCACTTTCTCTCAGCGTGGCCCTGCAGGACACGGCACTCTGGGACCCCTCCAGCCCGCGGCCGTCCTCTTGTTCCACACCCAACCAGTGATCATGGACTGACGTCGTAATCCAGGACAAGCGAAGATCCCCAGTCAGAGGGGACACGTCTCCACTCCTGCTCTCTAATCACTTCCAGGTCCTGTCGCAGACGCAGCAGAATCCTGCAGGTGGTGTCGGCCTGAGCTCAGCTCTGGTCCTGCTGTGGTGGTTCCTTCCTTTCCAGCAACCCAT